>NC_088987.1:20925860-21257944 GCF_963932015.1 Anas acuta
TACATTCCTCCAGTGACAACTGGGCGCTGAATCTCATCGAGTTAGTTATCTTTCAATGAATCAAAAATGGAGTGGCAAGGAAAAAAAAAAGAGAAAGTAAAAGTCACGCTCTCTTCAGGTCCCAATGACTGTTCAGTGCGTGGTTTCCAGGATCAGTGCTAGGGAAGACACAACCGTGGATCCAGAAGGCTTCGTGTCTGGTCTGTGTTCCTCCGCGGTCAATATGATCATCAGGACGGGCTATGAGGCCATGAAAGCAAAATCTGATTTCCCTGCACAAAAAGAAAACACAAATATTTCACCAACGCGCAACACAACAGACACCTACCCCTGCCCTAGTATCTCCTCTGAGGTTTCCCTGCAGAAGCTGCTGCTCCACCTTGGGCTAGCCAGCACCTCCTCGGCTGCTGCAATCCTTCATTCACATCCTTGGAACAGAGCTGAATTCATTCCTGCCTGGTGAAGAGCTGACATGGGAGCAGGTCAAGCTTCCACGACACACCTTGTAACTGCCTATGTAAGGGACTGGAGCTGCCTTCAGAGTTTTCACTTCACATGGACACAATTTTTCATTTTGGGTAGCAAATATTGGAGTGTCCTGAATGACTGTCACTAGGCTGCAAGAAAACATTTTTTCAAATAGGCCAGAAAATTGGTGTATTTTGTTTTAATGTAAAAGATGATCTCAACAGACTGCAACAGATCTACAGCAAGGGGAAACTGAAATGTATCTCTGCACTTCAGCAAAAGAATTTCTGCTGCTGGAAGTACAAGTGTCAGGTCTCTAAAATGAGTAACCGCTTCTTATGTCGCCTGGCAACGTGACATTAAAACATGCTGGTTTAAATAGTTTCTTATAAGAAATATTAAAGTTCTCCAAATGGAAAAGCTTTTATAAGTAATACTGCAGAACAGTTTTTACTAAGCTGTCATGACATGACAGGATGTGAATTTAGCATCCCATAATCTGAACAAGTTGTTTTCTGAGAAAGTTGGGGGTGAGGGAGAGTTAGTGGTTAAAATCAGCAAGTTATTGTTAAAAGTGACAAAAATGATGTGAGCAGCGCTGTGGATGCAGTAAGTGTGACTTGTCCAACTGAGTGAGCTGTTTTGGATTTAGAATAAAGTCAATCGTTAAAAAGAATCTGACATATAAAGCTGCTAAATTATTTCTGAATTTGCTGTCAGGTGCAAAGTGGGACCAAAATATTGCAGACCAAAGAACCAGTTTTAGCACCATCAAAATATAAATCTCACCTTCTTGACACTGTGCCTGGCACAGCTGAAATGCAGTGTCTCTTCAGGAGCATGTATCCTGAAAGTCCCCCTCTTCCCCATCACAGCATAAGATCCTGTCACTTTTCTAAGGTCATCTCACCCCTACAGTCCGCAAAAGGACTTTAAAAGGCATCCGATCTGTACAAATCTCAGGTCCCCTTTCACTGATCAAAGAGTTACAGAAGCCTCAACATAAATAAAACCCAGGCCTGTTCAGAGATTTGCTGGATAACGCTTTGTCCGACGTGATCTAACGAGGACAAGCACAATCCTACAGCAGCCACCTCCACCCAGCGAGCTAGGGGATGCTTCCACTCGGCTTCCCATCTGCTCAGAGGAAAGGGAGGCAGCTTTTCCAGCAGTTATGGGCCACCTTCTTGGCCATACTCACAGAAGGGTGCTTAGACCTCGGCCATGCAGCCTACAGCCACTGGTAGAAGAAACTGAGGCTGCACTTGGTGAGAAATATTCCTCTGTTCAAATTTGGCATGTGCCAGGCATTCAGACCCACAGATGCTTTGATAACCCAGGCTATGGGGCTGGCCCTAAAGGGGGCTGTGCACGGAGCCCTTCGCATTTCCTTCTACTCAGATAAAACCAGTGACAGCAACTCAGGCTGATCTTCCTGAAGCACACACACTGGTTCTGCCACTATAGACAGGAAAAGCCCTTGGTCCTCCTTCTGTGAACAGTTATCTGTGTATGTACTTTGAAACACTGCTCTTCCTTTTTATGGGATCCACATGTGGGTTTTTCCACCCCCAGAAATAAAGGCATCCCTACTGCTTACACCGAGAAGCGGGGTCAGGCTCTGAGCACTGCACGGCCTGAGGCCCGAGGCACTTTTACTGCACCTGGTCTGCACATCCCAGCCTGCAACAGCTTGTGAGCCAGACTGGGTTCTGGATCCCCGAATAATCCATAGAGGTTGGTTGGTTTGGTTTTTTACAGTGATGAAATACTAGCACAGGTTAAGAAATAAAGCACCACAAACATGTTGGATGCTATACTTCCACTGACCTTCTCCACGTGGCAATGGGAATCACTTCTTGAAAGAGCAAAGATGTCCGAAAGCTCCACAGCCACGATTGTCACAGCTGACTACTGGCAAGATGTTCATGAAAAGTCTCTACATGGTAGGATTCAGCACAGCACAACAGCCAGCAATCTCCCCAGAAGTCCAGTTTTGCCCAGTAATCCACGAGGTGGGTCATTTCATGTCTCAAGCCCGTCAGTGGGCAGGTCACGAATCGACAGGCACTGATTAGCCAGATGATATTCTCACTGAGGTTTCTGCAAGGTATTAGTGATGCATCAAGTCTGCAAAAAATATCCTAGGGCAGATTCTTCATTCCAGTGAAAGATGCACAACTGTGGTTTCACCCACAAATAAAACACTATGGTTGTAATCCTACAGGTCACAGGGAAAAGGAAAGTAATTTTTTTTTGTTTTTGTTTTTGTTTTTTTAAGGACAATATCTGGCAGCAAACATAGCATCAAAACTCGAATGTGACTTTATATTTATATAGATACATGTATTTTACATATCGTTGATCAACAGAGAAGTATGTTCCAAGAAACAATTTGTTCCAGGTCTGGTTTAAAATGACGGCTTGTCATTTCTGGAGGCCCCCCTCCCAACACACACGCTCGGTTTCCACAATCTGTACATCAAGCAATGCTGCAGATCTCTATTTCAACGGGCGAGGAGACGAAGTAAAAAAAGTGCAGTTCTTCAATTAAAGTGCATGGATGAGGTAAACTAATTTCAAGAGTTTTGAGTTTATTCAGTACTGGCTCAGACTGGCACCATCCTGCCGTGCATCTGTTGCATTTGGGTGCGCATGGCTTGAACGCTGCTCAGGATCTTGTTCTGGTGCGCGAGGGCAGTGATCCCAATCCTGGCCAGGTCGCTGCGGGAAGCAAGAGAAGAAGCAGGGGGCTGAGAACTGTGGGTCAGATGCTGATGCAGAGACAAATATTAAGTCAGCCACAAGTAACACAGCAAAAGCAAGGCAGATGTACAGAAATGTTTAATTAAATAAGTGAAGGCATTGTGGAGGCATTTTAAAGTTATACTCCGTCCAAATGAAAGGCATTCCATTCCTTTAATGAGTGTAATGATATGCAGCACAAAGCAAAGGAGGCTGATTAAATCCAGATTTACCAGTTTTTTTGTTATAGCGCTGAGTACTTACTCCTGGTTCATATGCACCACAGCCTCTAGGGTGGTATAGCCAGCAGCTGTGAAGTTATCCTTGTATCGCTCCATTTTAATGGCTTGGAGCCAGTCACCGACAGAAACAACCGCCGAGAACTCCGGGGAGCTGGGATCCAGCAGGGCTGTGCTGGGCCTGCATGCCAAACAGCGAAAGGACAGACAGACTGCGTCAGCCGCATCGTGACTTTCAAACCCAGCTTTGGTCTCTGCAATGCTTATTCTAAGTTATTAGGAAAAGCAAGGGTGACAAGTCGTGCCTAACAAAACCTGTAGCTCTCTGGACAGCCAAGGAGATCACCTGCAAGGAACTTAACCAAGTGCAAGGTAATGGGCCAACTTTTGCCAAGAATGAACTCGACCTTAGGTTTTTATTTTTGCTTTCATATGTAACTTGAACAACCACGCTGCTTTGTTTCCACCTCAGATGCAACAAAGGTCCTAGAAAACGCTTTTGCTGCGGGCACCAAAAAGATGGCATTGCCGTGGCGTGCTCGGCCGACCGGCTCCGCGTCTCAGTGGCAGCAGTGGAAGGCAGAGCCAGCCCCGCGTGTGTCAGCCCCCAGCTCGGCAGCTATGGAAACCCCACCCGAGTGTGCGCAGGGGCAGGGTGAGCTCGCAACCCCACAGACGCGTTTGGAGAGCAGAACTCAGGGCGGGTTCTGATAAGCCCTGTTCCTAGCCAGGTTCACAGGCAAGCTGGGTGCATTCAATCAAACTCAGGCCAGCAGGGAGCTAATCCCCTCTTTAATCAGCCCATTCCTGACCAGCACGTGTGCCAGCACTGGCGGACTGACGCGGGCTTTGATCTTTGTTTGCACCGTGGAATGTGCTTCTCATTTGGCCTTGCACAGATTTGCAAATAACTATTTTCACAAAATTCGCTCCACTTATTAGTATCTCATTTAATTTTTCATGTATATTGTAAATCACACCGTTTCATTAAGCCATTATTAATTACTCCTGTCTATCTAACCCCAACAATTATCATCTCGCAGTTTATTTGGGAAGGCGCATCATCAAAGATGAGGTGTGCAACAGCAGAGCTAAGTGCTGCCTACGGCACTGCATGCGTGGCGGCAGGGCTTGGTACGGCTCTCTTACACTATCTCACACAAGACCGGTGATGGCAACCTAATTATATACAATTATGCTTCACTTATAAAGTCATATATTATATTAATAAAGTTTTATGCAAATTTGAGATCCGTATTCCAAAGAAAAGAAAGAAAAGCATCTAAAAATAGTCGTGCACGTGGAATGACCTTGAACAGGTCTTGAACTTTTGCAAAATACGGGTATTTACAGAAAGCACCTGTGAACTGGAAGCAAAGCAAAATGGAGAAGGTTGATACGGCAATGCTCAGATTATCATAGCAGATCATATCATGATTCTCACCATGTCAATTATTTAAGTCTCGAGGGCGGATACATGTTTGCCAGGCTATCACTGCAATTAGGGCCGTTTGGAAGGTATCTAGTGACAGTGGCCTCACGGGATTAATAATCCCTCTTCGGATAATGCTAATTGTAGGTAAGAGTCCCAAAAGGACATGGGACTTAAAAAAAAATAAAATAGCTTTTCCAGAATGTTTTCCAGCTTCTGTTGGAGGCTGAATCTGAACCTCTCTGGCCCCTGTTATTCCTTCACTGTATCAAGAAGCTGAATTTTGTATTGCTCAACAGTCTTTTTTGCACCTTCTCTTCTTCTGAAAAATATTCTTCTCTTATCTTCCTTTTGTTTCTTCCCTGCTAAGCTTTTCTCCACATTTGCTGTAAGCAAATTCACCTTACAAACCAAAGGCATTTGAAAACAACAGAGCAAACTTGGTGTAAATTAGTACGGCTCCTATTACTTCAGCAGTGTTTCATCAGTTCAAACAAACTGCTGATCTGTCCCAACAAAGATTTGTTGTTTCTGTAACTCTGGGAGTTTCCTTCCTACTGTGCTTTTTTTGCACGCACCAGGTATACCATGCTCAGCAAACAAAACACAAAAGTAATGTGGGATCAGTGGAGACATGAAACTGGCTTTCCACAAAATTAAATTCAAATTCACATAAAAATTAATCCACACCTTCCCAATGCCCGCAAGGTGTTGGCTGTAATGCCATAATGCTCATTTGCAAATCCTACACAAATCTAGGGTTTATAAAACTTGATGATGTACTTTTCCTGCAGAAAACCACATCACTCTTGTTACCTACATTGCGTTAAGGAAACCCCTTCGAGCCCTTTTACTGAGGTGGGAGAGGGGAAGACGCCGCAAACAGGGCTTGCCCGCATCAGAACTTTTCCAGGATTTACTTTAGACTGTGTTAAAAACCTGGCCAGCGCTGGTGCGATGCAGCTCATTTGACTTTCCTTCTCACAGAGCAAAGAGAGGCTGAGGTGCCCAGCTGGGCTCGGCGGCGTGCCAGGACAGCCTGTGCTCTCTTGCACAGCGCCTGCTGCGCAGCCCGGCTGGGCAGGGCACGCTCTGATCCCAGAGCGGCAGCCGGGGTGACTTGCAGCTCTGCCTGTCACCTCCACTCTGCTGCCCCATACATCACCAACACAAAAGCACAGCTGACCTGGAGCTCTCGCTGCCCGTCCTCTTCAGGCTGTTGGGGTTGCGGATGAGTTTGTCCAGCATGTTGACGATCTGTCCAAATTTAGGCCTGTCGCTGCGCTCCTTCTGCCAGCAGTCTAGCATCAGCTGATGGAGAGCAATGGGGCAGTCCATTGGGGGTGGCAACCGATACCCTTCTTCAATGGCTTTAATAACCTGCAAATGGCACAATTAGGAAGACATTAGAGAACATCAGAGACTACTCACATCTACCAGCTGAGTATCATTTATCCTAGGGCAATCTGAAATATGGAAACAAATCCACAATTAAGTGAAGCAATATGGAAGATTGCACTCAGACTCAAGCAGTTGGTGGTCTCAGTACTGCCATTTCTCCTCAACAGTTCAGAACTAAAAGGGTACAGCATCGAAAGCAGGCATCAGATACAACACAGCAACGTACCATGAAAGAGCATCATGGGATAAAGGGAAGACAAAATAGAAAAGAAGGCAAAACTGTCCTCGATGCACAGAAAGTTGGCAAAGCAATAGATCTACAACAAAACTTCAACATCCATCAGTTTGGGGTACATAGTTATGCTGGTGATGAACATTTTCCCATCATTTTTAGGGGACAGCAGATCATCCCCTCTTTCCTCTTCTCCTGGGCTAGCTCATCTCTGTCAGTAATACAGGCCTGTGGAGAACTTGTTCACTCACCACTGCGCATTTCAAAGAAACTCAGAGATAGGAACCTTTTGGTGCAACTTTACAAAGAAAGTTACTGTAGTCCAACGCAGCAGCTCACTTATGCAACTCATACTTAATGGGATCCAGAAAAACTGCAAGCTGATGGCGTTTCGAACCCTCCAGAGACAGCTCCAGAGCTCAGCACTTTGATGGCGTGTTAGTTCTCTCAGGAGAAAGGGACATGACCAGGGCTCCATTCTGAGATGACAGGGACTTGCTGAGGAGCCTTCAGGCCTTAATCAATATGAGTTTCCTGGCAGGATTCACCAAGACACTAAAGACCAGGAGTGCACAGGGACTGAATTGCACTAAATTCCCTCCTTCTCGTCTTGTCCAATTAGTGGCTAAAACCCACTGGGAGAACAGAGTGGGGGGAAAATGCTTGCACTATTAGCAGCTAATCAGTGACCGCAAAGTGGTTTTGACAAATTCAGGAAGTAAGAAGATCCTTTTGCCTCCTCTTTATTCAACAGACATGGAGAATAATTTCAAATCCACTTCTGCTTTGTTGTGAAAGCACGGCTTTCACTGCTGTTAAGGAGAAAAAACACGGTATGTCTACGCCAGGTACTAAAAAGGGGATGCAGAGACAGTGTTGTTGGCTTTGACTGTCCTGTTCAGACTGTTTGACATGGTCTAGCACTGCACATTTGCAGTGTGTATCAGCCTAGTATGTCAGCTCCGTGGTTTTTGCACTGAGCTCCGCTATGTTGTGTAGACATGCCTGATATAACTCAGACACATCTGGTGTTTTATTTTCTTGCTAAGTCTTGATGACTTCCTCTTAGCAAAGGAAGGCAAGATTGGGTGCCAGAAGAGACATTTCACATCAGAAGGAAATTAAAATTACATCCCCCTGTTTAGATTAAATGCCATCACATCTAGACACTCTTTGAAAATGTTTCGGCTCTACATAAGAAAGCAGATGACTTGTAAAATGACTTAACCACTCCCATGACCATATATATTCAGATTAACATTTTTTTCTTCCTTTGTATGTTTGCAAATTCCATGGGAAAAGTATTATGGATAATCTATGTCTCGTTTCCACTGGATTTTTTTTTTAATTTAATAAAAAATCTATTAGCAAAAGCTCTTATTAGTATTAATACTAAATATTCTTCTGGAATAGCAGCCGTTGTGTGCGGTCCCTCTTGGAATACACTGAAGTAGTCCAGATGGTACACTTAAACAGGACATACATAATTTAAGAACGGTCATTTAGGAAAGCTGCTCTTTAATGTCCTCAGGGGGCACCTATGCAATTGTCACAAGGATGCTCTGATAATCAGAATCGGATTTTGGATGTGTTGTTTCAGATTTCCTACAAGAAATAAAATTATCTGGAAGAATTACAAGCATTCTGGGGTTTGAAGAATTAACTACTAATAGGAAACCCCATTAAATTCAAGTGTTTTTTCATATAGATTTTCAATAAACTTGAGATTTAAAATCAATATTCAACTTTTCCTCCTCTTTACAGTGTTATGATCTAATAGTTTAAATACATTCATTTTCCTTTTCTCCACTCTCCTCTGTCCTCTGTTTTCTTTAACTGATTAATAATTTTCCTTAAAAAAAAGAAAAGAAGAAAGATATGCGCACAAGTTAGATCCTGACTAGAGAATCCCCCATTCCCTTACCACAGATGACACTTGAAGTATTCAGGGAACTCTTTACTCTGGAGAGGTTCCCTGGGAAAACGAATCCACCACTCATGATAACCTTTTAAAAACCTGGAGTGTTTTATAACTGCACAGCAACAGACACAGAAACACATCAGGGAACATCTACAGAAAAAGATAAAGCTGTGGGGGAAGAAAGGGAGAGAAGAGGAAGACGAAGCCTCAGAGGGAAACTCACATCTTGATTGGACATATCCCAGTAAGGCCTCTCTCCGTAGGACATCACTTCCCACATGACGATGCCGTAGCTCCACACATCGCTCGCCGATGTAAATTTACGGTAGGCAATCGCCTCTGGTGCAGTCCACCTGATAGGGATCTTGCCACCCTGTCACAAATAAAAGAAAATGCAGGCTAGTGAGTCACTGACCCCGTCACGTGCGTGGCTGACACTGTTCCACATTGCCATTCCAAATACAAAATGGTTTCCTGTATGCAATTCCAGATTATTCTTTAAAAGGCCTTCACTTTCCCTTTTCCGTGCCATAAAACTGTCACATCTAACCAGGAGGCAATGCTGCCCATCTGTTTTCTTTAGTCACATGGAGGGGAACCAGGACATTGTTAAGTGTATTTTTATCAGTCCTCTACAAGATCTCTGCTCAGGGCTATGCCGAAGCATGAGAAAAAGCCAGGAGTTGTACAAAGTGTATTTCGGAGATTTGGTTGACAAACCAAGTATACGCTGTTAATTGCTATTTCCTTGCTCACCTGTCTGACCTGTTTGGCCTGTTTCAGAAAGAAATGGGATTATAACCGTTTTGCTTTTCAAAAAGGTAAAATAAAGGGAGGATAAACTGCAAAGATTTATGAATACTGGGGTGTTTCCCACGGGCAATGTCCCAGCTCCTACCAGAGATGTGAGAAGGCGAGCAAGCCCCTGGGCTCTCCCAGTCCCACACCAGAGCAGGTTGCAGAGTTGCTTTTGGTACCGGTTGGAGAGAGCTACCTCTTGTTACAACACTCCTTTCTACACAAGTAAGGACACTTGGGCACCTAACCCGGGCCACTGCGGTCCTGCACTGCTTTAAAAGGAGCTCGCTCCATCCTGTTTATCTGATTTTGCGTTAGCTGAGTGATCCCAGGCCACAGACTTCTCTTCTTGTTTATGCTAATATGCAAGGTGTTTTTAATTGAGCTTTTGGTTTCCTGCAGTTTCATCCGGGGAATGACTTAAGCCGAACAAAGATTTCATTTATTTTTTTCATTTGCTTTTATGCTTTTTTGATTAAGTTTATTTTGGTAATTTTTTTCCTCAGCAATCCTGTAGATAGTTTCTATCCAAAACTGAGTGCAGCATGTGCATGCTTAATGGCTTATTGTCCTAGTATCTCTCTCAAGTGTTTAACATGGACTCGTTCCAAAGCCAACTGAAATCAAAAGGGGTCCTTCTTCTGGCTCCTTTGGCCTTTGCATCAGACCCTCCGTGAATCAGTTCGCAGCAGTAAGTGCCTCATGGGGCTCCAGGATGCTTTCACTTTAATGAGATGTTACTAACGGGGAGCAGGACGCACCGTTCTCTTAAGAAAGGATGCTTTAAAAATTGCATTTGACTGCATCATTTCCGGTTACGAAAAAGCTCTACTCCCCCTTTCAGACACAGATGCGTAAACATTGCTTATACATGGTCATCATTCTAAAAATTGTCAATAAGCTCCTTTTATTTAGCTGCTTGACTACAGTGGAGTTTATCCAAATTTTCCTGATCCTTCATTGCTGATACCAAATGAAGACAATGCACTGTGATGCAAATTGCATTGATTCCCTCTAGTTTACTCGAGTACAAACATAATACTGTATCTGCACTCACTACATTCAAAGGGAGGCTTTTCAATCATTTCTTTCTTGTCTTTTTGTTGCCTAAACTTTGATTTCCCTGAATGCAGCTTTCCAGACCTCTGCTTCTGCTTTTTCCACTTGCCATCCTTAAAAGTGAGAAATACCAAGGTTGCCCAGCATTTAATACTATCCAAGTCTATCTTTCCCTGTAATGAATGTGAATCCATTAAAGGATGTGTGCTGGGATTAAACCGCAAAATGTGAGCACTGCAAACAAACTCTGCGCTAGGGAGAACAGATGGAGAATGGCAGATATTTAAAAATGAAGAAAATAAGCAATTTAAAAAAGAGACTTTATAAACTGAGATTTTTTTCCACGCACATGTTAATTACAGAGGTATTGGTACAAAGGTTGGTAACAGCCGAGATGTTGTTCTGTGGCCAGAAGTACTTGCATTAGCACTATTCCACATGCAGCATATTAAAAGGGCTGAGCAAAATTAGTGGGACACAGGGAAATATAGACAAAACAGGAAAGAAACAAATAAATAAACAAACAAAAAGTGAGGCAAAAGCATTTACTACCTCCAAGTTTGGGAAGGCAGGCCCAATGCTATTCCCAGCCCAAATTATTTGGAGTCAAAGTGACGAGATGAGCAAAAGTTGATTTATTTACTTATTTATTTTTAACTCTTTTTTTTTGGTAGCATATCTAGACTTGCTGTACGAAACCTCACTGGGACTAGCCAGTTGCAAATAATTATGCATATGTGTAGATATCAGAAGGAATAGAAGCCCAGGCTCTAATTTCTGGCATCAGATTCTTGTCACGCACTCCTAGCACACTGAGGAAACCAGAGGAGTACATGGGTCACAATCTCAGAGAAGAAATACTGATGTAGCCATTGATGGAGCAATAATACTACATCAATTTATAGCAGTTACGGAGTCTGGGCCGATGTTGATTTTTATGCTGTGATATAGGTTTAACTTTATGACTGCGATTATTTCCAAACAAACCATTGTCACCTCTCACACCGTCACACAAAAACATCAGGTAGGCAAGAAAACCCACTCGACGTTTTCTCTCCCCCCTTACCCTTGTGGTGTAAGCTGCCTCGGGGTCATCTTCCAAGACACGGGACATGCCAAAGTCAGACACTTTGCAGACCAAGTTGCTGTTGACGAGTATGTTTCGAGCAGCTAGATCCCGATGCACATAGCTCATGTCAGACAGGTACTTCATTCCTGAGCCAATGCCTCGAAGCATCCCTACCAACTGGATTACTGTAAATCTGCCATCATTCTTCTGCGGATGGGGAAAGGAAGAAAATCACATAGCATTAAGCTAAAAGCTACATTATTGCCATTGCTGAAATTGGCCAAGAGAATATCGCTGGATCCCCATCTTCTCTCAAATAAAATGCAATGTTATGTCCCCGCTCTCCTGACTAGCGTCTATAATTCACCCGTAAAGTACAAACTTAGAGGTTTTGTCACAGCTTCCACTGATGCTGTATCTGGGTTGCTATATATCCAGCTTTAATGAGTCTATAGCATTGCAGTGCTTTCAAAAATGGAGAAAATCAAATCCGTTCCCATTAAACATGGATTATTTAAGACCCTGCTATTTTAAACATCACATTTATTCTGTATTCATCCACATTGCATTTACTCTGTGTTTTTGATAGGAACAACACCAGAAAAGAGACAGAATTTCCCAAGTACAACCATAATTTCTTTTAGAAAGCTGAATTTTCAGTATCCCTCGGCAAACCAGAACCAAAATAAGAAACCATAAGACATTTCCCAATATAAAATCTCTTTAGCTTATTATGAAGAAATCACCTACCCTGAGGAAGGCATCCAAGGAGCCGTTCTCCATGTACTCAGTTATGATCATTACCGGTTTACCTAGAGTTCACAGAAAGAAAAACACAATTTCTTGATGAACGCCAATGTTAATGGGATAAAAATGGGTTGCACATGATTTTACTGCCAAGACACCTGTCTTGCACAATCTCATTTAATTTGAAAAGCACCGAGCTTATGCCTCAGCTGTGGGGAGCAAGGGAAGAAATATTATAGGTTGGGAACATTCAAAGAGCCCCATCTGGAAGGTTAACCCTTCGTCTGACTCATTGACAAGGTCTTTAACTAAAGTGGCTCCTGGTCTCTAAGGAATACATGAATTGATAATCGAGAGCTCAGAAAAAAAGATCCGTTCAAACTTGACAAAAATCTTTACTGTAATTAAATTGCTTACAGACTAGAAAGCTTTCCTTTTCTAAAATGGAATTCATGAACGCTTTCGTCTCCCTCTCTTTCAAAAGATCAACGCTTTAGGCGAGTTAGAAGCTGTCAGCAGCTACAAGGTACTCGAAGACAAGAGTGCAAAATACAAACTGTTCCTCTCAACTTTCTCTGTCTCGAGTCTGTATCCTTTGTCCCTTGTTATTTATAAATGAGCCAAAGCCATTTGCCTCATGAATTCAACTACAGGATAAATGATTCAATGAATTGTGTCACATGAGGTAAGATGCTTCAGCAGCACTCAGCTTTCCCCTCTGCAATACAGAGAACCAAGCCTGAAGAGAAATGTGATGCAACTTTGCTGACATGGGGATGCTTTCTAGGCACTCTGCTGCCTATAAATAACAGCAGATATCTAAGTAATGCTTGATGTTGCCTCAAGTGCTTTACAAAGTCATACAATGCTGAAACTGGAAGCATTTAGGTACATACAAGTAACACTAATTATTTCAAGGGGTTCATTATGTTCCACATTCAGCATCTGGGTATTTGCAGAAAAGGATCCAGTATCACCTCCCTTCTAAAAGTGAGCAATGGGAGGAGAGAAGAAGGTAAGTGACTTGTTAGAGACAGAATGGCAGGAGCCCAGTCCCAAGATGAGCACTGTTAAGCCCACCTGAAGTCAGGGGATCACCTTATCATCAACACCAGGCTGGCATGGCAGCCCAGCTGTTTGTTCTAGCTACTCGAACTAGCAAGTTTCTTCCTATATAAAAGGCACTGACCAAGAGAAATGCTGCTCTTGTACTTCCTGTGGCAGCTCTGAAGACGAAAACATTGTGAAAACAGAAGGGATCAACGGACACATCACTGACTGCACATAGCTCAATTCTGTCTTGGTATCACATTTCAGAACTGCTCAGCAACTGCACCAGCAAGTCTTTGCTCCAGAACAACATGGTATGAAAACATGCAGTATTTTAGTACCGAAAGTTCCCATCCTCATTTATATCTCTGTGAGTTTTTCATCAAGATGATTTTCCCTTTATTTTTCAGGGATTTCCCTTTTTGAAACAGTCCTTTTATTCTTTTTTGGGGGTTAGAAAACAATGTACTACGAGGACTACTGACTGGTTTTACATCATTTCAGTTAGACCAACATATATGTGAGACACATCACTTATTTCACCTATCATTAATTTAGTTCACCTTTCCAGTTTCAATCTAGCCTTTGCAGGCCACTTACTGCTCCGATTCTCCTTCCCCTTTCCAACCAGTATCAAAAATCTTAGTGTTTTGGTCACAAGCAAACTGGCACGCCTGTGAATGCCAGTCTGGCAGCTGAGCCCTTTCTGATTTGCATGAACAAAGCAGGGGAGAGACAGTATGGCATAAAGCAAACTATTCTGGATGTAGGGCTTAGTGACCTTGGCTGAGTACTCGCATCCTTACGGACAGAGATGTAATAAAGTAATATCCTCTCTCTAATTCACCTTTGCCAGCATTCTTTGGTAAAAAGAAAGAAAACTCCAACCAAATCTGCATGTGTCACTGTTTCATTTATCCTTTGCAACTGTGACCGGAATGCTTCCACTGAACAAATAGAGCTAAATGAGTTTTAATTAACCTTCCTCAATCAAAAGACACTATGTCAACGTAGAAAGGAAAAAAGGGAGACTCTTTCAGTGCATTAACACATAATTTCATTACTCAGGCACTTCTTTAGCAGAGAAGAGGGAAAGAGAGAGGAGAAGTTACCATCAGTGAGTCAATTATTAAAGTACTTGACTAGCAGCCAATAATGTATTCACGGTTTTTTGCTGCCTCTCTCCCCTCAACCCCCACCTACTCCACTATTTATCTCACATTTTAATTTTAAGTTTATTAAATGCATTCATTTATCACAGCATTCAGAAAACCTACAGAGAAATTGAGATAAATGTCTTCTTAAGTAGCCCTGTTTACCAAACACGCGAGCTCTGAGGTAAGCAAGCTGGCTTGCTGCAGGAGCAGTGCTCACTGCGAGCCAGGCAATGAAGCGTTCTTGGGTCAGGCTGCTACCTCCTCGGTGAAAATTTCCAATCATTTTAATTCAGTGACAACTGCATTATGCAAATGCAGACAGCCATTTATAACTGCTAAAGCTGTAATAGCTAAGGGGGTTCAAGCCTCAGTAGGTTTTCAACATAAAGACTCCCATGTTGCCTTGCTTTTACAGAGGTGCTTCAAAAATTATTGCCTGCAGCGAGCACTGTGAGCTGACCACAAACACCCCCTCTTTGTTACAGCAACAACAACAAAAGAGAGACGAGAATCAGACCTGAAAAATTTAAACAAAGCATTATTTTAAATTTCAGTTTTGAGGGAGGCCTTCAGTAAATGACAGGCAAAAAAAAAAACCAAACCCCTGTTTTCCCTAGCAGAATTTATCTTGAAAAGCCAACAGTGACACTCAGTACGAGCCCCATCCCACAACTGTTAGAGGGGAGAGATGTCCAGAAACGTTACATGGCAGTGTAAGCATCCAGCTCCTGCTCTAACAGCAGCTCACAAGCTCACTGTCTGCTTTCATTTTGCTCTTTCTGCCCTGAGAACGAACCCCTATGTCCAAAGGGTCCCTTAGGATTAGCAACCAGTGTCAGGCTTTGCCAACACACCACCTAGTGTGGTTGGAGTAGGGACAATAACTACATCATTTCAGTGGTGTTTCATCAAGTCAGACCCAAGTGCATCTGTCTCACAGGTGTATTTTCAGTTCAAGCCTGGAAACAGCATCCGGTAAGCTCTGTCTTTGTCTTTCTAAGGCAGGGTTCATGGCACAGTGAATGCTAACAGACTTAAACAAAAATAAATAAATAAATAAAGCAAAAAATTAATCAAACAAAAAAATCAGCCAGGTAATTTCTGCAAAGTGCAATTATCACACCTGTAAATCATTAAAAAAAAAACAAATAAGAAAGTTTCATACTAAAACAGAATACTTCATTTCAAAGGCTTGCTCCTTACATCTGTGCTTTGTACCTTAAACATATGACTCCGTAGTTTTGTTTTGGGATTTTTCTCCCAACTATTTTAAATTCTTTGCTCACCATCTGCTTTTGCCTATCCTGTAACAATCAGCTCAGACTAGCAAAGATGTGAAAGATGCCTGCTTGGCATAGCAAAAAGGAAAAAAAACAGTGAACCCCTGCTGTATTAATTCCCCCTACAAAATCTTGTACAAGCTGCCTACAGATAGAGTATCATCTGAAACCATAAACCCATTTATAGCTGACAACGAGATTAATGACTTGTCCCACACTGATTTCCTCCTATTAGCTATCAGTGGATCTTTTCCATCTGTCATTTCACAGGAAAGAGGGTAAAAAACCAGCAAAACAAAAGAAAAAAACACCCACAGACTTTATTTCTCAGTGACTTCTAAATTGGCCTTGTCATGAAAATGACCTACTTACATTTAGTAACTACTCCTTCCAAGTGGATGATATTGGGGTGGTCAAATTGTCCCATGATGCTGGCCTCGCTCAGGAAGTCTCTCCGTTGTTTATCAGTGTAACCAGCTTTTAGGGTCTTAATAGCAACACAGATCTCTCTTTTTCCTGGTACTTTGAGACGTCCACTGCATACTTCACCAAATTCCCCTTAAGCAAAAAGGCAAAAGAATCCATGATCATGAGCATGGAGCACATGTTTGTACTGTCAAGATGTTAAATCGGTTCATTCTGGGAAACTGTCATACAAAGATCACAGGATCCCACGTTTCCTAAAAACAAATTTTAAACTATATTTACTGCAAAAAATGCAAAAGTTCTGGCACTTACCCACACCAATAACTTTTTCAATCTTTATGCAGGAGGCATCAATTTCTTTGGCAAATTCCCTCACAGCTTGATTTGGATCCTCATATGTAAAAGGATCCACATATGTTCTAACACCTGCAAGGCAGAAATGTTTTATTTGAAGTCACTGATCTACATGCTGCTGAACACATAACATATGAGACTGAAGCCTTAATGATATACAACAGCAAAGAGAGTGCACAATAAAAATGTACTGTAAGCCAGGAATGACTGATGAAAGAAGGAAGGCCTTAATGTATTTTTTCCTCAACGTGATTTTTTTTTTTTTAACGTAATCCTTTAATATTTCCCAATATTGATGTAAGGAAACAGACTTTTGCCAATAAATGAATTTCACGAGTCATTGCCATCAATCACTGCCAGGCCAACAGCCTGGCCATAGACCTGTGAGAATAAAAGACATCACATTTCTTTTTTGGGATCCAAGAGCTCAGGTAATCGTTTTAGTAAGTGGATAAGTGGAATGGAAGTAATGGTAGGATTCAGTCCTAGAAACAGGGCAGCAAAGTTCGCATTTACTTTCCTGCAGGACTGCCTCTGGTCCATCCAAAAACTGCCTCTGCAGAATATTGTGGTGAAAAGTCATGCCTAGACAGCCTAGATAGTGTGATTTTTCATAGAAATAGAAATCTTTCAATGGAAAGGAATAATTGAAAAATTTCATGAACCTTTCTCCCAACTCAAAAATTTTACCCAGATGCTTTTATTGCCCCTGTTACTAAAGTGCCTAGTTTGGAAGGAGGATGGTGGGAAGCAAGGAAAACAGAAACATATTCATCTCATGAGGAGTGTCATCTCTTATTTGCCAAGCATCTGAACATGGAACATGTTTTGTGAACCGAACCAAAAAAAAAATGCACCAAGCACAACTGCCTTTTACCTTGGTTCAAATGTTTCTCCTCATCTGCCTCTTGCTTAGCCTTACTGTATTTACTGCGCCTGTCAGAACAAAAAAAAAGAACATTACAGTTCAAAATAAATATCTTACTTTGAGACAAGCTCTGTCTTCTTAACCTGCCGAGACTCGAGCTGTTTGCACCTGCCACGACCTGTGCTTGGCAGCTCCCCTACAACAGCCCGTGACACAACTTACACTTTCCAGAAGGGTAGGAGACTCCTCTCCTCAAACTGCTCTAAGTGTTATTGGCATCAACAAAGCATTAGGGGAAACACAGATCTCCATATTTGCATCTCGGCATTTAAACAAAGAAAAGAAAGCTTGTGTTCCAGCTACTTTTTCTTCAAATGCACATTTGCAATACTGTGCAAAAAAAAAAAAAAGGACTAAATTGCTTTTTAGCATGAACTTCTATAGATTTAGATGCTACAACAGAGGTGTTTTGGTAGATTGATTTTCAAACCCAATTAGGCAAATGCCAATACCAACACTCTTCTTCAACTACAAATTTAAAGGTGGAAGCAGTCTATTAATGCATAAATCAGGGTGGTAGCAAAAAAACCCCTGACCATCAAAAATGCAGATCCTGAGGATGTTGTTTATTCTTTTAATCACTGTACAACTGAGGGGAGTAAAGAACTCCTGATGTCAGAGGTCCTCTATTAAGCCCGAGTTGGACACAATAATACAGTGCACTATGTTAATTCTATAGATTATTATTTCTACAAGTACACACATGATTTTGTATCCAGTTACAAATTTAATTAGTCCAGCTTTAAACTTCAATGGACAAGCTGTATTCAGAAAAGTTAATGCAAGAGGTTAATCCAATAGAGAGGATATGTAGCTCAACCAAATGTGCATTGGGATTTGAAGTTCCCCAAAATCTAATGGTATGTAGATGTAGAGATTTTATTTTGAGTATTCATGGAAAATTCAGAACCAGGCACAAAAGCAGACATTGCCAAAGAGAAGGGCTTGTTGTTTACTCCTCAGCTTCCTTGTCCCTATGGAAGTCAGCAGCAAATCTCCCAGCACATCAGACCCCAGTTAGTCACTGTCAAGAGCCTGGATTGGAGTGAGGAAGAGGGAAGGAAGAGAAACCAAGCCCAGAGGAAGGGTGGTGAGACTGGTGGTGCCTGCAACGTGCAACCCGCTGCCTGGAGCGGGGCAGGAGCTGACCAGGCCTGGGGCACCAGGCCGAGACTGGGTTAGATCTCTGAAAACAGTGAATAGGCAGAGGAGATAAATGAGAATGGGTGAGAGAAAGACCTAACAGCAGATGTGAGATGAAGAGGATAAAATTTGGAGAAAACGTGACTTTGAGAGCCTTGGTTTCACTTCCCTTCTGCCTGGCCTTCAGGGAACAGCAGCTTCCCGTCACTCCCAGCTGAAAGGCCACGTCCTAGCTTTTGTCTTTGCAACCCTTTAGTGTTGGGGATTAAATACACTATTCTAGTAATGAAAGCTATAAATTGCACATGAACAGAAGGAAAAAAATCCAGTTTAACATGTGAAGACTACCTGATCTTTGAACCAAGCCTCGCAGCTCCCAGCATCACCAACAGGACTTGTGTTCAGACACAAGAAGCAGGTACATACCCAACCATAAGTGGCTGGGAGCTTTTTTTCTTGATGAAAGTCAATTAAACACAAATGGCACCAAATCATAACAAGAGCCTTATTAAAAACCACACTGGATCCAAACACCAATTTAAACCATTTTTTTGCCTGAGGACTTATGGCTCTGGTATAAAAGAGCTGAGTGAAACTGAGGGACTACGTTCTGCTCCCGGTGCCTGACCTGAATCAGGAGGAGAAATCTCACCCAGTGCCACGCAGGGCTAAGTCAGCTTAGGGGGACTGCAGAGGGGGTTTCAGGTACAACGTAACTTCTCTCAGAGGAAAGAAAAAAAGAAGGAAAAAAAGAAGAAAAAAAGATCCTGCAATTTAAGCAGGACCCTTTCAAATTCATATTATTAGTCTTCAGATACAGATGGGAAAAATGAAACACAAATGGCTTTGCATGAATGCATTTTAAGTATGTAAAAATGCTTTAAATCTTATTTCTAAAAAGTAAAATCACCCTAACAACAGATACAAATAACCTTCCCCCACTAAAACCCAAAGACATGCAAAAAGCAGAGGGAAACAAAGGGATTGCTGTTCAAGCAATATAATTGTAGCTTATTAACGTTAAATAATACCTTCCAAACTAACTACCTGCTTCCACCTCTGCCCCTGTCACCTGCTGACCTTTCCTGCCTGGCTTGGGGCAGGCCACTCCTGCCTGCCATTGTCCCCTGGCTGCTCGGGGCACCTCACCTGAATGGCAGAAGGGAGCCTTTGTCATAGGCTTGAATTCCGTAATTACAGGGATTTGGGCAAGAGTGATTAAATAGCCGTATTCAGGAAAAGAACACAGAAGCTTTCAGAAGCTGCAGGGGTCAGAGACATAGGGAAATCCACAGGTGGGGCCTGGAGATAAGGAGGGGAAGGTCTCTGCCCGGCCGGAGGTAGCGGCAGAGGGTATTAGCACGCACTGAGGTGAAGCAGCATGGAGCCCGCGCCCCCACAGCCCATGCTGCCCCTTTCTCCACCCCAAAGAAGAGGGCTGGGGGTGCTTCAGTGCAGAAGGTAAAGCAATCTATCTGCCAGAAAAATTTCCGATGGTAACTCTTGAATGACCAAAGGAATCTGTAGGGCCAACTTACTGCAGCCAAACCCCTCCAGAAAGCAGCTTACTGCTTTACACTTTCCCAAATCTTTTAAAACTCTGTCACTGTAATTTTACTCTGTGCTCCTACAGCGTAGGGTTTAGAAACACTCCTGCTACCTCTCCCGCATCCTGCTGTCCTAACCTCAGTAAATTTAAACTAACATTTAGGCAGATTACTTCTCACGTTGACACAAACACCGTGGTCGCAGGACAGACCCAAACAGCTTGAGCTGCCTAAAGGCAAAGTCTGTTGACAAATTCTGTTGAGAAGATGAATTTGGGGATTTGAGTAATGACTTGAAAAAACATAATGCTACATTAGTAATAACAACCTAGAGTTCAAAACTGGGCACCTCCAGCATATGTCCAGTTCCCACACTTGGCTCATGGATGCAGAGAGGCCATGTCCGCAGGCCAAAGCACAGTTTTGATTGTACAAATATGACTTCTAGGTCACAGCTATATTACAAAACCTCCTCGTGGGAACTCTATGGACAAAGAAGCATTTCCTCAGCTGAAGTAATTTTGGAACAAAGTATAATTATTTTGCTATTAACTTCAGCTGGTATAGGAACATCATGAAATATCCCCAAAGCCCACACCTCTAAATGACATTGGTGATGTGGTTAAAATCATGTGTGTAATAGTGAATATTAAAGTCGGTTCTGTTTATTGAGAACTACTTCCAGCTACTGGAGAGCTGTGTATTGAGGAAGGTTGCTAATTAACAAGGCACATGCATTAGTATGCACAGAGCAGTTTCACTGTCCTGGTATTTCATTCATATTGCTATTATATCTTTCCCCTTCCACAGCTTCCCTAAGACCTACCGGTATGGAACTACGGAGCATCTCTGAAGCCACTGCCACCAGACTACTTCCACCCCCATTCCCACCAGTGCTTGGACCAACCTCTTGTCCATATAGCCCACCTGCCTTTTTCTTTTTTTTTTTTTTTTTTTTTTTTTTTTTTAACTCAGTCCAAGTTAAACACTTGTGGGCAGAGATAACTGAACAGACAACCTGAGCAGGGAGCAGACCTGGCTGAGCAGGCACCCACACCAGCTTGTCTATCAGCTACCTGGCTCCAGGCAGCCTTTCCTTTGACAGCTTTATGGCTGATACTAAAGAGAATCAATATGAGGGCAAGGGGCTGACATTTCATTTTCTAAAAAGTGATCCATTGAGGGCCAATCACCAAGCAATGTTTATCAGCCTTGGGAAGTGACATTTTTTTTATAGGGGGAGGAGGGGAAGGAATCATCTCAAAGCAACTCGACAGGCTCAATTCTCCAAGGTGGCGACTCATAATTAGAAATCCAATGCATCCTGCTATCAATCCTGCCTTAAATAATAAAGTGATCAATAAAAGTGGAGAGGAGATTAAGTCATCAAGCTCAGTGATGCTATTTTCTGTTGCAATGGCTTTTAATAAACCTGTCTCTCCACATTACATTTTCATATGGCCTGTTCTTCTTTCTTATTGCCAGCATGGAGGCTTTGAGGTGAACACCCACAGAAAGCTGTAACAATGCTTGACTACTTTCCAGATATTACAGCTATAGTGACTTAACTGCTCTTTAAGACAATTTGAAGTGAGAAAGTAAATCAAGAAAATTTGTGTGCATTTATGGCTGATGCCATTAAACTGATCAACAGAGGTTGACAAAATTTGCATCCCTCAGATCCCACGCTTCAGATGCAGTAACGATATGTCCAATTTTATCTCTGAATTACATTGAGGCAAAATCATGCTGATCTTTTTAAATGAGACTGAACATAAACTTGAAGACAAACACTCACACTGTGTTTCTGCTACACTGTCCTCCCATTTGCAGGATTGCTCCTGATGCACTGGTTGAATTTGGGAATGAACAAGTACTTGGTAGAAGTATGGTTCTGCTCTGATCAAATAACCATCAACCCATTCTGCTGTGTTACTGCGTATGATGCTGAATGACTGCAGCTTCTACTTTACAATCATTTCCACACACAGTGGAAGGACTAACCCAAAGACTAATGCAGACTCAGAAAGCCTAAGACAAAATCACAAGCACAGCAGTCTGATAGCTTAGTTCATAACAGTGTGGTTGTTTATTCCCTGTGTATCAGGAGTCAGTCCAAGAAAATCTACTGTACCCATACCCATTAAACTTAACTTCAAATTACACTAACCACAAATCTCTAGTTGGCTTGATTCTCAGTGCCAGTTATTGGAACCAGCTTTGCATTTCAAGGGCAAATAGAGCTGGAACTATTGCCATTACATCACATGCTGCTGTGGTACTAATGTTGAGAAGATCAAAGCTACATGGGAGAAGGCTTGTAATGCAAATGCACTGTTTATGATGCTAATCAAAGAATTTAGCTTTGTTTGGAGGAGACAAAAAGCTCCCTCATGAAAGAGAGAAGGGGGGAGAGAAGCTTAAGTTCTTACCTCCTGCTGATGACAAAGGCTGCAATGAGAATGACCACAAGAACAACACTGCCAGCCACTGAAACAAGCAGCACTGTGGGATTGGTACCATCGCCAATGATGGGGGAAGGAACTGGAAACAGAAAAGAGAGCATTAGCGTCAGACACCCTCAAAATATCAACCTGGGCAGCACTCAATGAGGCTTTCTGGCTTGTGAAGGTAGTTTAGAGTAGGGCTCAAATCTACTTTCAGGCCTTTATTATATAGTCATTTCACACAATTTTCCAAGAGGGCCCTAATTAGCTGAAGACGTGATGTTTGATAATGATTTGGGGAACTTCAGTTCACTGGGAACAAGGACTCCCTCTCCTTCTCCCCTTCAGTGTTGCTCAGAGGGTATAATGGCTATTTCTTTCACCTTCCTAATTGCTCTCCACTCTTCTTTCCTCTTTCATTTTCTCTCAGTGGGGCCAGATGATCACTCCCCAACTGACACAAAGAGTAAGTCATTTTAAAATGTCTTCCGTCTTCCTGCTGGATTGATTATTTTCAGCTGTTAACATCCTGAAGGATGTTGCCACTGACTGGCATGACCTTAAATTGATTTAAACAGACTTTTATGTCCAAAATAAAACAGGCTTGGTCACATCACCTTCCTACCACTGAGAAGCAAACATTTTGGGGGGCAAATTTGCATGTTACCCTGAACAAAGGGAGAAGCTGTACTAACAACATAGTTCAAACATTCTGTCTTTATATGACTATGTAAGGGAAAGTGCAAATATCTGAGCTGATGTAGGACACCTAAGTGATCTTTGTCAATAGTTGCAAAGGAGAGCAACAGGGTTCCATTCCCCTGCAAATGACACGCTCCAAAAAACATCTGCACACATTAAACAAAATAGGTGCATGTATCTCTGAAGCATTGGTGGCTTCCAAGCATTTGTAAGCTGTGTATCTCCTTGGGCCATTTGAAGCATTTTCATTGTTAGTGTCTAGGATATAACATAGGTGTCTAAGGTCAGATTTATCATACCACTAATAGTCATGCAGCCACGGAGGAACGTTTTCCCAGAATAGATACACCACAGTCCGATTAACCAACGGGAGACTCCCAACACACGGCTCAGTTACATTTTCACTCCTCACTCAAAGAAAAGAAAGATATCAGCGGGCATGTTACTACCTGTGTTAGTTGTGAACTCAAACGGTCCGCTGAAGTCTCCGTATCCTGCTGCTGTCCTGGCCCGCACATGAAACACATATGAAGTCAGAGGGTTCAAACCTTTGATGTCAGTATTCCTGGAGGCTGTCTTCACAATGCGATAGCTGCGCTCGTTTTGGTCCTAACAAGAAAAGAACACTGCAGTGATCAAGTAAAAATGCCTCACTGCACCATGAACCATGGAATCCCACTTCCTTGCCAAAACTGTTATGATGAAAGAAGATGAGTAACACCGATGGAATTCTCAAAATACGTCCCGAGGGCTTCTGCTGTCTGCCTTGCTCAATACCCCTAGCGCTGAGTGCTGCATGGGGCTCTGAGCAAGCCAAATAAGGGTGGTGAGACAGTAGGTATGATGCTCATATATCACCGATTACTTAAGAAATCACACAATGAAATCCTTTGGAAAATAGCCAAGCCTTCAAATATGATCCTCCTGATGAACAAACATTTTACTCATCCATGCTGGCACTCTTTTTCTTCCTACCAGCCAGAAGCTGTATCAAAAAAAATGGTAATGTATTTCAAAAAAGAAAATGTTCTGAAAATGTCTTCCACAAATCCAATCTTGAAAATTTTTCTATTTTTGGCTGGAAAATGCATCAGAAAATGCATTAATCAAGTTTCCCTGAAAAATCGGTTGCCTTCTTCTGTATGTGTTGGGGAAGCAAATAACACAATTATCTTTATTGAAAAAAAAAAAAAAAAAAAAAAAGTACACATATACATGAGAGAGAGTGCAAGCAAGACCAAGTAATTGTCCATTTCTGCAGAGGACCTTCAAGGAAATAGCTTTCTTCATAGTTTCATAGTTCCATAGTTGAGAAGTTATTTGCAGGAATAACATCTCTGTGTAACTTGGAAAGTATAAAGAATGTAATTTTCTTTCCTTATTCTCTATTAAAAGCCATCCAGCCCACACCATCACTCTAAGCAGAAGCTATTGGCAAACAGATCTGATTACCGTATTATATACTTCATTATTATACTTCTGTCTATGATGTAAAGCTAATGTCTCACTTCTGCCCAACATTATTGATTCTCATTATAAATATGCTTGCTACAAAAGCTCAGTTCCAAGGTAAGAAAAAAATAGCAAAATAAATTCCTACCATGCAGCTGGAACAGCCTATAAGTCTTACTATTTCAAGCAACCATTCAAGTGCATGAAATCCTTAATTGGATATTATTAACCTGAACCTATTCAGTTTCAAATGATGGAATCCTACCTGGAAATAAACCGAATGGAATGAAGTAAAAAAACCTCTTTCCAAATTCAAACAAAGCTCCTTGCTTGTCTATTTTTGAGCAGTACCTTTTCATAGTATTTGACTTCGTACTCCAGAATGACTCCATTTGGCCTGTCGGGTTCTAGCCAGGCCAAGGCAACGCTGTGCCTCGTTATCTCTTTAGCCTGGATCAACGCAATTGGGGATGGAGCTGCCAGAAAGAAAAAAAAGAAAAAAAAAAAGATGTAAGCAATAATTTAGTTTTAATAAGACACAGCATAACATATGCACTTTCAGAAATTATGTTTTTCTTGTGTGGGGGTTAGAAGCATTAAGTGTTTTTCCTGTTTTCTCTAACAAATTTGCATTTAATTTCTCTCTAATAAAGGTTGCTCTTAGATGCTGGGCCATACTGGACAGGTAAGATTTGGAGTAACACTGCGGTTTCCTAAATACCATAATGTTCTTAATTCGTAGGTACAAACCTTCACAACAGGCTGACAGTGAAAGATTCTGCTTTTTTTTTTTTTAACCTTTGTTAGACCCAGCACACAGACTTGTCCCTGTGTTTTGGTCCATAATGATTCTCTTCTTCCATGTCCTAAAATTAACTGGTGTTACTTCATTAGCTATTCACTCTACAGGAACTATGAAATTCCTGACAGACCAATCTGGTTTTCTCTAAAGCTGAGAAAACTTTGCCACTGAATTAAGTAAGAGCAGAATAAAGCTGAATACATATGAACTGGGACCCTCCCATGAAAACCAGAAAACTTGTATTTCAGGAGTCGGAGCCAACCTGTGCTTCCTAGCTTGCCCTGCTTACACCCGCCCATGTCTGTGAGCAGTGCCTGGAGAATGAGGAAGCTCAGCGCCCGGGGGCCAGATTCGGCCTTTGATAGCTCCTTCCCAGCCAGGAGATAGCAGAGACAACTGGCACAACCAGACCCCGTCCCACGTGGCACTGTACAGACGCGAGGAGCAGAAAAAGCAGGACGTGGGTAAGGGCTGCCTGGCTTGGGGAAAAACCCAACCGAGCAACAAGCTGCATGCCAAGACCCTTTAAACTGTATCCGTGTGCAGTAATAAGGGCTGCCATGCAGAAGATAATGGGAAGCATCTCATTGTGCGCCCTGCTCAATAGAGCCCCTGCTAATGCTGAAGTTCAGGTTTTTGCCTGGCCGGAGGACAATGCGTTCTCCCTTTGACTGTGATCGCAGCAGATCCATGGCAGTGCAGGAGGAACGGGGTTTCTGAAGATTTATGAACCCGGCTGCCCCTTTCTTGCCGTCGTGTTGCTGTGTGGTCACGTCTCTAGCCAGCTGTTATCAAGCTCTTTTGATGCTGACAATAGCTGGAATAAATGGTGGAGTCTCCAGGGATAAAAAGGGACATTCATGAAATTTTTAATCTTATCTAACAAAGCTGTCCTGTATAACCAGAGATTAGAGGTCTTCCCAAATTGAATATATTTCTTCTTTTGTCCCCTGAAGCTGTAGATACGTTGCTCTTTTTTGCCTCCTTCCCTTTCTTTTTGCTGCTTTTTTCTACCCTTAACGTTGGGATGACGATCCATGAAAGCGTTAAAGAAAGAAAAAAGTATCCTTGAAACATATCCTTGAAAACTACCAAGAAAGACAAATAAATAAAACAGTCACAATAAATGAAAGGAAAATTGAATGTTGAAAGCCTCAAACCTACTTGACCATATCAGACAGCTCTGATGGAAGTGAAAATAACCAGTAGACGCCACAAAGTCACAAAAGGGTGTCTCCTCTTGATGTGAAACCATCAGGGAGCTGCTTCCTGATTTACTATCTGACAGTTTGGCATCTCTGTTAGAAATGCCTCCAGAACCTCTCTCTTTTTCCCTGTCTGTCTCATGCAAAGGCAAACGCTGGCTGACAGAGGAGACTATAAACACAGCCAACGGGGAGGATCCAGGTGTGCTCCATCAAGTTGTATCTGCGGCACGACTGCAAACCTGCTTAATAACCTCACCGTTCCTCAACACAGAACAGGACTTTTTTTTCGCCCTTTGCAGTACGAATGCCACACAGATAATAAATTACAGATCAGATTTGTTACCCTAAAACATACATGACGTTACTGATAAACCAACCAGAGAGAAACCTGCTTAGTTAATCCATGCCTCATGCCAGGCAGACAGGCAATTCATATTACCGAGAGTCTTTCACTTACGCCGGTCTGACCTCAAGAATTGCAGAGAGAAAGTTCACTTTCCTTGCTTCATCCTCTTTTTAACCTCCTCAGTTTCCCATTTCATTTCTTCAGGCATTTATATTGGAATTTACTGAGTCCTTCGATGCTGGGCTGGTGAGTGCTGGATGGCAAGGCATTTCTCCTCTGCTGTAAAGTGGCTATTCGCTGCAGCAGAATATGCATTAACTTCCAGCCCTTGTGGAAGATGCTCGGTTTTATACAGTTTCAGAAGTGCTTTCTCAGGTCTCTCAAAAATGGACAGTTGATCTCAGGCAGTGCTCCAAACCGGAATAAACCACCTGCTCCTTGCCTCCAGGACGGGAAAAGACTTGTACATCAATTCCTTCATTGATTCTTACTATTAGAGTTGTAAGAACAGCCCTAGTTTTACCCCTCCTGTCAAATACTAACCATTATGCAACTCTGTGCTGCTTAACTTTCAATCTATTCATTTGCCTCTCATTGCGTGGATGAAGACGTGCTGCCTATTTTTTAGTTTTGGCTGAATATCCTGCCTCTCCACACGAGTTACAGAAATCCTCAGAGTGCTAAAGGCCAAGGGCAGGACAAAGTACCAAAAGGACGTGAAGCGGTCTGGGGGCTCCTTAGCATTTCTGCAGCACAAACCTAGAGGGGTCTATGCAACAGGATGATTACCCACACCTCTGTGGACCTCGAGGAACTGGACTGTCAGCCACAGGGAGTACTACAGATACCCCACTGCGCAGATAAAACCCTCCTTAACCAACTCTGATACCTGCAAATAGCCCTGCAACTCGCGTTTGTGTGTGTGTGTTTTCCAAGATCTACCAGGTGACCAGTAAAAATTACTGCTGAAGGGCTGGGCTGCTGGGAGAACATCAGCTCTGGGTCTCCTTGGTCATCCGCACGCAAGAGGACGAAGAAGCCAGGCAGGATAGTGCTGGACAGACAGGGCAGCACCCTGCACACAGCATTTCCATTCTTTTTTCTCCTGCCTTTTGCCTTTCTATTGCCTCAGAGATGATGTGAAGATAAACATGGAGCAGACTGTAAAATGACTCTCTGACCACGAGCAGCACAAAAGGCAGGAACGTCCCTCATACACGCATGGGCTAGCTGGTTGCTACACACTGCAGGAAACATCCTGAGCATGGCTCGACCCGAAGCAGTGTGCCCAGCTGAGCACCCCACGTTCTGCCCCACGCACACAGGTCCACGCACCATGTCCCACCAGCACAGCCCATTGCACAGGTGAGAAGGACGAGGCCTCTTGGTGTTGAAAAAGTGGTCCCCTTGAACAAAAGCACCGAGTGTAACTTTCCTGAGTTCAAAGCTCAGCAGTTCCTCTCCCTCAGAAAACTTCACTCCCTACTGATGTGAACGTTGCAATTTTCTTTTATCTACTTCCTCAATAACCCACCATTAAACACCTACCAGTAGTTTTATTACTGCAGTTCTGAGCTTGTGGCGTACAGAGAGAGAAGGAGCACAGATGTACTACAAAAACTTCACCCAAATGCCATAAAGCCATATCCCAAGGCTAATAAGTGCTGAATTATAACAGTTTTGAGGCACTTTAAAGGATGGCAGAGGCAGAGTGTCAGTTTTTCATTACTGGTTCAAATTAAGAAGGGGGGGAGAAGGAAAAAAACAGGAAATAAATAGATGCAATAAAGTCTCTGGCATGTAGGCAGCCATGAGTGAAAACAGCCCTTTATAAAAGCAGGGAACATCAGTGCTCTGGAAGATACACAATGCCCCGTGTTTTAGGGAAGATGCCTTCTTAACCACAGCAGGGTTTACTTTCCACTCCCCATGATTTGAATTTAAATGGATCATGTTTACTCAAGGGGTCTTCCACTGATTGAAAAATATACCCACAGTTTGTACATTATCTCAGCTAAATTCAAATAACATATTTAAATTTAATTACTTGAAGCTTAGGGGTTTTCATGCTTTTCTTTTTTCCCTCAATTGCACACAACAACACTTATTTGTTCTTATCAATGGCTATGCGTTTTGTCAAGCATCAAAATTAAATGCTTGAAAGCACTAATGATGTTACTGTGATTAAGGGTTTTTACCTTCCAGGGTAGATACTAAAAGCTTGTTCCATTATTAATTACTTTAAAAAAAAAAAAAAGAAAGAAAGAAAAAAAAAAAGATTTCTGGGAATCTAACACTGAAAAAAAAAAAGTCCTTTTGGAAATCCAAACAAGAAAATAAAAGATCTTCTATTAACTGGAACAAAACACATTTAGGGAAACCTGGCACATTTCAAGTTTTCTCTTTAAATATTTACCTTGTAATATTGTGGGTTTTTTACGTGGCATTTTGTAAATTATATTATCAAATAATCTCACAGCAGGAAAAGGATATACAACACAGGGAATCAAATATGCTTTTAATAATTTCTAAAGGCAACATTCTCCAGGCCAGATCCTGATAATTTTATTCACGTAGGAGAGCAACCTACCCCAGTGAGTGCTGTGCCGAGTTCAAGTGAAGGGCGAAGCACCCGGCCCCACGGCGCCACACGGACCAGCCTCTCAGTCCCCGGGGCCGTACACCCACTCCTCTCTCTTGCCCAGGCAGAGCCAAACTGCTCAAGGAGCCCTGTTTTGGGGTACCACCACCCCAAGCCCCAAGCTCCCAGCAATCCCCTTTGCAAACGAAGGGGGATGCGTTTTGCCATGACCAAATTCCCAAGTGTATGCACAGCACGCGTGTAACCCATACAGGCGCCCAAGGACAAGCACACGGAAGGGTTTGGCGTTTCTGAACCTATCTGCACACAGAGTTGAGGTGCAGACACACATCTGAGGATCGCAGTGCTCCTGGTGCTCCTGCTCCTCGCCGCCAGCTGCGGCTTTCTCCCAGGGGCCGGCACGAGCCTGCAGGCCGGCCGTGCATTCAGCGAGTAACCGCACACACCTCGATTTTTGTCATTAATCCTTGTGAACAAGCGGAGCAAACATTTCTCCCAGTGATAACTGGACCGGGACGGGACTTGGCCAAGGAGGCAGAAGCCTGATTGCTCAGCCGAGCCCCTGGAAGCTTCCCAAGACATTCCCCAGCCCGCTGTCTTCCCACCGTCTGCCTCTCCCTCCCCAGGGAGGGACAACTGGCGAGGAACACCTCCCAGCTTGGAAATGGAGATGCGCCAGGACTCAGGCCAGCGTTTTCAAGCTTTAGCATTTAAAGCACAGACTTTAAGTCTGCACCACTGGAGAAAAACGCCTCAGGTTATTCACCCGCACTGGAAAGTCCTGGCAACGCCACGCGGCGCGGTGTGACAGCCGAGCGTGGCCTGCCTCTCCCAGCCCTCCCAGTCTGCCATAACACTTCTCAACTCCTCTTGCTTTCCTTCTTACTAGAAACTGCACTGCTGAGGAACAGATCCAGCTCAGCTCAACCACTCTCACACGACATCTCCATCCCCAAACGAACAGCACACATCATCCTTCCTCTCTTTCCAGGCCCACAACCCAGAGCCTAGGAGCGCTAAGAAAAACAAGGGACAAGCTCTCAAATCCCGGGACCAGCCCTCATCAGTTATGTTTATAACGATGTGTTCATAAAGGAAGGGGCTTGAAAATGAGATTTTAAAGACTGTTAACACTGCATTATTATGTTTTAAACATTTCCTCTGTTTTAAAGTTTTCATTTCTTGCCTCTCCCAAAAGAACCTGCACTGCAAATCTTGCCAAACCACAAAAGCTGGCTCTGACTTGCATCAAATCAAAAGCTCGCAGAAAAAAACAGGCTGTTAGCAGCAACAAATAGGAGTAGTTGAGGATTATTAGAGTACTTTATATTTACCATCCTACTCCAGCTTTAGCTCTTGGAGATGTGCAGCAACTGCTGAGGATTCACAAAGAGCCAGGGCATCTTCTGGACTGAGCATGTCACTGTTCGCACTTCAGCATACCAAAAGTGCCCTCATTTAGACCGAACCCAATCCTGAGGTCTGGGCACAGCTCACCACGGCTCACATCAGGAACTGCAGTGAGACAGGGGTGACAAAGAAGCTTTTGCACACCCTGGAGATGGCTCACCCTGGCGGTCCATTTCTGGGGACCAGCTCTTGACACCCACACATCGCTGTCAGGTACCGGCCCTCCGATTCTGGAGGCCACCTCGTGATGTCAGCTAGTGCAATGCAGGTCTGGAGCAGCTCCAGAGATCTGAATCTGCAACCCACAACCCCAAAGATTGCCTTAAAGCAGAAGAATCTGCATAATTTTTAGCAAGAGATCCGTATTGCAGCTCAAGCATGGGGTCTGTTTAGTCTGAGAACTGCTTGTTTTCTTTCTGCTAGCTTGCTAAGAAATCCTGTTGGCATGTTCTGACAAGGATAACTTAATAGTTGCCAACAGAAACATGGCATAATACTGTGTGTGTATTTCCTGTATGTATGAATGCCAGTTTAAAACAAACAGGAAAACAAGGCTTTCAGTTGGAAGGCAATTTATAAAAATCTGTCTGAACATTACAATCACTTACAAATCAGCATAGAAGCATTTCTAAATGCTTAAACCAGAATGATTAACACAAGGAGCGTGAACGTACTTAGTGCCGTAAATTGCCCTAAGAAATTCTACTGCTGTAAGCAATTTGTTAGGATTTGGAATTAGTCAGCAGCACTCTGACCTGAGCAGGTTGAGAGCCGCTGGCCACAAAGCAGGTCACGGTGCCGTTAGCCTTCCCTGCAGCTGAGGTTAGAGCCTGACCCAGCATAAACAAAAATAAATCCCTTAGCCCAGAGAAGCTAACAGCGATGCTCCGCTGCCGTACGCTGGATGGAGAGCCACACAGCCCGGTCGGGGCGTGCTGCAGCTCTCAGAGCCCTCCTTTAGGGCCCGGAGCAGTTGCAGCTGGAGGCAGGGTCCCACAACCCAAATTTAGGTTGAGCACTTCTGGGAAGCACGCGGTGCAATCACCTGGCTACTTCCCAGAGGCTGATCCCCCCACAAGCACCTCCAGAAGCCTCTGGCAGGGCCACAGCGTGCACGGCCCCGGGGTGCAGCAGCGCTGGGGGAAGCAGGAGGAGGACTGGAGAGCACAACCTCCCGTTACTAAAACAGATCGTGCTGTTGGAAGCAGGGCACTCCCCAGCCTCTCAAAGTAAGCATTCCGGAGCAATCTGACCCACTTAGCACCCTCCTTACAGGGCAACAGTGCTGCAGAGGAGGGGACTGCTGAGCTGCCTTTGCAGAACAAGCTCCTCTCCAGCTCCTTCCACGAGGAAACCAGAGCTACCCTCGAGGATGCACCGGGTGCCCTGGAACGATGCCCATGTCCCCAGCCCTTCCCCGAGTCAAGCAAGCACCCAGCTACTGCACTCCCTGCTCTCACCCCAAGCCACCTGAGCAGGAGGTTGGCTCGGCAGTCACGGCATCAAGCTTAATCCACCGAGGGGCAGATGGGGGGTTCGGGACCTAAGGCAACACATCTTCATTCCCACACAGTTCCTTTTTATGTACTCGAAACGTGAATGTCTAGATATACAGCTGTCAAATAACTTCCTCTGTCACTTCCTCACGGCATTGAGAATATGAGATTTTGTAAAAAGAACTGCTCAAAAGCCTCTTTGAAACCCAGACAAATAAAAGCCTCTGTCCCTACTCACTTACATGCTTTGGAAATATTGAAGTACCTTCGAAACAAAATAAATAAATAAAAGCTATGACTCATTTTCCCAAAGCAGCATTTGTTATTTTAATAAATAGATTTGGCCATGTTGTCTCATCCTGGCTGCTGAAGTGCTTCGGTGATAGCAGAGAGTTCAACTTTGCCATTTGGGTTTCTCAGATCAATCACCCAACATCAGAAACGCCACGGAAGAAAAAATAATAAAATCAGAAACATTTTCCTCCCACGGTGATACACCTCAGTGACAGGCTCTAGTGGCAACTGCAGGCTGGGTTTCAAATGTGCCCTCCTGAGCCTGTGGCACCTGAAAGAGCCAAAACCCAGGGCTCATCTGACAATAAAAAACGTAATTCCCATTTTAATGCTTGAGTATAACTTGTTTTGGAGTCACCCAAGATAAGGAACTGCACTTTAGGGTCCATCATGCAGAAGAAGCTGGTGCAGAAGCACCAAGCATTTATGCGCTAACGTTTTGCTGGATGACCTTAAGGTTTTAATTATACCTGACATTCAGGGAGTTCACGGGAACTCCGGTAAAGCACCGTCAGTACAAAAGTTAGATGGATTCAACACGATATAACCTCTGTCTCTGGGCTGCTGACTCTCAAGGTTCAGGTTTTCTGTGCTCACATTGGTAGCACTTTGTGAAGGACACTGCTCTGACAGCACTTGGAGACCCACAGCTCTTCTCCAAACAGCAACAAACCCTTCTGTGCCACCAAACAGCCTCTCTTCTCGAGTGGGAAAAAGAAGATCCTTTGTGCTTTTGGAAAAGCATCAAAATTAGTGAGCAGCACACCAAGCTCTCCCGGGCATTCCCAACCACAGGTCCTCTCATCAAAAGTGAATTAAGCCCATTTTCCTTCATCTGCGACAGGCAGATTTCTTCAGGAAATTAAAAATCCGAAATAGAGCTGCTGAGAGAGAGAACTACATCCTGCACACGGTGCTGCTGGAAAAGCGGAGCTACCTGAAGGTTGTTGTGCAGGTAAAACAAATAATGTGATGAGGGACAAACTGGGGAAGAGCCTTCAGCTTCCTGAAACACACAGGCCTTGAAATTAAAATCTTAGCTCATGATGTCAGTAACTGATTACATCATAGGTGGCACATAATTAAACTTACATAGGGGTTTCATTATTTTGGGTTTATGCCGGATACTGAAAACTAGTGCATTATTCATTTAGAACTTGTGTCAATTGGAAAAACCCCAAATGGAGTAAGCAATTAAATATTAAAAGTGGCTGCCTCAGTGGAAAATGGTCAGAAAGACGGCTGGTAAAACTTCCTGTGCAAGGCAAGTGCCATTACAAAGTCTGAGCAGTTTCAATCCTGAAAAAAAGAGAATAAAAAAACAATCAACCTCGGGAGGTTATGAAGATTTGGGGCTGCACAAAGAGATCTGCCACGCTTATTTCCTAGAGGGGTACTGAGTACGCCAGGCAAATAAAAGCCTGTGAAAACACTAATTTTTAGTGCCAAAGCCGTGGTACAATGGGAGCAGGACCCCGAGAGCCCTGCCCGGCTCCTGGCCAGAAGAGCCCCGGGGCGCTGCTGGGGCAGGCAGGGCCTCGGAGGGTTCTCACGGGGTGCGACTGAGAGGTGGTCGGGATGGGGACTGCAGTGAGAAGTACAATCTTCAGCCCAAATCTTCAATTCAGAAGGAATTTCTTCTGCTGACAGCATGCAAAGCACTTTGCAGTGTTACATTTGCCCTCCCTGCCAGGCTCATCCTTTTCCTTTCTGGTCTGTTTCGTCATCTACAGGCCCACAAATTCGATTATCTTCGTACTTGATCCAGATGAAGCCAAGCTGATAACCTCCAGTAAGGCCCGTTCTGGCTCTAAATAAGCTGGGCAACTCCTGTGCTGCAGAGCCCCTCTTGCCAGTGACGCTTGCAGCTCCGTGTACAAAAACACCCTCCGCTTAAAGACAAACTGTGTGCGTGCAAGCAGAGCTAACGAAGCCTCCCTCCAAGCCCAGTCCACTCCTTTCAACACCAGTCCTTCCCAGCACGTGCATAGTCACAGTTTTAACTTCCAGCACCAGCAGCCGTGTAAGTCAGAGGCTGAAATGCTCTTGGAAACGCACCGCTGGGTCTGCATGCCCTGCCTCAGGTACGACACAGAGCCCCCAGGTCTCTGCAGCTCCCCAGGCCCGCGCTTGGCCACCTTGCCCCCGAGCTCCAAAACCCTGGGACTGAGCACTCAGCCCCTCACATGCTGCTCTCGCCTCCTGCCTTACTGATGTACACGCACGGGAGCCTGACAGAGGAGAGGGGAGGATGCAGCCATTCCATCTGCATTCCCTTTTATGCTAAGAAAGATAAATGGAGGCTGATTCAGAGGACAGATTTAAAGAACGCACTATGTTATCTAGACAAGTGCAATCTTCCCAGGGAGCTGTTGTAGTGGTTGTCTCGAGATCATGCCTTTATTTGTTAGCTAAAATAAATGGACACCGCACAAAATTCAATTCATAGAGGAGGAATCCTTTCCAGCCCACTATTCCTTCCTATTTTACTTAGCCAGAACTGTCTTGTCTTATTATTTATTGATGTGACCATTTAATACTATATAGAAAATTAAAAATAATAAAAAGCTAATTAAAAACTTCAGTGCTTTCCTTTTAGCCTTCAGAAATCTTCTGAACTGCAAGACATTTATATCCACAGAACATTACAATTTAAGGGGTTTTCTCTCTGTCATAATCCACGGATACTTTCAATGGATTTTAATGTAGGCAAAACCAAAGAGATTTTCTTGCACAAGAAAAGCATTTAATAAAAAATCAGAATCAGTCAATCTTCTTTTTAAGACCAGGTGATAGAATTCAATAGCGGTGATAAAAGTCCTAATAAATTCTAGAGGAACAGTTCAGAGAGCTGAGAAAGAGCTTACAATTTCCTTTTAAGTTCATAAGGGACTTTTCTATAAGGGATGGTTTAAAATGTAAATGACCACGGGGATAAAAATACAGATGCTGTAGCTTCCTATGCCTCTCCAGACTGTATTAAAAAAATCTAAAACCACGTAACTTTTGTTATTAGCAGTTCGCAAATTACAGCTTCCATAGACCCTGAACCTGTTTTTCGAGTGCGCTGTAAGACTGCTGGGATCCCGGCTCTTGAATTTAGTAATGAGGGCAGATTACGTTAATCTAAGGAGACGCCATGAAATCCTTCAAGTAGCTGCAGATAGAGCCTAGACATTTGCCTGCTTTGTTTGGGAGGGGAAGCCCAGCGGAGCCTTGCCGCAATAATAAAGTGCTCCCTGCATGCCAGTTCACACGTGGGGCTAAATCTGAAGTGACATTTCCCGATGAAAGGAGCAGTATTCACTCGTGTGCTCAGCATTTTGATGTCCGCCCAAACCTGGCAAACATGATTACAGAGATCCGGCAGCCGTGCCACAGCTCTATTTAGTCCTCACGGCTCAACGCAACGCCACGCAGAAAATAAATAAAAAATCACAGGCTGCCTTGGGATGGCACTCTGGGAATAGGGCTTCATGCATATGGATGGCCTTGACACACTTTTTGCAACTCCTCGAACAAGGACGGAATATCTGAGGCGCCCCGGGCTGCTGTACCACCCTTGCCAGGCCAGCTCAGCCTCCTGCCCTTCAAACCGTGCGCCGGGGCAGAAACTTGGGCACTCGGGGACGAGCTGTGTTTATTTGTGCTCCTCTGCGTGGCATTTTAATTAGTAACTGTGCGGACTTAAAACCTTTGAATGGACGCACAGGGACAGTTGTGCAGCCTAGCTTTTGTGTTTCCACTCTCTCACAAGAAATCCTGTTTGAGGACATCAGCAGGGGGTTAATGGAAGCTTTGATAAAGTTCTCCGAGGCCTTTTCTTGTTGCTCAACTACAGACTGGACTCTGCTGTCTTTCTGGCTGCTTTCCAACTAATTAATTTAGTCAGCTGCAAAAAGAACGAGAAGAGTTAGAAGCCCAGATAAACATTTGGTAGCCTCGAATACTGCGAGGCGAAGCCTCCGTCCATATGAAAGTCCTTCCTAGCACGTTGCTGACGGGGAGCGCCCAGGCTGCGCGGCAAGCTGGGGGAACGCGACTTGTCAGCGTGCTGCCGGGGGAAGGAAACGAGCACTTAAATCATCCTCTGCAAATGAACGCTCCAGGACCGTGCCTTGATCTCTGTCAGGTTAGTAACTACTCATCTGTACCTCCAGACCCGAGACCAGAATTTGATCAGATTTGATGCCTCTTAAAAGTTAATTCATATAATTACAAGCATGTTCAGTGCTAACCAGTCCTGAAATTAAACACCTTTTTCCTGAGGTAACAAGCCCTATTTTCCACAGCAAACCATGAGATCCTTTTAAAAATGTGACCAACTTTTATTTAAATGCTGCAATTACTTCTTGGCACTATCTGACACGCAACTTGTCTAAGCTGCTCGCTGAACCCTGAAGCTGGTTATTTACTAAGGATCTTTAGAAAGCACTTTTTTTTTTTTTTCCTTCCGAGCAAGACTTGTATTCCCCACCTTGAATACAAATTCATGGAAATGGGTGGTGCAGGTGGCTTTGCCAGCAAGCAGGCAGTTGTTATTTTAATTATTATTTCTTTGTGGAAAGCTGCAGTTACCTTAAAATAATAATGTAATCCCTCCCAACAATAGCTTTCCCGGTTTTGTTTTGAAGACAGCAGCACGTATACTTACAGCTAGGCATTTATTACAGGCCATCAGCTAAAGCCTGCCCAAGAACACGGAGTCGTTCATAAGAAACTCCCACTTGCATCTGCCAGCTTGCAGAAGCTCCTTACTCAGAAACATTACCTTACACGCAGAATTAAACGTGCAGGAGGACAAAGCTGAAATGGCCAGCCCTTAACATCCCCGAGACACGCAGAAATCTCACGCTAAACACGGAAAACTTCCAGCTTGGAAGCGTTCCCAACTGTTTGCTTCCACGCAATTCCCAAGTTTCCTGTGCTGGGATCACTTATCTTCCTTGTGGATCTCCCTCCCACCGCGGCTCTGTTTGAAAGGTCTGTGGTTTCCCAAAAGACGTGGTTTGGTTTGCTTCAGAAGCCCTTGCGGTAACTCCCTTGGATGGAGATCTGCAGGGGGCAGGCACAGCTCGGCTCCCCCGCACACGGCTCGTCCTGCACCGTGGCACCTCGCCTCGCTGGCCACGAGACCCCACCGCAGCTGACAGCTCGCCCCAGCCCTTCTGCTGGAAAAGCAGGGGAGGGGTTGCTAATTCTGCCTAGCAGACCAGCACAAAGCCTTAGAAGGCACACTGGTTTAGATCCAAACTGAGAAAGTTGCATACCATTAGCCCGGAATTCGGCAAGATGCTGCAAGAAATCACCCGGAGTGTCACGCTCCCGTATCACCCCTTTTTTAAGTCTCTGCTTGCGGGTTTTGAATCTCTTTCCCTATTGAATAGATGCTTGACACAGCTCCACTTGAGGAACAAGGTGACTGCTGATCCATCATCCTCAGTACAAACACCTTTAAAGCAAAATAAAAACAACCCTTCGCAACTCCCCTTTTCCATCACCCTGGCGTTTTGCGGGCAAAAAAAAAAACACAGCAGCCAGAAGTGCTGAACACATCCAGAGCTCTGGACATCTGGCACAGACGCCGCTGTTTGCCAAGAGATTATTTTAAATCAGGCTTTGGGGGAACGTAGGGAGCCAGGGCACTGCGAGTGTTTGCACACCCACAGACAGCAGCACCGGGAGCCCCCCCGGGTGCTGTGCCCGGGGAGAGGCCTCCTGGAACAGGCTGTTTGTGTCCTCTGGCCGCAGGGAACAAGGAACGGGGAAGGGTGGGACCGTGCTGGATGCAAGTCCTTTGAGGAAAATTACTTCAACTCCGGGACCAGCAGCGGGGGCCCTTGGCCACCCGTGGCAGCGCCCAGGATTTCTTAGGAAAAAGGGAAAAGGTTTGCGAGGGCTGAGTGTAAAAGTGCAGGACTCTGAACAAGCAGAGAGCTTGCTGTTCCTGCAAGCAAAATTAATTTCTTGGACCACCTGCCTGTTGGTAAGATTCTCAAGATGCACATAGGTATCAATAGCTCGACTCTGCTTCATCTCTGTCCTCCTCTGTAAAAAAGTCAAAAAATGTTATATTCACTCTCCAGGTAAAGAAATTATTTGCTGTTATTTCTACTGAAACCAGGACTGTACTCAAAGAACACGATGGAGCTTCCAGAATCAGATGGACGGATTGATCTTCAGACTATCTGCTAATTTCTCTTTTCTAGTAGCAGTTTTAATGGTATTCATGCAGCCACATAAAGAGAATTCTGCAATTGAAATCTAGTTAACAATGGCTTTTGATGTTTTGCTCTATAGCAGTTCTCCATAGATAAGCTATAAATATCCAGGAAAGTAACACATTTAAAAAAAAATAATACTGAAAGCCTGAGGTTTACTGGCTTTGGCATGTTTTGCTTTTGATCTGCCTGAGCAACTATTACTTTGTCGATATACGCAGCGTGCACTGACCAAGGGCAATGTACGGCCATGAATTTTTACTGACTGCAAATCCAGTTCTGCACGGGCTAAACCACGCTGGCAGCATGCAAGACCTTATATGCATTTTCCGTGCCGTTCGGCACAACACGTGAGGAATGCTAATCGACATTTGAAAGGGAACGTGGGCTTTCAAAGACCCACCGAAAGGCCAAGTGGGAACATATTCCTCCACCACCGGGCCCAGCGGAGCTGGCGGGTCATCTGGAAGCACGCAGCTCCCACTTTTCCCCCCTTCATTTCTAACCTAAAACCTGATCTGCACCAAGAGGGTTTCAGATTTGTTGTTCTTGCCGATGGAATTAAGAACATCCACAAACGAGCACGCCTAAAGGCCGAATAAAGCCGAGCAGCAGCTGACATTTCCCTTCCCCGCACTGAATTTCGGGTTCACCGCAGCTCGGTCACCGCAAGCGCCGCCTGTCCCAGAAGAACACAGGATTCACGTGGGTCCTCTCAGCGGGTCCTGCTGGCACCGTGACCCATTTTAGCCCTGCCTGGAAGTGGCAGCTGAACAACTGCAGGGCTCTGAGTGACGGTGAGGGACCAGGGGAGCATACAAAAGAGGGGGAAGGACTGCGGCACCGCCAGGCGCGCCGAGATGAAGCGGCTGGGAGACAGGCGAACAGACAGCTAGACAGGCAAGGTGTGGGGGATCGGAGACAAAGGAGCGGGGAGGGAAGCGAGAAGAGAAAGAGGAAAAAATGGGACGGGGAGCCTGAGATATTCGTAAGGAAGATCCCTTCTTGAACCTGAGCACAGGCAGCGTAAAGATTTCTAGTTTTATGCAGGGGGAGAAGGAGGAAGTTTCTTTATTTATCCTCTTTTTTTCATCTTAATTGGCACATCCTTCCTCTACCGAGCTGAGATGGTCTCCTTAAAGACGCACCGAGCCCCAGGTACCTAACAAGGCAACAAATCACCAGGCAGCCTGCCTACTCAGAAACATCAAGCGTTTAACTCCCGTACGAAGGGAGCAAGAAGGAAGCCCATCCCTCACAAAACACAAACAAAAACAAGGGAGGAAGGAAAGCTGCAGAATGAGTTTGGGTTTTAAATCTCTTTTAGAGCTTACTTAGGTTTCCCCCCACCATTGCTCCCCTGCCTTATGAGCTCCTTTAGCACCCGTACAAAGACGTGGTCCCGGCTGTGCAGCACCCTCGGACACGCATGAGGCTCACCGGACAGCGAACCCATCTAGATGCCTAAGAAGTCAGGCTGTAGTCTTTATTAAAATATAAAGTGTGCAGTGCCTCTTCAAGAAAAAAAAAAAAAAAAGGAGAAAAAAAAAAAAAGCTTCCTGCTTGCTGTGAACAAGGTCTCTTTATTGAGAGATTTACTTTTAATTTTGAACAGCTTCGCAGCATTATCCTTAGTGGGGGGAAAAAAAAAAAGAGCCTGGAGATTTTTGAAGTGTTCAGTCAGCTGCCTGGCAGGGATTCGCACTGAAACCAGCCTCTTCGCAGCACCATATGAGAACTGCTGGTTTGCAGCTCTTCCACAAGTCGTTTCACATTTTTAAGGGATGGGCAAAGTGCTGATTTCATTTGAGCAAAAAGAGCCAGCCACAAAAGCCACCACTGCTAGCAGGGACCCTCAGTATCAGTATTTCCCAGTCCTCACTGTGAGGAGGTGCTGGCTGCAAGTTTCTACAGCTCAGGGCTTCATCCTTTACTTTTTTAATTTTGTTTTAATCTTATATGGGAAAAGAGCGGCAGCTCCCGTCTCAAAAAAATCAAAAAATTATTATAATAAACATGCGTAATAATAGCGAGCTGAATTCACCATTCAAAATTCTTAAAATGTCACAACACTGAAGTGTTTCACTAGGAGATAGAAAATTTTACTTGGTTCAAAGCCTGAAATTTAGATTCTCTCTTAAATATATATACACACATATATATATACGTACACATAAAAACCAGGACCTTTTCGAAGCAAGCAGGAAAAATACTTTTTCAAACGCTTTTTGATCCCACTTTGAATGGCAAAAGCTTATTTTCATTTAAACATTTTTCTACAGAATTGGAAACTGAAAAGAGTTTCTAAACAAAGGTGGAAAGTAAACAGCCTCATTTCATTATCTCCAGGAGTAAAGCGGCAAAAAGCAAACACAAAAACACCTGTGCCTTTCAACTGCACCTTTTATGTCACTGCAACACATTTCTTCAATTTCGTGCTGAATACACCAGTACCTGGTTTCTCATTGTTTTCTGTCTGCCTCCAAGCGCATGCCTTCTTTAGGGGCTGGCACCGATGCAAGCAAACATACAAAAAATAGGATTTCTGATTCCAACATTAAAAAACTGTGTTCTAAAATGTCCATAGATTTTCTTCAGACTACATGGTTGCATATTTGGGAGATCAGCTTGAGACTGTACGTAAGATGAAGCATTTTTAGTCCCAATCATCCCTATTGATTTTATCTCTAGAATGCACCTCTTGCAAGCAATTCCCTGGGATATGACCCACAAGCACTGCTCACATCACTAAAGAACCATGCTAACAACATTTCATTTCTATCAAATGTTGGAAAGCACAACCATAGATAGCAAAAACAGCAGAGCAGTTTATAGATTTTCAGTGTTGGTAGACTTGTTTTTATTAGCAAAAGAGTGAAAGAATTTTATTAAAGGAGGAGTTTGTCTCTAATCTTTCTTAAATTAAAAACTGCTGCAATGAAACCAAGGTAGCTTTACATTAGTATGAGAAAGGTGCAAGATCGAAATCATACCTATGGCAGTGCTCTGTCATGACATGATTTCTTTGTAATGAAATATAGTGAAAGAAAATGAGTGGCACTGGAATTCTACTGCACCCCAGACACACATTTACAATGATTAAACAGATCAGTACTTGTAAAACCCAAGGGTCCAACTTTATAAACCTATACTCAAGCCAAGCAGTTCCACTGAAATCAATAGGATTATTTGCATATGTAAGGACTATGTATCTTAGTTGAGATCTATACGTTTAGATCACACATTTCTATTCAGATCTTCTATGCAGCAGAATACACAAAGATGTATGAAGAACAGGAGAACAGCAGCACCTTGGAGTTAATTTTCATGTGTACCGGTACAGCTCTCTCCAGCCCTCTGAAGCATTTGATAGACTGGGCATGTCTCATAATTGGAAATGCTGGCAAAAATACAAATTTCCTGATGTGAAGAACTGCTACTCATGGATAATAAACAAAATCAATTCTTATTTGCATATTCAATCAGATTTCGGTTTGCATATTAAAGCGTAAGATGGTAGAATTTTCACACGGTAGATGGATCCCACTCACTTATTCATGCATATATGCATCCACTAATCCCTACACATGCCAAAATCAGTCAGAAATACTCTCTTTGCTAGGCATTCGTAGCACAAAAACACTGTCCCTGCTGCTGTTCTCAACCTTTTCTCTTTTCATATAGCATATGACAGCATTCTCCCGGAGCTTTCTCCTACATCTCTGTAATAGCTCCTGTTCTCTATTAATCGTCTTTTCACTGGACAAAACAATAGTTTGGATTTTTGAATTATAATTTAAAAGGGATTCTGTATCACTTTACTGTCATCTGTATGTATAAAGAACAAAAATACAAATAAAAAAAGGACCAGATTTGCAAAGGAGCTTCAGTGTGGACTTGACAATTTTACTTTCAACTGTGACTGCAAAATTAAACACACCTCTCACGGTTAATATTGAAGTGCAGTGGACTAGAGCTAGGATTTGCAAGTTTTGATTATGGGTACCTATTTTTCACATGCTTCTACTAGGAAACAGAACTCACAATATTTATGTAGTCCAGTACTCTCAGAACATACAATATTCATATTGTCCCATACACCAGAACTCCACAGATAAAAGATAACCCCACAAGCTACGCTTTAAGGTGCTGAATGCCTGCAATGTTTATAGGACTTGAAGGCAATCAGTGCTGCAAGTGATTAGATAACAGGTTTGACAGTCTTGTAGCCAGTCTGACAGTCTGGATATCTAATTTGCATATAGAAGAGTGTCATATTCAAATGTACATAATTTTGTGCATTAAATTAAAAATTGAACTGGAACCCTGTGCTTGAAATCCTAGCTATCTGCAAACAATAAAAGTTTTCATGTAATTAAAGAAAAAAAAAAGAAATTATCGTCAGCACTAAACCCCATTCTGCTGCAGCCTTTGCTAGGTCAAACACAGGGAACAGAAAAAAATGGAAGCATTTAGGATATCTGAAATAATCAGGTATAGACAGAAATAGTGTTTCACTCTCCCAGACGAGCGAAATGTAAAAATCAGGCAGCATGAAGATGAAAGCTCATAAGGGATTTCTCAAGTAATGCCAGCTCTGATCAATTGAAATGTTGTTAGCAGCAGGTTAAGGAGGTATTTATTTAACAACAGGACAGAATCTAATTGACTTTGCAAGGAGAAGAGCGCTAGCATGCAGGCAAGCGAGAGCCGACTCATTCTTCTTTCTGAACGGTACACAGAGCTCTTTGGGAGCAGGCAGAAGCACAATGCTGCGCTCCCCAGCCACGTATTTGTCCCTCTGCAAACTCCAAGGGCACGTCCACGTCCACGTGCGGCGTCTCCCTGACAAAGGGCAGAGCTGCTGAGTGGCTCTGGCTCTGTCCCCTCCGTGTCGCCCACGGCAGCTGTGCTGTTCTGCTTCTGCAGAATGCCTCCCAGTGTCCTCACAGTGTGCTGCAGCGCAGCTCTGCAACCAGCTACGCTAGTCAAACCCTCCTTGGTTTTTCTAGCTCTACAGAATTTAAACTATCCACATAAATAACCCAGAAAATAAGGGTTTGACCCAGTTATGCATCCTTGTGTTCATTTGCTCGTGTTAAATTTAATGGAAACCACAGCTTTCCTAAAAACAGGCAAAATGGACAGGAATAAAGTTTGTATTTAGGTTCCTACCTGCTTGGTTCGTTGTCACAGTGACTGACACAGCTTGGTCCTGGCTGGGATTGTGCTTGGACACTCCATTCACTGCCCAGACTTCAAAGGTGTAGTTTGTGTGCGCCAAGAGGTCGGTAATGGAGACCTTGGTGGTTTTCAAGCCGTTCTGCTGCGGGCTGAAATGCACACCACTGCCACACGACCGGCAACGGCTGAGGTCACCCGCGCCGCACCTCTTGCACACCACGTTGTAGGAGATGTCCTCCCGACCACCTTTGTTCTGCGGGGGGCTCCACTCCAAGTTCACCGATGTCTCATTGACGTTGGAAATCAGGTTCTGGGGAGCAGACGGAGGGCCTAGAAAGAAAACGTCCACATCATTAGTAACTGGAAAGACTGTGTGTACAATCCCAGTGAAGTTAATGTCAGCGGAGACTATGCAGAATTTTACTTATGTGCTTCATGAGGATGAAAAATTAAGTAGTAAATCAAACTCTAACCTCTTCATGAAGTAACAGTATTTTCCAGCTCAAAATTAACCTGCAAGTCCAGTACTGCAATCAAACAAGAACTGTATTCTTCACTTGCATTCTTTATACTCCTTAGGAAATCTTAAATACTTATTTGGTCTACTTTACATTCATTTTTCATGATCTCTCAAGCAAAGCATTAAATGCATAAAACTCCTGCTTTATTTGAAATTTTCAGGGTCCTCCATTACACACAGGCATACACCCATTCAAAATCTTGATCTCCCAATATTTTTATTTTCTTAACATTAGAAGTGCAATATTTTCCAGACCAATTGACATCAGATCACCTTCAGCAAATCCTGAAGCCCATCAAGCAAAGGGCTGGAGGTGGCGCTCTGAGAAGATACAACCTGTGGGGTGCAGGAGGAAGACTTGGGCAGAAGGAGAGCTACAGCTCTTGGGCAGAAGGAGGGAGGAGGTTGCAACACAGCAGCCCCATGCTGCCCATCAGGAACCTGCTGCCATGTTCAGGGTCGGCTCTGCCCGGCCCCGCACACTGCCTCCAGCACCGCCCTGCCCACTCCGCAGCCAAAGCACAGCAGAAACCTTATTGACATGCTTCAGTCCCCACAGGCACCAGCCCAATATGCACATCAAAAATGCAGAAGAGCTAATCCTGTGATCCTTAATCTAATTTCAATACAGTTGAGGTGAGACACACTTTTTCCATCCTTAAATTTAACAGGAATGATTCAGAGCAACCCCATGAAATAGATGAAGGATTTTATACAACACAAAAAGCTTCACTGATCATCAAAATGCAGCCACTTCTGGGGCTGAGCACAATGGCTCTCTGACTACATGCACAATACTGAGGTACGATATTTTACCTTGTGTCCTGTCCTAAACAGAAATGAAGCAGAGTGAGAATGGAGCATGCAAAATGTAATGATCCAAACCAGAATGCAGTGAAAATGGCAGTCCCTAGTAATCACGCATGGCTAGAGCTTTAAATACAGATGTTATTACTGGCAAAACACTGGAAATGATTTTGTAGGAAGTCACAAATCCAATTTTCATTCAAGACACAGGAGAGCTCCTTAAATTTCCCAAAATATATTTGATGGTTGGAATTCAAAAACATACAACTAGATCTGCAGGCAGAAAGGAAGGGAAGAAAAAGTTCTTACTACTTTCATTCCAGGTTTTTCGTTCTTGTTATTTGTTAAATGTTGTGAAATTGGAAAACAATTCAGCCAGCACCAATAGTTTCATTAAGCGTATAAATAAATTAATCTTAATCTCTCGTATGCCAAAGGTACAACAGCACCCACCAGGCTAAGCTGGGAACTGAATAAATTGTGGTGAAACTCTGCTGAAACCATGAAATGACTCAAGTATAGCAGCAAAGAGGTTAAGCCATCTAAAGGTGTCTGTGGTAAAGATGAATTTTGGCTGCCTGGATTCATCAGGGCCTCAACATGGAAGGCTGAGATCCGAGCACGCTGCGGAGGTGGACGTTTTGAGGGCTGCATCATGTCCTGGGGTCTGTGCTTGAAGCTGCCAGGATGTAACAGATGTTCAGCAGGACACAGAGTATTTGGATTTTTTAAGAAGCAGATATGTAAGGAAAAAGTCTGAAATGACACAGAGGTCAAATGTACCTACTTATCTTCAGCACCTAGATGAAAGGCTTCTGCTGCAAAAGTGGCTGAGCAAGGACTGTGTCTCTGTGCTCAACTTCACAAATACAAAATTAATATATTCATTTTGAGAGGAGGGAAATCCTCCCTTCCTGCCAAACCTTTGAAGCACAGTCTCTGGGCTAAGCCGAGCTGGCAGGCAGAATTAGTGCCACGAGAAGACAGAGCACAGGGAGGCCCTGCCACAGGGACTCCTCCTGCCTGCCACAACACAGGGCTGCAAGCCTGCACTTTGGTTTATGCACTGGCAGCACACGGGACTCCCAGGGACAAAACCCTTTTACCCAAGGGTCAGCTAGTGCACAGCAAGACCCTGAGAGGAAAAAGCAAGCAGCTTTTTCTTGCAGAGTGCTACCTGGCTGCATTGCACTGCCCAGGGCTGGGACAGCACGGGGCCAATGCCCCCTGCCAGGGCGGCCCTGGTGTGCCCGTTAGCTCACAGACAGCAGCCGGTTTGGGGTTAATCTCAGACTTGCTCTGACGTCCATTAAGATATTTTCCAAGGCTCTAGGTCCAGTTTCACGTGGGAAAATGTGCCAGAATGAATCAAGCTCCTCAGAAGCAAAAAGTCAGTAATTAGTATGTGGGACAGGGCAGAGCAGTGTCTAAACAGAGACGCACCGAAGCGGAAAACCAGGGAAGCAGATGCTTGCAGGTCACAGAGATGAGCGCACCACCTCCAGCATGAAAAGGAAGATGCGGGGGAGTTTCCAAATGGTGGGCTGACATTGCAGTGAGGGGAAAAGCAATTTCCTTTCTTTCTGGAGCATAGTTGTTAATGGAGCTGTTGGCACCGGGAGTGGGGAATAGTTACAGATTGATGGGCCTGGTTTCAGATGTTGAAACACGGGGCGTATCTGCTCCTTCAATGGTGATCAGGATTTGCTTTGTTTCTGACAACAGAGCCACTGCTGCTAGAGGAGAGGAAAACCCTTTCATGGCCGTGGGAGGCTGCAAACGCCAGCACGGGGGCACCCAGACAGGGACCTGCGGAGCTGCCCCACTCTGACACTGGGGGGACCCCAAAGAGGCCCCGGGTTGAGCACAGGGCCTGAGAGCAGGATCCCTCGCCCACCTATTCAGCAGCACCACGAGCAGACACGGGGGAACGGAAGTTTTTAATTTTATTCCTTCTTGAGACTCCATAAATCTTGCTTCACAATAAACCCATCGAAATCAACTGAGCCATGAAGCAAATGGAAAGGCCTTGGGTGGAGCAACTTCGCTGTGTGTGTCTGAGCTCAGGGAAACACCGAAGAGTCTGTTTAGCAACAAATAATCTTTGTCAAGCTAATCTTGCTATCTTCCTCAACCCTCCTATTAGATTTACTTAAATGTATTGGGCAATGCAGATTGTGTGTGTCTTTCCCTTGCTGCAATAAGCTACAGGCTTTATATCTTTCTATCTCCCTTTCATCCACAGATAGACAGCTCTGTCTGTCTTAAGGACACGTACCCCATCTCAAATGAATATTCAGGAAGACTAGAGTCTTTAAGGAGTTAACAGCATCAGCACTGACTTGCACTAAGGATATATTTTCACAGTCTTACCTGCATTTTAACGTTTCTATCCACCACTATTTCTCTCCCCCCATTCCTACAAGGTACCCAGGTCCCACTCCCAGGCAGAGGCCTCCTGCAAGCCACTGCAAGGCTGATAAGAGGCTGTTGAAATCCGTGACAAAGACAGGAATCATCACCTGACCAGCTCCCTCCTGCCTTATCCGAGCCATCTCTGAGGATTACAGGCCTCCCTGAGCACACCTGAGGAGCCCCCTCTGCCTTGTGCCAGGGACTGGCAGCTCTGCAGGACTGAGGGAGCCCCTCTGCAGTGCGGACACTGCTGTCAAGTGAAGCAGGGTACAGACATGAGGACATCTCATTACGCTGTTTGTTTGCACGAGAATAATGTTCAGCCTTTAAGACAGCTGCCCTACACGTTGCAGGACCACTGGAGGTTGCAGGCTCAAAGTGTGCCCGTTGTTCAGACAGCAGCCTGCCGAGGAAGCCATCCCTAAGCCCCTTTCTTCCTGCCACCAAACAGCCACGGGAGGTTCAACCCAGTGGAGGTAGCAGGAAGAAGAAAGCCCATCCCCAACGCAGCAAACAATTTCAAGAGGCAAACAGCACAAACAAGATTAGCAGCAACCGAGTGAAAGCTCCTCCTGCCCTCGGGGATCCGTCTTGCCCAGACCTCCAAGCGTGCCAAAGGGAAGGTGCCAACACCAGGACCCTCAGTGTGCCCCAGGACAGAGCAGCCAGCACCCACTAAACCTTGCTGAGCATTGAGCCCGAAGGAGAAAGCCTTCCCCTGAGCAGACTGGGTGTACCACAGAGCTGTGGGGAAGGGGGTGCTGGAGCTGGAGGGCCCCCAGCCAGGCACAACCTGCCCCTCCTGCAGCTGCGAACATGGGCAGCTGGCAAATACCTGTGGAAAGAACTGCCCTGGCATCTGAGGGCAGACCTGTAAATGTGCTGTGTGACTGCATTTAAATGGCTGGAACAAAGGTTTTAATATCACTGGTTTTGCATCTTGCTTTTTTATTTTTTTCTTACTGATCTGCCCAGCACTGTGCTTCTCTGAAAGCCTCTGTGGGTGTATGCAGTAAATTCAATTACAGTTTTCTACAACCAGACCAGACAGACTTGTTTGACACAGAGAATACTGTCTTCACTAAACCAGTTCATTTAGTTCAGCAGCAGTGTATGGTTAGAAGGCGTGGATTAAAAGGCAGCAAGAGGAGACGAGAAATAAATGATTCCAGGCAAAACACCTCCCAAGTGACTTCGCTGTCCCACAAAACGACAAGGCACGAGGAAGAACTTGCAGCTGGGCCCTGTGCTGGCCCAGGCTGACACAAGTCTGAACCCCAACGCTGACAACCAGCAGCCTCAGATTTTGGTCAGGCCTTTAGAGCAGCCAGAGCAGATTTCATCCCCTGTGAAGTGCAATGTTGACAAACAACTTTTGTTCACCAAAGCTGTATGTGACTAAAAAAAAAATTGTTGTTTTTGTTTTTTCTTTTCCTAGAGGTCCCATAGACAAAGCACTGAAGACAACAAAGCTGCAAGGCTTTGGCCTAGCCAATTTTAATGGACCTGAGTAACCTTACGAGCTATTTTCTCAGGTTGAAAACCAGAAACATCACAAAACAAACAAAAAAGCACTTCAGCACAAGGTTCTGACACTTTCTGACTTAAAGTGAATTCAGGACTTTGAGAAACCCACTGTGTTGGCACTGAAAGTAAGGCTCTCTCCAGCCACCCACAGCTGTCCCGGCCCAGCCCCTGGCAGAGGGGACTCCTTTCTTTGTGCTGACTGCGTCCTCAACCACTGATGGTGGTGGTGGATTACTTTGGCAGCAACATTATCCATTAAGGACTACGTAGATATTATCAGTATTTGGACTGTAACCACATCTGTTTACTATTAACCTGTGTTATGGTTAATATTTATTACCTTGAAAGATAGATCTGTGGGAGGACATCTATTAAAAACGCATGCTGAAACCCACACTCTCCTCGGAAGTGCTAATGGAGATATTTCAAATATATACCCTCAAGAAGCCAAGACTTCGTTATGAGCATCCTGTCAGTCACCAGATCAGTGCATTTAAAGTGCATTCTCTTTTAAAAAAAGGAAGATGCTTTCAAAACCTACGTATGCAGCTGAGTAACAAGCAGGATGAGGTTTTTCAGCCCTGGAAGGAGAAAATGATTAAAAAAATAATTTAGTCTGTATGTGCATGTGTGTAAAAGCACATTTCTCTATCAGGTAACGGATGCCTCTGCAGCCAGGGCAATGGATAATTATTTTCAAGTGGGTTGTCACCCTGCATTCAGCCTGCGTTTGCCTGACAGTGTGAAATCGGAAGGAAGCTTCATTGGCAATTCCCACCAGACATCAGAAAACCTCAAGCATGTAGAAAAGACTTTAATCTTCTTTAACCATTCCCGCGCTCTCCTTGAGGAAAATATCAGCTCTTTTTTGAGGCAGAAAAAGCAGACCTTAGCTTGATAAGGATTAAAAATTACTCTAAAACTAAAATAATACGATAGCCTGCTGCAGTTGGAAGCTTTTTAACTTCACCCTCAAACAAAGAAAACTCTATAAATGTACTGTTAAGTGCAGCAGAGTGCCAATTATACGTTTGTTAATCAATCAGACGGACAAGTAAGCTTCAATGGGCCTCAGACCAGGACTGACAAAAGGATCCTCTTTACAAGCCTGCACCAGAGAGAAGCTGACCCTCTTCATCTGCAACAATTTCAAAGGGAACCCAGGGTATTCAGAAATCTTGAGCTAATTTGCTATATAATAAACAAGATTCGTACAACAGGGAAGACTGCTATGACTCAGTGTACTGAAAAAGCAGCCTAGTATGAACAGGACTGATTTGAATCAGCAACTTTGGCTCTGGCTATACTACAGACATGCAGTCAAAAGTTAAGTCTTTGATAAGTTACAGGAACAGCAGGCACCTGGAAGTAAGCTTCCAACTGCCTAATAGCAGGAAAACCTAACCGGAAATGCAGGATCAGAAACAGTGAGAAGTTCAGCCCATCTTCTGCTATACAAGATCTGAAAGCCAGCGGCTGTGTACAACACAGCAAGAACAAGGAGAGCAGATACAAAGGTGTGCAGCAGAAAGGACCCATACAGCAAACAACTCCAAAGATCTCTGGAGCATATCTACAGAGAGCAATGAAACGTGACGTGAAGTACATCACGGCCCTTTGCAGGGGTGAGCTGGGGCTCCGAGAGGCAACAGGGCTGCACGAGGGCTTTCTGCTGTCCTGTCAGCCTCGTCAGTGTGGCCACACTGCGGCTCTCTCCATGGAGCTCACCATGCCGTCACTGCAGGGCGAGCCTTGAACAATTCCAATCAATACGGTAACTCAATCATCAGCCGAACATTTGTCTCCCTGGAGGCAAGGCTGAGTGTGAAATGAAGAGTTTACTATTTTTGGAGTGGACGCAAAGAAAGTAATTATTAAATAATCAATTAAACTCTTTAAGTTGCCTTACTGAAATGTCTGGCAAAGCGGTGCCAGGCACAGCCTTTAAGAAAAAGCACCTCAGCCTCCTCTTTCCATTTCATAAAGCTTCATTAAACACGGACAACTGTGGTGCTGTCAATAAAGCTTCAGCAGGTGAGACGTGAAGCCCTTCGGATAAACCTTTCTTGTTGATCTCTACCCATCTGAAAGACAAGTTATAAAGCAGAGCAAACTCCCGGGCTGTGCAGTTTGGGCTCAGAAGTAAAGCCCACGCTCCCCCGTGACAGTTGTGTATCTCGTGGCCACTAATTGCTTCTTTCAGCAGTTGTGGACAGCTCTCCTGTTGCTGTGGGCTGGTTTACACAAGTGCTGACAGTTGGGGAAACCCTCGCTTCTCGTCTGGCTGGCTACCCCTGACCATTTATCATTACAGATCATGTGTTTTTACAACTGGTGAGACTAAAGTCAACAGCCTGCAAGGCGCAGCAGCCACTTGAAATATCAGTCATCTGCTTCCCCCTGCCTCCTTTCTGTGCATGGTTAGCATTGCAATGGGGTTTTAATAAGGCATCTGATTTGGTAAACAATTCTTAATTTATTTACTCGGGCAAGACTCCTTTGACTTCAGCAGGAGTTCTGCCAAGCTAGGGATCTTGGGCCGATGCCAATGATAAAATGCCCATTTCACTGGCATGTACGATTTCCTATTTAGTTGCCAAAGAACCCTGGTTACCAGCTTCACAATAGGCTTTGTTTCCTTTACATGGAGAACAATGCAATTGATATTTCCTCTTCTCTCCAGGCAAAGGGAGTTAAGCAGAGAGGTCCAGTTACTGCTGGCAGAGGCATGGGAAAACTGATGCTTGCAGGTGCTGCTCCGTGGGCTCTGTGTTTCTCTCCCCAGAACTGCCAAAAAGGAACACTTTGCATTGCCCCATATGCTAAGACACGTTACATCTTCTCTAATATGCTGTGCTGCAGACAACATCGCATGTGTCCACTCATTCTTGCAAGATAAAAAGAAAAATTCCACTGTGAATACCAGAAGGTTATCTGACAGGTTGACAAGAACAAAGTCCAACCAGAGAAACATGTCATTCTGTCACTGGCCTGACTGCTGGATTTCTTATTGTTAGTCCTCTAATTTATTCCAGTGACTCTGCAGAACTAGGGCCTGACTAACCAAATCAAAGCCCCCACTTAATTGAGTAAACGTCTCAGTTAATTTAAGGCTCTGAACAGAGAAAATCAGAAGACAGCTAATAAACAGTTGCTGTATTTAAAGGAATGACGATTTTAAATCTACTGATTATAAACACGCATCGTCAAATTATGCCTGTCTCCTCTCTTAAAGCCATAACCACTCCCCTTCTTATTCAGTGCTTCCTCAGCTCCTTCAGTCTGTCTCCACAGACGACGGGACAGAGCCTTCTCCTCTGAGATCCCCGTCAGTCACAGTCCCAGCCCTTCCCCTGGGTCTGGCAGCGATGGAGGATTTATTTTCCCAACCTGCCTGGAAGAATTGTTCTTTCCATACCGCTCACCCACTGCTCTCTCACGTTGCAGCTGCCATACTGCACCTGATGAGGCACTCGGACACACTGTTCACACAATGAACAACCTTCCAGGATGTTTTAGGAACAAAATCATTTACTGGAGGCATGAACATATGGAAAGGTGCAGAAGAATTATGACGCAGTACACATTTCACTTCTGAAGATGAGGGGCTGTGCTGGCAGATAGAGGGGGCTCCTACAGAACCAGGGCCAGAGCAAGCGTGCAAAGCCCTGTGAAGGAAGCAAGGCAAAGCCAGTGCAAAGCTACCCACAACCTACCAGCCATTATATGACCTTGCGCTGTATCCTACTTTCTCACTCTTCTAAAAGGCAGAGCACTGATAATCAGCGTCTGTCTGGAAATCCAGAAGAGGCACAAGTTAAGTTGAAGGAAAAAGAGCACACTTGTTTATTTAGAAGTCTAAGCAATCATAATAAACATATGCTCAAATAATCAGCTCCCATGTAATTACTCATTTGCAAGCATAGTTATTAGGTAGGTAAATTCAGTCTTTTTTGGAAATGCAGGTCAAATATTTATCTCTGAGATACATTAACTTCAACACAAGATTGAGCTAAGGGCACATATTAGAGTGCAATATTTACCAAATTGAAGTGTTTAGACCTTTCAGACCTCTTTTAAAACCTTGACCTTGGAAACAAATAAGGACAGTGTTATTTTAATGTGCATTCAAATTTTAACAACACAGTCACACAGCTCTAGTGGAATCCACATCGAGTTTCCACTGTAGATTGCTCATCATTTCATTATGGTTCATTATGCTGATAACTGTCAGAAAGCATTAGAAGCAGGGGCCTTGAGTAATAGCACTGAAATGGTAATTTAAAAACAATATACTTTCTGGAGGAAATACAGCAGTGCACTAAATTCAATTAGAAGAGGCGAATGTAAAGACAACTAAGTGACGTTTGCTGTTTCAAGTCAGGCTCTTCGATTTCTTGATAACCTAAACTGGAGAAAGACCTTTCAAAGCAGGCACTTTTCTCTTGCATCTCACTGAATTTGCCCTCATTATCTCTAAGCTTCTCTGGTATAAACTGTCTTAAATGCAACCGTTTCAGAAATATTTCAGGCCACGCCAAAATACCAATCAACCAGTCACTGTTTGGGTGGCAACAACGGACTAAATTTTTCAGGGTCATTTACTGAGACAAATTTCAAGCTGGACAGCCTGTGCTGGTAATCTCTCTTTTGTAAAGGGCTTCCAATTAAAAATCATTAATAATCGGAACCAAACGGACAATATAAACAATACAAAACCATCCCGTACTTGCTCATAATGTGAGCATTGTTTGGTAAGACACAGTCTGAGAACCCGACTCATTAATGGTGGGGACGTGGGACCAACGCCCATTAGCTTGGGCAGGAGCTGCACCTGCCTGCACCAGGCTGCAATTCGGTCTCCTACCCGCATCCTTACGGAGAAGGAAACTTGGGAACGAGGCTCATGATTGAGACTGATTGTTCGTCAGCCTTGGGGATGTGTGTGCTGGTAAGGCAATTTATTCCCCATTAGATTGCTAACCCTATGAAAAGCCCATCCCCTCAGCAAGCACTGAAGCATAATGAAGGTCTGAGTATTTGTCTTAACGCAACTTTTGCAGTGCTTCCAGAAGGGAAAAACGTCTGTGTTTTCGTAAGTTTATGCTCGAGTGTACTACGGGTCAATCATACCACCTCCATGCCCAAGCACACAGCTGACAAGCCCACTGTGCCTCAAAACTCAGTCTAAATTCCCGAGTTAGGTCAAGGAGGCAGACCCAGGGTGGCTCTGCTCCTCGGTGGTGACAGACACAATGATGAATATCCCCGTGAGGCAAGAGTGAGGGAAAAGAGGCATCGGTAAATGCGTATGTCAGGGTTTCTATGCCCGGCCTTCCGACACAGCCCACTGTCTCCTATGCTCACATCCAGCCATCTTCTGCCCTTTCTCGTAGGAGATTTAAGGCAAACATAACCACTCACTTCAGCAGAGATAAATAGAGCAGAATGCTAAAAACGGAGCACAAGTTATTTGTTATATGCCTGGCTTAACTGAAGGTTAGGCACAGTTATTACAACTCAGCAAGGGACAGAGATGTCAGATCGTGGTGTTAAGGAGCAGGAAAACGCTGGAGCACCTCTTCTGACCAGCGCATCAGGACGTGGGTATTGCTCAGGACTTACCATGGGATTTGTGAGAAGGGAAAGGAAGGGGATTCTCCAATTCCCCTTCATCCACCAGCACAGTCAGGCTAATGGAAAGTCCTAACAATCCTCCTCCCTCAACCCACAAGGCTAGATAAGTGACGAGGCCAGCCAGTCTATTACTAAAGGAAATCAATAGCCAAGGGTCAAAGCTCTACAAAAACACATCCTAAGAAGCCTGAAGTTCTTCATCTCAAAAATTGTTTAGAAATAATAAAGAAAGTATCAATCCTCAGTCTATTCCAGGTGTTCTCTCCAAATTACCTGATGTTACTTATATTCACCTGGTCTAATAGTTCTCCAAGTGAACAGAAACCTGATTTTACAGGCCAGTGGAGCAGAGTCTATCTTTTTGCTAGAAGAATGGATCTCAGATACTGCGTTTTATTTCTTCATTAGTGTGCCGTCACACTGAGTGATTACTAAATGCTGGGCTGAATGAGAATACCAGGGTTAAAGAGACCATAATGAACAAAGAAGGTGCCTGATTATTATGGCTGTCAGCACAAGGGAATTGGGTTTGTCACCTGGTTTAACCAACTGGTAAGAACTGATTAGAGTCTGAATCCGTCTGAACGAACCTTTGATGTTTATGCTCCCTTCCGTCTCCGCATCTTGTCAGGAAGGGCGGACAAACGGGGAGTTTCTTCCGGAGGGGCTTCCTTCAGCAGGAGCCCTTTAAACAGCTTCTGTCACTTGCCTCAAACACCGGGGAGGTGACCACTTGGTCCGGGAACATGGCAAGCAGCGGCCCCACCGTCCCCATGCACCGTGGGCCTGCGCCACATGGGCTGTGTCGCGCCCATGCAGGTGGCACCACCACAGCCATGTTCAAGCTCTGCTGAGGCAACCTCAAAGAGAAGGTGGCAGCGAACAAAGCTGCCCCAAGAGCCAGCTCAGAAACAACTTCTGAGTCTTCCTTCACTTTGGATCACAGCAAAAACAGCTTTTAAGCTGCTGGTGAATTCGAAGCTCTGAAATGGGATCTCCAGAGACAGGCCTGTTTCCCAGGGCCAGACGGCCGTGGGATCGTGCTGTCGGCCTGCCTCTGCGTGCCAAGTCCTCCTAGATGCTGCAGAGATGAAGACTGAGAGCAGCACCGTGGCCCTTGCCCTCTCTTTTTCACTCTTCATATTTGCAGTGTAAAAGACCGAGATCGGGGACTTCAACTTTGACTGACCTCCAAAGACCAGAGTGGGGAAGGCTGCCAGCAGCAGGCCCAAGACTTGACAAAAAAGGGCTAAGCTTGCAGGAGAGCATGCTGCAAGCAAACATACATATCATTTGTTCACAATTCCCCCATCTGGAAGTGTTTTGCTCTCCCTTCAGACTTCGGTCCCTGCACATGCCTAGTTAAATTCAACCAGCTGATTACTAATTTGATTTCTGTTTGGTCAGGATATCACTCACTGCAACCAGGGCTTTATGAGAAACTTTTGCTGCTATAATGTTATTTAGGATGTATCTTGTGACAACAGTTTTATTGTTGCAAAAAGACATTTTCCCTAACAAAATTGTCAGGCTTTACATCTTCCACTGTAAATTGTGTTATAAAAAGCATGATCTTACCCACTTCAGCGAGGTTTCACAACACAGCTAGACCTCCATCCCCAGTCAATGTTTGGCAAGGGTCACAGGGACCTCTCTGCTTTCTTGCTAAGCAAAAGCAGCTGCTCCTGCCTATGCCCAGACCTGCTTAACCACCATCCAGCAGAGTTTACAGCTGAAAGGAAGGAGATTGCTGAGGAAGAGCTCAAATCAAGGGGGTGTGGGGAAGGGATGAGTGCTGCTGAGTTATGGACATGCTTTGTTTCTGCCTTGTAAGGGAGAAATTAAGATTTAAACAAATGTGAGTCATCTCTCTAAAATGAATTTGGAATATATTAAAACGTTACAAAAGAAATATCTCAGCCTTCCCTCACAGACACACACACACACTACATAAATATACAGCTGAGCTCCAAAAATCTGGAAGCATTTCCAATGGCTTTCAGGGAAAGCCACACATGGATATCCCCTAGCAAAACACAACCCTTTCACTTATTGTTTCAAACTGCTCTGCTCCTATAGAAACGAAAACCAAAGCTCTAGATGATCACGATTTAACACCAGGGCATGTCTAGAATCCCAGGTCTTTGGCTGCCTAAACCATTAGCTGACACAGAGGAGAAGGAGCTGTTCCAGTAACTCTGCGGGTGCGCTCAGCGTGCTACGCCTCTTATTCCCCATGCTGAAAACGTTCTGGTGGAACTAAAGCATAATGCCATTTGCTGTGCACGATGTATTTATATACAAAGGATAAAATAAACCCTATTTTGCTGGGTTTGTTTCATTATGGTTTCAGATTTATTATTACCATTCTTTTCAGAGGAACGGTTTTATGCTCCTAAGGATCACCAGCAACATTTTGAGCAAATTCAGTATTTAATGGAATTATAAATATTATATATTTACCCTATGTAACATAATTATAAGAAAACCTGAAACAATTTCTAGAAATATCAACATTTAAGATGATGAAAGGTGATGTGATCTATGGGACAGGTGCTCAGACTGGAAATTAGACCTGTAATTAGACCCAACTCTGTTATAGACGTCTGCAAGTCACTGCTCCTGCAGCTCCTCATTTATTTAGACTGTAAGCTCTCAAGGGTCAGCGCAACCACGTCACTGTTAGGAATTGTGGGCTGAAAACTAAACGTTTTCTCTCCCAGAAGATGATCCAAAATGCAGACTGCAACTGCAAAGGACTGCAGGAGCTACCGACCGCTGCTGTCAGAAGTCGGACACTTCCTGGACACAGCTCTCCAGGCAACATGCCACCCATGCACATTTGGAGAACAACAGAGGAAATAGATGCCGAAAGGGAAAGAGACTGTTTAAAGACCAACTTACGAGTGCAGGGCATGGATGCTGCATCATTTTCAGCTCGGAAAAAGCCCCGGTCGCAGGTGCAGGAGGTAGAGCCTTCCCAGATGGAGTAGCTGTGAGGCGGGCATTTGGCACACGCAGCATCTGTCGAGAGCGCCTTGTAGTATCCGATTTTGCAAGCTACATGGAGGAACAGGAAGGGAGAGTGTTACTTGCCCAGGATGCGATCATAAATTGCTGGCTTACTTATTCAAAATCGAGGAAGGAGACATTTCAAAAAGATCTAATGATGTCCTCTTAGCCCCGGGTGAAGAATTAACAATCATCACACTCTTAATGAGTACTCCTATGTCAGGATATACTGATTTCTAATTCCAACAAGAGCCATTCTGAAAGCTGGCTTGGAGATGGTAAAAAAAAATATGGTCTTGTGTTGACACTGCCAGAAAATCAGCTGCCTCTTTGTGCTTACCACGGAGTTAACACATCACTTAACCCATGTCCACCTGCAATCACACACACACACGGAGCACAACAAAAGGGGTGCGATTGGTTTATTCTGTGACCACTTAAGGAATGGCAGCTGACAGCCAGACACTGCCAATTTTGAAGAAGGAGTGGGAGAGGAACCCACTGCGATTGGCAGCGAGGCCCTCAGCCTGCCATGCCCGGAAACAGCTCGTCTCCCTCCTGGCAAGGCAGGATTCGTTTGGCTCCTTCCCCCCCGGGGAGGAAATCAGTGATGCTCTCCCTCCCCAAAGCCAGGGCCCATCAGTGACTGCACCGCTGGCACGAGGACCCATGTGCGGCTTGGAAAGCTTTCTGTGACATCATCTTCACAAATGCAATGCTTACACGGGTGGCTGCTTCTACATCACTTGGAAAAAAACTCATTAGTATCACTAATAACACATTTTTAATAGCGGCTAACAGGTATGGCATCCCAGAAACAACTCCCTTGGCTACAGATAAAAGCCCACCGTCACCACTGGCGTTCAGCGCTATGGAGAAGAGGGAAGACGTGAGCACTCAATTGTGCAAAAAGGAAAGGTGGTCCCAGCACCTGCTGCGTGACTCACTCTTGCCACTTGTCACCTACAGTACCTTTAGGGCTCGCCAGATGCAGCTCCCACCTGCCCCGAGCCCACCCTGGGCCACCTCTCCTGCTTTGCCTTCCATCAGCCCCTCTCCTCTTTCCCTCTTTCTTTTATGAAGCTGTCCAAATTGGGAACGGGAAGGGATTTGAGGAACACATTTATGAAGAGGCAAGTTCCTTCACACGCTAACCAAAGCCATTTCTGGCACTTCCTTACCGAGCCCTGATTTTAGGACATGCCATGCGCCAACCGTAAAAGCGCTGGGACATCAACCCACTTTAGCTGCCCCTGGACCAGAGGATTGTACCAAAACACATCGCCCGAACGACTAGGACATGCTCCCAGAGTTTATATACATCCCACAAGCAGATCAGGTTCAACACGCAAGGTGCTTTTTGGCCACGCTTCCAATGGCCTTGGGGATCCCATGAAAAAAGCAAGGGGAGCTCTGGAGGGAGGACAATTACCTTTCCTTTCATCCTATGACTGCAATATGTGGAGAGGGAGCTGTGCTACCGCTGAATGTCCCAGCCGAGTGGCAGGATCTGATCTGAGATCTCACTCCCAGGTTTTGTGGTTGCAGCTCAGAGCAGAAACATGGCCAGGCCCGTGCACGGCCAGAGCAGGTACCCACGGATGGGACCCTACGGCCACACATAAAGAGAAGGGATGGGGAAAAAAACAGCACAAGAGGAGAGCAAGCTAACTGCTCCCATCCATTATTCAAGGTTTTTAAAATAAAACACGCAAACTAACATTACTTTGAACATGAGCATGACAGTTCACAGAAATTATTAAATGATGAGCCGCCTTTTGCTTTTTCACAGTATTCGAGTACTCAGAGACAAACAACCCTGCACCAGCTGTAATGTGTTATTGGAAAGGTAGAGAAATGGCACAGGTTTTTGGGACCATTCCTCCCCCTCTTCTTTACAGGGACCAAACGGATACAGTGGGTACTGCAAGGTCAACAGACTCTAATCCAAGGATTTTTTCCCCTTTGTTTCATGCGCTGTATTTTGTTTTCTACTATATTAAGCCAAGATCATTAATATTTCAGGACCTGAAGAAAGCTCTCTGAAGGCAGGGGCTGCTCCTAAAGCACACACAGCCATTTCGCTTCAGCTGCACAAAATCAGCGGCTGCCCTCTTCATTTTAGCATGCCCATGGCAGCACGTGGCACAAAACAGGATTGGAGAACACTGCGTTAAACCGAGACACCTCCGTGGTACCGTCACCTAAAAACTTGAAACTAATCCTGGAGGAGCAGCTCCTCGCATGGAGAGCTTCGCTCTGCTCAGGCTGGGGCCGGGCGTTTGGGTAGGTCACTGGTTCAGCAGGCAAACAAGCAGCCTGGACACAACCTGTCCCTGAAATTCCTTACGGCTCGCTCAGGACAAATCTCCATTCTGCTGCTTTTCTGGGAAGGATTTGCCGGGTGAGACAGGGCATGAATGGCGTCCTTACACAGCTTTCGAAAGATACCATTGTAAAAAGATTAGTTCACATGTGCAATGCAAACTTTGAGTTCAATTCCTTAGCTTTGCCTTAATTAGTTCTTTCTGTTAGCTTAAAAAAAAAAAAAAAAAAAAAAAACACGGAGAAATCTTTTCTCACATTCAGATCACCCACAACCATAACAAGGTTACAACCATCTGCACTATTTCCAAGGAAAATTGTCAAACAAAAATATTTTCAATATGAGAAAGCTCTCGGCTTTTTCTCAGAACAAATCACATTGATTCTAAATGGACACCAGCATGAAGTAATTACGCTGATATCTTTGAGTTCCAACGTATAAATCTATTTAATTTATATTTCTCTGAAAGTGAGACAGGATTTACCAAACATTGCTGGGTGGTTTTTTATTTATTTATTTTTTTAATTTACCAGTGATACATGTTAAAATTGCAAAAACTGTTCCAAAGAATGATGGAGCTTCAGTCAAATCTCTATGCAAATTTTTCTCAAGCTGTTTTTCAAACCCCATTTTCTCATTAAAAGCTGATTTTCTGACTCCTATGGTTTTCTTTAAAAAAGAAGAAAAAAAAAAAAGAATGCATGTGTGGGCTGGAAAGTCTGCTTGCTTGCTCTCGCCAAATGCTGAATTTTCCATTAGAAAATTTCAGCCAGCAATTTCAGAATTTAAAAACCTATCTCCTAATGGATGTGGTCCCAGTAATATCCTTTTAGTCACAGCTACAATAAAATCTAAGTATTAAATAGTTTTTTTAAATATTTTAAATATTTTTTAAATAGGTTTTGATTTTTCTCTGATTGGGGGAAAAAAAAAATCTTTAAAAAGCATTCTTCTTGCATATTTAAAACTGTTCAAAAAAATAAATTGGGCACAGGAAACCCGGGCTGCAGAGCCGCCCCCTTGTAAATCACGGTGCCGAATCTGCGACCTCCAAGCGCGTTCTCTGCAAGGGGGGCGCCCGCAGCCTGGACGGAGCCCAGGGTGGGAGCAGAGCTGAATGAGAAATGGGCTCCCGCCGCGCCCCCCTGCCCAGAAGGCACCGGCGCACCACCAGCAACATTTATTATGGCAGGCAAGTGAGTAACACAGCTAACAATCTGGGGGGTTAAAGTCAACGAGAGTAGCCGACTTTGATGAAAAATCCTGGAATAATATTCTTGGTTAAGTGAAGGACAGCGCAAATAATGTAAGAACAGACACGTCAGTGTCGAGCTCCTAAATTTCATCGAGAAAAGAAATTTGTGCGTCAAATGCTTTGATAGCACATTCCATGTTTTTCTATCAGTGGTTACTTTTTCTACAGCTCCTGCCCGTGTGAAAGTATTTTAAGCTCTTGCTTTAATTGTGCCCTTAGGAATAAAAAGTTAGTTTTATTTTCCCCCTCTAATGTTCTTCCTATTCTTTAAAAGGATGGATTTTCTCTCTCAGATTGTAACAAAACCACATCTGCCACATAAGTAGGCAGCATCTTCTCAGCTCTCTTTTACTGTTATTACCATTTCTGAGCAGATTTTTGTGTGTTAATTATAGAACTCAATTGTTTGGATAGCCTCTTTTGATGAGCTTTCTGCCCCGAACCATGAACCCCTCTGTTATTGTACAGCTGTTTTAGTTCCAAATGCTCATCAGGGTTTTCTAATTGTCAAGCTGTCCCAGTGACTAGTTCTTTTGACCTAAAAGTCAAAGAAAGGGAGTCACCCTTGTCTCCCCGACATGAATACCATGGGAGTCCCAGTGGCCCCCCTCATGCCTGCGAGACAATGCCTTTCCAGATCATTGCCACTACAAGCATAATTGGTTTTTGGGTGAAATGAGAAGATTTTAAATAGGATGAATTAATGAGTTTCTTGTAAAATTAAGTCGTTCTCCTGGTCCAATCTAATTACTCACTGTAATGCCCCTGAGGGTGATAAATAAAGATCCTTAGAAGCCAGCGGGTGAAAAGGAAAAAAAAGAAAAAAAAAAAAGTGGCTTCTATTTCTTAAAAGTCAGGTTGCAGAATTAGATGCGAGGCACCAAACGCTGTTCCCAAGTAAAGCCAGATTCCTTTGATGTTCATACTGAAAGATCTTTACCTTCTATTTTGCCTCCTATTAATAATGACTGTATGATCTCTACAAATTAAAATGAGCTCCACGGCTTTAACTCCTGTCTATCTCCAAGGGGAAAAGCTGAGCCCGTATCCCTGTGGCACTGCCACACGGGAATGAGGAAGAAGGCAGTGTCCCGAGCACAGAAGGCGCAGTGGCTGTAGGGTCACAGCAGCACGTGGAAGCCTCCAGCAGTTCAAAGGATGAGGTGCTGGCTGCTAACTGCAAGCCGCTGACTGCCACGGCCTTCCAAAGCCCTGCACTGACACCAGCCAAACCCCTCAGCACCCTCAGGTCCCACAGACCTGCCCACGTCCCGCTAACTTCCACGGGTGCCCCTCCTGCAGCACCTCGCTCGCAGACCCTCCTGCACCCGGATGGCCACGCAGCCAACGCGATGGGTAAAACCAAGGCCAAACACAGCATCCAGTGAACCTCAGTTAGCTTTTATTCTAAAAACTATTCAGAATTATTCTTAAGTTTGCCATGCAGTTGATAGATCAACTGCAAAAAAAACTCCCCAAAAATACACACTCCGAAAATATCATATTTGGATGAATTAGCAAAAACAGCCTACATACGCAATGCCCATCATTGCTCTTGCTGTATGCTACTCGCTCTGCTTTGTCAGTTGGACGTTTTCCACACCATGATCGCTGCCGATCTCTGATGCTGCCCTGATCTTCCATCAGCACCGCCAACACCGCCCACACGAGCTGCTCCCAGCCCCACGCTGGGAGGCTCGGCTCCAGCATCAAGACATTGCAAAAGGAAAAGCAGCCCCTGGACTTAATATCTGCCACATTTATTTATTTATTTTTTGTCTGAAATTAAAACAAAAAGGCAGAAGGACACCCCGGCCGCAGAGGCCAGGCAGCACGCACAACTTCAGCGCCTTCACACAGCTCAGCGAATAGGGACGTGCTGCTGAACCGGGCGCTCACCACCTCCACGGGGTTGGCAAGAATTAATGCTCTCATTCATTCATTAATCCGACAAAAACAGAGTTAAGGCATTGTTTAAAAGTGTATTCAAGCAATAAGCCCTGGTGAGGTGAGTCCCCTCGCCCCAGAAGGTGGCATCGGGCTGCTGGTCCTCGCTGTGAGCATCGCTGGGAGGCTGCCGAGCCCAGCCCTCGGACGCTCTGCACCTCTGCTCGAGCTGTCGCCGTGCTCTGGCACAGACTTCATCCAACTTTGAAAGTTTAATCACCTTTCTCCAAGCTGTGAGGTTTAGGGGATGAGTCAACTAATCAGTTTCAAATAATTACTCAATTAGAAAAACAATTTGACAGTTTCCCCCGAACAGAAGCAGCAAGAGGAGAATTTCTAACAGATTTTTAAGCCAATCTAAGATCTATTTTTTTTTTTTTTAAGAAACAGAAAAATAATGGGTTTCTTGTTCTGCTAAGAAACTAAATTTTACAAAAAAAAAAAAAAAAAACACATTATTACTAAAGTTTTACAATCTGCTCTAGTGAAAGCTGATTAATTGTCCTAAATCTCCACATTAACAAACCCTAATCCCCTTGTCAGGAGACCTGCTTACAAGCGCCTCTCCCCAGCCCTGCCAGCACTGAAGGGAGCAGAGATCTGTATCTCAGAGCACTGTCCGGCCAGCCTGGGATTACCTCTCATCTCCTGAATTTTAACAGCTCCGTAAAAAGGCAATTAAATTTCCTAAATGAGATAAAGCCTGCGACACGGCGTAGTAGCAGCTTGAAATGGAAAGACCTAACACTATTAACACGGAGCCCCAGCATTACTGTTTAACGCATCTGTTTGCTCCCAACCCGGGCATCAGCTGTCATCAGCTGAAGCCTTGTGCTAAAAAAGAACGAGTGCTGCCAAGGTGCTAACGCGCATCCAACGTGTTATTTTCGGGTATTTTAAAGGTGCCTTTACTTTATATATGCTAATGAGGAATTGCAATTTGCCGCGAGTAATTATTACATTAATCCCCTCTAAGGAATTGTCTATTGACAAGAATTTGTGGATTCATCCTGCCTATAAATCCTTTAATGCTGTTTCCTTTGTGCGGGAGGAATGCCGCTCGCTGCAGCAGAGCTGGGATGTTTTCTGCTACTGTTTGAACTTGTACCACCACTGCCACGGAGCCAGGTCCTGCCAGCACACCAGAAACCAGCTGCTTCTGCAAGTGCACACGCACACATCCACGTACACGCGCGGCTTCTTCCTTTTCATACTTGGGTTAACTGGGGACCGTCCTGATCAAAGTTCGAGCCGATCCCTCTGCAGCTCCAGCAAGATGCCTTAATATGGTGTAATTGTCACATCCTCTCTCCATGGCTGTGCCACGCGACTTAAAAAAGAAAGAAAAGCTATTTTTATCTCCCCAGAGAACTGCTTGACACAAAGGTTTTGGAAGATGCCTAAATATAGACAGTTCTGGTGAGATCAGGGTGTATGCAACCAGATAACAACTGCACTATTTTTGACTGTCTCACATGGACCCTGGATGCGTGGCTCTGCCCCGCTTCAGAGAAAATAGGCAGAGGTACTTCTGGGAGCCTCCCATCAACATCACTGTAAAAAACTATCAATCCTCTCCTAAGTAGTACATCAATCAAAATGGTGGCGTGCAAATCATGATCCATTAAGTACTTCACACTTGATTACCCCTGACATTTTAGAGAGGGTCATACACTGATGAGTTGCTTCTCTCTTCTTTGCCCTTTGCTATTTGGAGTGCACGACCACTTTTAGTTCATTACTGATGCAAAGATCATCACGGAGCTTAATTTCAACAAGAGAGGAAAACAGCAGCTCGATTGTTTGTCCTTTTCTCCTTCTATGTCCCAAGCTGTACGTTTCTTTATCCTATGCAGATCGCACCTTTCCGAGGAGGTGCCCGACACGGTGCCGTGCAGATTTGTTCAGATTTGGCGTTCTCCACCAAAGATGTTCTGAACGCGGAGGAGAGTGACTCAAACCGCCCACCGCTTCTCTTTTTTCCACAACTCTAGCCTAGATGTGAAAGCGAGGCTGGGGATTTGCTCCACACTGGTCTAATTCACAAAAATACTCAGGGAGGCATCTGGAAGCCGTCCTCCTGCGCTTGCTCTCACTGCAGCCTGGTGCCTCGCAGCGAGGTGAGATCTTCTCCTTCCAGCTGGTCTGGCCTCAGCCTCTGCTCAGTAACTTCCAGGCCATCTCCCTGAGGGTGTCGGTGCAGACAACCCCTTCTCATCGGAGCTAGGGGCAGGAGAGCAGCAGAGAGCAGGGAAGGGAAAGCAGGGCCGTTCCTCGGGGCCCCTTATTTGAAGGGAGCAACTGCACCGACACCCAGAGCGTAAACTTCAGCACCCCTGCCTCAGTTTATCCACTTACAAAGTGGCAATAAAATTCACAATAGATGCGTTGAAAAGCTGTTGTGAGGTTTAATTAAGCAATAAGTGCGTACAGAGCACTCGGAGATCTCCAGATAACGAGGCGCCCGCACGAGAGAGGAGGTGATTACTTCTGATGAAACAAAATCTCATGGCAACAGCCTGGCAGCCTCAGCGGGGAATATCCAGGGCTGTCTCAGCTCCCCTCTTCCAGCCTCGGCAGCGGAGGCGCACGGAGGTTGTTTACCTGCTCTTTTGCATCACAGGCTTTGGCAGGATAGTCGGAGGGAAAGCAGAGAAATGCCAGCATGGGCTGGATGCTCCGAGCTGTGAAACGCTGTCCCTATTTAAAAATCAAAAGAGCCGGGAATCTGCTCCTGTCAACAAGCCTTTCAACAGAGAGCGCATAATTTAGCGGGAATAGATGAAATCTCCCACCTTAGGGTGATCTGGGTGGCTGCGAGGGGAAACGCATCTTGGCAGTTCCCACATTCTTTTGTCAAACGTCTCTTGTCTGGGAAAGAGCGGAGCGCCAAAAGCCCTTGCAGGTGAATACCTTGGCTGTTTCAAGTTGACTTGATTTAGAGCGATAGCACGTTTATCTGGGCGTTTGGAAAGTTATTAATGAGATCAGCAAATCCTTTCCATGTATAAATTATAAATCACCTTCAGCAATGCCATGTAAATTATCAAGTCAAGTGAGAACATGCTTATTTATCTGTGACAGTCTTTTATCACCAATAAATAAAAGCAAGAGAGGGAATTATCTGCGGAGAAAGACATCCCTCGGAGCACAGGTGCCCAGGGTTAGGTGCCGGCTGGCAGCGCAGGGCTGCCTATCGCGACGCCCCGAGGGATCAGCGAGGAAGAGCGATGGAGCAGCGTGCTCCAGCCCTGGGCAGGCGCTGCAGGACAGCTTCCAGCTCACCACCGCTGAGATGGGTGCTGCACATCTCGGGCTGGCCTGCAGGACCTGCTTCAGTGGCCCCAGCAGAAATGAAGTTCAGAAAGAGAGTAACCAACCAGGCTTACTCTGGTTTCATGGGTGGCTGCCAGGAGTTCTGGATAGGGGAAATTACAGCATGAGCCAACCTGAGCTTTTAAATCCTCTCCTATCACGAACTCCCGAGACACACCAGGCGCTAACTCATTTTAGCTGATGTACGGTATCTTCGTATCGCGACGCAGCCCGTCCATCTTCGGGGTCCAGATAACCCACAGACTTACAGCACAGCTGCTGCTCTAAGAGCATGGGATTTGGCCCAGGTGTTCAGCAGGCATATTGCTTGGTAATATCTGAAAGCTTGTTTGTTTGTTTGTGGAGATGGAGGCAGCCATTTGATGAACGTTTTAAGCCAAGCTTTTCTTCAAGAGTTCTGGGATGAGAGAAGCTTCGTTTTGCATAAGAAGGTGTATAAATAAATGAAATTAAACAAAATCTCAGGGAAACAAGCTGCAGAAGCCGATGTTTGACATGAATAATGATTGCTGCGATTGGCCCTGGGTGAGCAGTCCTCTACCTGGCAGTGGGGTGAGAGGAAAGCTTCCTTTCCCATTCCTGCATGATGTCATGTGGCTGCTAGTTAGGAGAAAGTGGCAAAACAAACATCATTTTGCTTGTAATCTGGAAAAGCATCTCCTATGAAACTATTGGCAAATAAGCCTGACAATAACATCACATTTTTGGCTCAGAAGCCCTTGTAGCTGACATGACGGATCTATTTATTCAAATATCCACTCGATACATAAATTAGCGCAAGATAATAAACAAAGAAATTCATTGTGGTAAGCAACAGCTAGTTAGAAATGGCCAAAAGCACCACTGACTTCAATCCAGGCCACAAAAATTCACCCTAGGAAAGGAATTTGGCCCCGAGTCTCAGCGAGGCCTGGCGCGTGACTCACATCCTCGCCCATCGCCCGCGCTCCTCCCGCTGCGATAAGCGCTATCAGCACGCGGCTCTTCTGAGCACGACTTATCTCACGCACCACACCATATCGAGGCTTAATTGTGCCTCAGCAGTTAACACAGGGTGCTACCGGTGGTATCCCAGCTGCATTTGGATTGTCTAAGAGAGCGAGGTTTTAAAAATACGGTCACTAAGGGGACCTCACACCTGCCGCCTCTTTTCAGCACATACATCTCGCTTTCCTTTGAGGTCCCAAAATCACATTGAGTAACCTCTGCTTCCAAACCCCAGCTGAGCAGAAACGTTCCCCTTTTTCCCTCTCCCTCTGTCAGCTGTTAGTCAGCACATCTCAAATGAGAGAAAAGCTTCACTGCCTTCCTGGTACGCCTGTGCCTGTCGGGCTTCATGTGTGCAGCTTCCATGAACAACCCTCGAGAAGAGCCCCGCGGCCACCGATGGCCATCAGGGACTTCTCCCCCGTGCCCACCCCACAGCAGCACGACCTGCACTTTGCCTCTGACCCCAACAGCTAGTCACTGTCAAATCCGTCAGGCTTCCCCAGGCAGAACTCCCTTTGAGGACCGCCCTTTGCTTGAATTTTCAAACACAGCATCATGAGATTACCAAAATCTGCCTTAGCCTATCAGGAAAACACAGGAGAATCTGTACTTTTGGATGCTAGTGCTCAGACCAGTGTATTGATTTTCCTTGTTCATTATATGCAATTACTTCAAACTTTTTCTTGCCTGCACTCTTTTGTTAAGAGATATACACTCAAACACACAAACCCGGGGTTTGCTAACAGAGCCAAACAGAGAAATTTGTTCATAATGAAAAATTGGGGCAGTTGAGCAGCGCAGAGTGAAGAAAAGCTGGGGCTGCAATGCATTGGTTATGGCGTGTCTGATGTGTCAGGTTTATTCCCTAGATGTATTTTTCCTTTGTGAAGGTGCAGTCAAACAGCAGCCACTAATGGGCCAGTAAATTTGCACGGTGCCAGGCAGAGCTCCGGCTGCATGAGATCAGCCACTAGCTGGGGGAGGGGGGAGATGGATATTTCACCATATTTTATTTTTATGCATTTGCTTACATTTTGTAGATGTGCCACTTAAAGAGAGCTATTTTTTAAGTTGTGCCCAACTCATCATGGTACATAAGCAATCTTTTGAAAGACCCATATGAATCACCTTTGTCAACAGTAAGTGGGTTTTGACATTGCAAATGCTTGGTGACATTACTCAGAAACACACAAACACGCCTTTTCCCCGCTGCAGTCATTTTAGGGCTTCAGAAGGGCATGACGTTTGAACATATAACTGAAGGAGAGGAAATGACACATCTAAACTAGAAGTCCCCTACCCCAGATTGCCTTCAAGCAACAGGGAAAGTTGCTCCCATGTGGGAGCAGTCACGCTGGGCTCATCCCTGGCCTTACAAACCAGCTCATGATGTCCCTGTCCCATGGGCAAGGGTGACCCAGCGCAGCTTCTACCCCTGTAACGCAGAGGACACCTAGACAGCGACCAAAGACAACGAGTGCACAGGACAGAAGAGCTGCCTGCTGCACCAAGAGCCTTCCCAGAACTGCTGCGAAGGAGCAGCCTCAGCATCCACCGATAGTTACCGAGCACTGGCGGAGCTGACGCTGACTCAGGACCCAGCTGCGCTCCACGTTCTGCAATCGGGGATTAGGTGCGCTGCCTCCGAGCTCGTCCCCCTCCTTACACGCGCAGCCGACGACAGAAAGCATCTGCAAGTCAAAGCACTCACAGGCTCAAGGTCAGGGTTTTCCAGTCTCAAGAATTCTTCATACGTGCAGAGTCTAAAGCACCAATCCCAACAGATTGATGATTTTTTTTTGATTTTTTTTTTTTTTACCATCTCTCTCAGGAAAGCAACTATGAAGGCGAGCATTATTTCAGCTTCTTGAGGGGGACTTCCCTGTCAGTGTGTGTTAGCGACTTGTTAAACAAAATGTTTTGCAGTAAATCACATGGAAATGTGAACTCAGCAAATGCCAGAGGCAATGACAGGCGGATACAAATGACAATTAGAAAGGTGTGTCCGGATGCTTGAGGTATGAGCAATGATAAAGTGCTTGTGAAATTTCACCTGCCTGGATTGGGACAGAGGTTGTGGCCTTGGAAAAAAAAATCAGATGTGCTAATTAAAAAGAAAAATATATGTCTGAGCAGACATCCAAATATTCCAGCCTCAGCAGGGAATAAAACCTACAGATTGTGGGAATTAGTCTGAATCAGACCTCATTAAATGGTCACAGCAAGGTTGGAGAAAGAGAGTACAAGCCAGTGGTTACTGCAGGCATCTCCTTCCTGAGCTGGTGAAAAGACCGAATTCTTTTCACATAATCATTCATTTGCACTCACAGTTTCTCAAATGGATTTAGCAGATCTCTTGTCACCCTCTCTGAGCTGACTTTTTAGAAAATATACGGAACTGATAACAATCCTCTCAAATTCTGAGAAAGAAAAGCAAGACATCCTTTAGCTGATTAAATGTTTAACATTAACAACATCCATTACCATCACCAGCAGCCAGCGATGACTAACAAAGAAGAACATGAAATCACATTACCGCATTCAGCAAACCTTTAGAATATGCCACTTTTCACAGTCAAAAATAGCATACCTTACCAGCCCAGCCTTCGTCAGCCCATTCTGTCAGCAGTAAAAGCTGTTTTCTAGGCCACAGCGCTTTCCATTAGTGCAATGCGATTTGCCACAGCATTTTTAGAAAGCTGAGGTGAACGTGTGATACAGAGGGGGCAATGAGTAATCCAGAAATGAAAGTCTTCAACTTCTCATGTAGGGCAAGGTCACAGAACAGCTGCCTATGGAAAACCCCACGCAGAGTCACTTGCATACCACGCCGTGGCTGCGTATTCCCAGGAGCTTTACGCTAAGGATATTTTAAACAAACTTTAAAACCCCTCTCAACAAATGATTTTAAAATGTGGCCATAATGACTTCTCATTTGGCTTTATATGCTTGTGCTTATAAATTCGTCACCTGGGTAGTTTTATCTCCCACATTAGCTGATGTTTGAGAAGTTTTGATCATTACTCACATTGTTTGAGCATTATATCTGTTCCTAGTAACAAGGAGAAGAAAACAAACCAAAACAAACCTGACGGTATTTTTGAAGCTACAATATCTAGTTATCTAGAATAAAATCCTTCCTGAATATTTGCAAGATGTCACACCATGCAGAAGCAGTGATGAAAGAACTGGCAGCTTTTTTTGATAGAGAAGATAATCATTTATAAGCTACTAACAAACTAAACAAAAATTAACAAGCTCCATAAACCAATTAAAATTCAAAATGTAAAATGGATGTAATGACTCAACAGCCTGATCACTACTCTCATAAAACCAGCTTAATAACATACGGTCTGAGTCTCTCCACATCGACACCAACATAAATTTAAGCAGCAAATTGAAATTCTCGTAATTAATGGAGTTTCACTGATGTAAAAGCTGTAAGACAGGAGAATCAGACCCAAGGGCTGTGCACAGAGAAGACTGACACGAAATCAGATTTGTGCAAGGCGCTATATCGGAGAGCGGCTGTGCTACATGGCACTGCACGGGTACGGGGCCAGCTATCAGGAGCCTGCTGCAAGGTCTGTGCAGCAGGTGCTGCATTATCGAAATCTGTCTGAAGGCAATTAAGTGGGCACTGTCACTCTCATTTAAGAGCCCATGCACATCCTCCCTGGCAGTGAGGAAAAAAAAAAAAGCCTGGAATGACGGCCTAAATATTCTCCAGGAGGTGTAAAAATAAAAAACAACAGGAAGATACAAGGCCAGGAGGGACAGAACAGCATGTAAACTTCCTATTTTTGTACTTTAGATCTGTCTCATTACTAGGGAGGAGAGCCCTCCCCTGCTCTGCCCCCTTTCAGCATTTGGCAAGCGACATTGCTTAAACCTTGCTATACGCAACTCAGACTTGAAAAATAATTCTACTTCTAGACTTAAAGATTCAAAGATGTTGCAAGTCTGAACACAATACATCTGCCCTCGTCTCCCAGATAACAAAAGCAAGGCTTTTTTCAGGTGTTTCAAATAATCAATAAACATTCTATGCATATTTAAGCACATCTTTATAATGCTTCTTTATAAAAACAACCTTGGCCCTCACAAGAGAGGCTCTTCATGATCTTAGATAAGACAGGGTATATTAATTGGGGACAGGGTATATTAATTGGGCAATGCCTCACAATTATGTGGGTTTTGGTTTGTTTTTAATTTGGAAAGGCCCTGCCTCTCACTGCACTGACCAGCCATTTGCTAACTCTCAGTGAAGGAGGAACATAATGAGGCGTTTGCAGGGTGAATTTCAAGCACGCTTAGTTGCCACAGCATGGTTTGAGCAGCGCTCCTGAACCATAAAGCAAGCTGTTGGGTTGAGATTTAACAATCTAGTTTACCTGCTGGATGTCACTGACCGCCTGAGATCAGCTTTTAACTTTGGATGGAGGAAGAGAGTTCAAAAATTAACTAAATGCTCCGTCAATACCTGTCACCAAAGCCTCTGCCAGGAATGAAGCAGCTATTATTCATCACTTACACAGCCCATATCAAAGTTAGCCCTCAAACTCATGCTATTAAAGAGTCCATGCTACGCAGTAATTTGGGGCACCGCTTGCCTTCAGAGAAGGCAGGCAGGATGTTTAAGCAAATGTTGCAGCCCGTGAATCAGAAAGCCTCCAGAGCTGGGGTTTGAGGCGAGCAGCTCCAACCTGCCCTCCCCGAGGCTGCGCCCCGAGCCGAGGAAGCAGAGCTGGGCCAAGCAGGAGGGAGCACAGCACCTCTGAAGTCAGGGGCTGCTCAAGGAGCCCCAGGCTCCAGGCATTAAAGGAAGCGGCCTCAGGCTCCTCCTGGTCTCTGCTCATCTGCACTGGCTTCTCAGACCAGAAAACCTGCTGAGGGCAGCAGCAGCCTGCGAGCCTTGGGGCTGCAGGTGTTGGCCCTGCAGCGCTCGGGGCTGCGTGTGGGGGATAGCCCTGTGGTAGACACAGGGTCTTACAGCGCTGCCAGACCTGGTGTTTATCAAAATCTGGTCCTTAGCCCTACTCCCTCTGTCCCTCCCTTTCAGGATTGTTGGACCAAACCAGTATCAGCCAAATACCTTTGCTATCTATAACGATTTGCTCAGCTGGTACTGCCCCAACACAGCCAGCAGCTACATGCAGGGCTTGCAACCTTACCCCTGGTGTGTTCACAGCCAGACCTCGTCCTCCCTCCTCAACAAGAAATTTTTAGTCATTGCAAAATAAACGCAAAGAACCAGAAAGACATTTCTTTCCTTTATAGACTTTCTGCCGATGCCCGCCCCATGGCCAAGGCCCAGGCCCGGCACCGCCATGCCAGGCCCAGCACTGCCATGCCAGGCCCTCTGCGCTGCTGCAGGTGCTGACCCCAGCCCTCGATTCCTGCTACTGCCTCCTTGTAGGAATGAGATTCCCAGCAAGAGCTCCCAAGAACAGCCTCGGGTACAGAACAGTGACTAATTCTTTACGTTTCATGTCGTACATGGAGATCCCCTAACACGCAACAGCACTTGCAATCCCTTCCCGCAATACTCTGCATTGCTGATGTTTTTCTCTGGAAGGGTGTTTCTAGCAGTGTCTTTGGGCAATTAGAAACCTACGTTGCTTTCCCCTTTCCCCTCCTGCAGCCCCAGGCTAGCTGGGGCAGCCACAGAGGTGAGGGGCTGAGGGACACCTTAGGAGTCCCCAGAAAAAGTGGGGAAAAAGCCTGCAGGATCTGCTGGCATTAACCAGCACGTGGGAGCTGGGGCAGGAGGGCCAGTCGAAGGAGGAGGGCTTATGCAAGGAAGAACATCGCAGCAGGCAGGGCAGGAGAAAGCTTGAGAGGTCCACATGCTGTCCCCCAGTGTCTGGGGGTTTTCAGGCAGCACTAATAGGAGAAGTATTCAGCACACAGCACCTTCAGCCCTTCACATTTACACAGAACAGTGAGGTTTTACTGTCAGGCAAACAGGGTCACTGCAAATGTGTCATCTATCATTGCTCTGGTATTGCAAAATAACACACTGAGCCTGTTCAGAACTCTAGAATAGTCTTTATGAGTTAAGAAACTTTAAAATGTTCATAGTAAAATCAGTATGATCTGCTGGCTACAAAATACACTGCCAGCACATTAAAAACTAAAGCCCTATCATTTGCTAGAACTCACTTAATTCAAAAGAATAATCTTTCTCTGGCACTTCACTAAGCTCATGAGTTTATGCTACCAAACCAAATGAGTGCTGTAGACTGAAGTTACTCTTTGATCTGGGAAATAAATCCATAGTGAATTCAGGTTCAATTATAGCGTTTAAACGTATGACAGCCACAGTACTGCAACAAGTTAGCAACAAATGCCACTTTCATAGAGAAAACATGCATTAACATGCACAAGCTACAAGGAAAGTCAACTGGTTCTATGCAGGTTTATCAAAAAAGTACTTTGGCACTTTTATGCAATCTTTTATATGTATTTGTCAACACATTATAGTGCAGTTCTAGTTACTATGTACAATCCACTACTACAAAGAAATTTCTAATTTGGTGTACTGAAAAGTAAAATCTGCTTTACTGATATTTGTGTGCGCGTGCTTACATGCATATTCACAGATGCAGTTGTTGCTACTGCTGAAATTTCATTTGCATGCAAAATACCTCTGGTGCAAATTACCAATAACATAAGGGAGTCCATGAAATGTTAAAGACTTCAAAGGATGAGAGAAAAACTATTTGCATTTTGGGATTGATCCAAAGCACATTAAAGTCAAGGGGAGTCTTTCCATTGGCCGCAACAGATGTTCTGACTCGAGGAAGTTTTGATGCAAGTTATTGACATAACAGTAGACAAGCAAGACCACAAAATCCATTTTCTGAAGAAACTCAACATTAACATCGATAAATGCTGATTTTCTGGTTTTTGTCATGGCAGTTGTCTCCCAGCTTCATCTGGGACAATCCTTACTCAATCTCCTGCTGCCTGCAATGCTTCTTTCTATCTGGATACCCCACATTCATTCCAGTTTTTACACCTACACACTTTTCTCTGTTGTTAATGGCTTTTACATTCTTTCTCCCTCTACATATACCTAACTTTCTAATAGTGTTATCTAATTCCACAAAAGTGACTTATGAGACAAGTACCTATAAAGGACAACATTAAAACTGCCAAAATATGTTTTGATAGATCGCTAACTATAGAGCATACAGATATCAACTGCTTTCCGTCTTTGAAAAACTGCTAGTGGCTTGCCTGACAAAAATAGACAAGAACAGCTAGCAGTTTATTTGAGAATAATCAGCTTAATATTGCTTCTGTGATCTATGTCCCATTCGATCGATGTTTTAGTGCATCTTCTCATTTGGCTTAAACATAACAATGCCCTCTACAACAGGGCAGAAATACTGTTCAAGTGAAGGATGGGAAGCAGAATGTGGTAAAATAAAACAAGGGACTGAGCTTGCACAAATGCAGGTACCAGGAATATAAATAATGCCATGTTTATTTAAATAAGCTTGAATAATTTATTCATGTTAGAAAGGAACATTTTTCCTGGCATGACCCAAAATGAAATGAACTAGTAAGAGGAGCATTTCTCTAGCAAAAATGCTATTAACGAATGCTATATCTATCCTATACGTGTCACCTGTAAACAAAATCAACCCCACTGCAAGAGAACAAAAAATGCACTAGAATGTAGTGTGCATTTTTCTTCTTCTCTATACTTCAAAGTCATAAGCACTCCTCATATTTCACGGTAAGAGGTTTTATTTCTTGGTTCCCACAGCTCAGGTAATGATATCGTAATTCAAAGGTGGTGTAAAGCTCGCTATAGCTCTGACCTCGTAAACAATTTTAACGCCCTTCTCCATACCCCAACAGATACAGGGCTGCACCTGAGCAGCCAGTATCTCCTTAGGAGGTACCTGTTTACTCAGCTTGTAAGTGAGCACGTGCTGCCCATTAAAACCAACCTGGATGCAAAGAAAAGGTTGCCATTTGCGCGCAGGAGGCCATCTTTCAACAAGCCGAGAAAAATTTGCCAAATACCTGAGCTGCGTGGGAGGGAATGGGAAATGAAGCCAAAACACAGCGCAGCCTCACACAGCAAGGCACACGGCACCGCCTCTCAACAACCTGAGGGAGGCATGGGCACTGCCAGGTGCCTGACGAGGCCCTGGTTAGCTGGAACCACCGCGTTAGCAAACTTGGAAACTGAAGTGTGGGGACTGAGCTCTCAGAGCCCAGAGACCTCATCAGACTGAAACAGCTTCTCTTGGAGGGAAGAAGCTGTGAGGGAGTGAGACCAGGTCTCTATTTCCAGGTCAAAGCCTGGGGGCTACATGCCAGCTACAAGAAGATGGTGATCCCACAGCAACCCTCCAAGAGCATTTACTGCAGAAGTCAGGTGAGCCCCCCAGTGAGTCTGTTCTCCTGCCCCACAGGAGGATAACCTGTATCTAAACGATGCCACAAGATTTCCAGTGTCTTGTTCTGAAAATCCTCCAGTGCAGATATCCCTCCATGTCCCAGGGCAACCTGTGTTGGCAATACCATCTTCTACAATTATGATTTTTTTTTTCCCCTCAGGTCTAGCTTAACCTGCTCTTTTTGCAATTTAAGCCCATTATTTCCTGCCCCATTACCAGCTCTCTTTGCAGCCAATTCATACACACCTCTGCTTAAAGGAAAGAGGCATTTCAAGATCTCTTCAGCTCTAAGCAAGAATGAACTTCCAACTCCTTGAAGAGATCTGAACAGTAAGTGCTAACATAGCCTTCATGGCCCTTCTGCCCGTGTATCCAGGAATCAAGGTCTGAACTAGCAAAAAGACACCGCCTAGTATTTCAAGTATTTCCTCCTGGAATAAAGCCAAAGACATTCTAGGTGATGTGAATAAGAAAATCAGAATTCACGACATTCAGAAAAAAAACTTCTTGAGTAGCAAAAAGGAAAGTAGTTCCTTAAAGAAAATTAGGTTCCCCATATCATGTGTATTTGTCTGTTATCAAAGGTCTACTTGCAAGACCCATGACTGATGAATTCATGGCAATAAACAGTTTCTTTTGAGAAATCACATACAGGCTGAAAGAAGGATACAGGAATTAACAACTAAGACAGAAAGAAAAGGCAGCTCACAGCAACACTGGACAATCTTGGCAGTAAGTCTACAGAGTGTCAGTAGTGCATACACTCCAGAATTAATTTTATACCAAGCTTGTGTTTCTTCAAAGGATCTTGACTAAAAACCTTGTAAAAGGATAGATGGTATTCTCCAAACATGGTTGTGATGTGTGACTTGAGCGCTTGCTTCATGCAGCTCATCCATATCCCCACCGCTGCAGCTGACAACTTCCCTGTACAGAATCCATCAAGGTGCTAGCACCAGCCGGCTCCAAGTCTACAGACTGCAGAACAACTGGGAAATATTTAGCTTTCTTCTCCCCAATAGCTGCTAATGCTCCGATGTTGTGGCAGGGGAGCACAGCAAGATTTTGTCTCTTTTATCATAAAGAGCGTTAGGGTATTATATTCATGTGTTTGCTCCAGATTGTGTTATAATGGGCAAACTCTGCCCGCCCTCCATTGCACTTTGATGACCCCCAATGACTCCGTCCAAGAGATGAAGGTATAGTATTTGACCCAATTGCATTTTAAAGCCTAAATAAGGCTCTCACACTCTACGCTGAGACAGGCAAGTTTCTTCTTTGCCCTACCCACAAGTTACTGTGACACAATACTTAAGATGTATTGCAAATTTCTGAAGAGTTGCTCCTTCCAAACACCTATCTTCCTTGTTATTCAGCTGGCTGAAGGGCAGTTTGCTGTCATTTGTGATGGAGGCACAGAGACAACTGAATAGCAATTACTCAGCATTTGTTAAAAAGAAGGCCTCACCTTTAATAATTGCACAGTCACATTTCTTTGTGCAGGGTCAACCAGAAGTCCGGAAGGGAGACTTGCTGATTGACACAAATATGTATTTCAAAGGGCGAACTACAAAGTCAAATAAAAGGCAGTGTTTGCCCAAGAGTTAACTTAGCCATTTGGCATTCGCAAAGAGCTCAACAATCCCACGGAAAAACGTCTCTTCTTTGCTCTGCTACAGTGCATTTTTAACTCAAACTTTAATACAGGTATACAGAGAGGTCACATTACCATGATCCCTGCAGAAGGTTAGCTAAATGCACAACCACAAGAAAGGAGTTAATAGTGACCTTTGAAGAAGCAAAGCAACATGGTGGGCAGAGCTCCACCTCCTGAACATACCCACAGTGAGCAGGCAGCAGCTAAAAAACGCGGTGCAAGTTAGGGCTACAGAGCTCTAGATTGCTTGGAAGAACAAACCAAACTCCAACGAAACAGGCAAGATGGAGAGGGGACCTTACTTCACACTTACATACACCACTTACAGCTCATCCTGAACCCACAAGACCAGCTCTGCACAGTCACTGATCTAGTGCAGCCTTGCAGGAAGGAGACATGATGCTTAGTAAGGCCTCATACTGCTTCTGGCACTGCACCAGTCATGTTAAAACAAAAGCAGGTCCCCACGGTTGTGGCCCTGCAGTGCTGGATCAGACCTGCCGTGCACCTGCTTCAGCCTCCATTGGGAGCCAGCACTGCTCTCTGCTCCCAGCCCTCAGTGCCTCTTGCTTGCTCAACGCTCCTGTCCCTTCTGCTGTCGCTCCGAGCTCTGCTGCAGGTGACATTCAGGATTTTGTTCTCCTTTCTCTCATAAATCAAAGTGCTTTATCCACCCTAAAGCTATGAATGGGTGCTTTCATAGTGCCCAAATCCCTTTGAGCTCAATTTCCCAAGCTATTAGGTGCACTGAATTCAAGGTCACTGGGTGCATTAATTCTGGGTACATTAAAACCAGGTACCAAGCGCTCGTCTTCAAAGAGGCACTGAGAACCTTAAGGTGAATCACCTAGATGGACAAAGCATCTGCACACAGGCAGATTCAGCCAAAAGAATGGAAATACTCTCACGGGTGATTAATGACGCTCCTGAAGTTATCCATGCTGCCTTCACATCTTTGTTGATTCCTTTCAGCTTTCCCCCTACCTAGACAGGCCTTTGAACCTCAAAGTGTTACTGCACAATGTACTTTATCAGCCATGTCTATGCGTATGCACATTCACCCAGCACTCAAAAACGTTGTGTCCAGCCTTCAGTACTGGAACCAACAGTTAAACAGGCATGCATTTTCAGAAGTCATCTAAACTTGAGTCAGCGTGACAGGAGCAGGTATCTGGGATCAGTGCAGAAGATGGTTTCTAGCGTGCCATGGGAATGACTTCAGTAGCAAACTGCAAAAAAATAAGTTACTTTGCATTAAATGTAACTATTGCTACTCTGAGATTAAATATTACCTGGAAAGTACTCATTAACTGCAGAATCCTTGATTAATGAGCAGGTGGAGCGTGTACAGGGACCTTGTCCTGATTTCAACTGTCTTGTTAGCTCTACCCTGGACACTTCTGATCACCACAAAAATAAACGAGGAAATCCAAGAACTAATTATGAGTGGACAAAATGTGTCAACCTAATAACTGTGTTATGGTACTTCAGAGATTAAGAGGAGGTTGGCAGGTGCGCAAAATGCAAATACCAAAGCCACTAAAAAGAAACAGCAACAGAGTTTAGCTAATCTCCTAGCATCTCTGCTGCGCAAGACCACAGGAAGACTCCCAAGAAATTGTCTCCTCTTCAGAATAGCTCAGGTGCAATTTGGGGGCACTGCAATCGTTTGTTCATTGCTCGAACGTTGTTGGATAAGAAGGAGTCTTAGACCCTCACCACAGCTCCCAAGGAGGGGCTGTCTCTGCCAGCAGGAGGGCACTCAGGTCACAGCCTTGGGGCAATGCCCAAAGGCTTTGGAAGGGCTTTTGTCAGCACACAGAAGTTTGGGGAGCAGAAAGCCAAGGGGTAGAGGAGCTGACCAGCAGGTACCAGTGCGGGTTTTAAGGCACACACACACCAGGCTGGGGAAGCCAGAACCATATTCTTCAGCTTGTCAGCAAACACGGTTGCATCTAAGCACCTCCTGCTGTAATTATCCAGCAGCCGCTGCCCCCAAGCATCTCTCTGAAACAGTAGGGACTACCCACACACCTTCTTAATTTCTGTTTACTTGTCTCTTGAAAAAGCCCAAAAGATATCTTCTACATGCTCTGGCTAAGTACAACAAAACGCAGTACTCCAACATCTGAAGAGGAGTTCAGGCAACTTGTGCCCTCCTATTGATCTCCTAGCCCTCCATTCCTCCTCTAATCCTCTCCATAATTACATGAGCAGTGAAAGAAAAAAAAAGTAAAAAAAAATAAAAATTGATTTTTCCGAAGCTGTCAGTTCCTCAGATCCATTTTCCAATGGCCACCCTCAAAAGAGCCCAGGCACTGGCTCATGCTGTCCCAGCTGGGTGTCCCTGTGACGGATGGTGGCCCAAAACAGGCTGGGGCTGGGGCCCAGAGCCACCAGCGCGGCCCAGCCCAGGAGCTGGAGAGGAAGGTATTGATCCAGTCCTTTCAACACACAACCCTGCCTACCGGCGGCTCCAGGTGCTGCCAGGCCAGGAGCTTCAAAAGCAAACTGTTTTCAAAGCAGCGATGTCTTTTTCAACTACAGAAAACACTTCAACCCAAAAACAAATGAATTCAAGCACCAAGTTCACAGAAGCCTTGGTTGACAGTGCTCCTCTGCTCCCCAGACAGAGATGTTTTATGTACGGAAAGACAGACTCGTTAATTAACGCTATTACAATGTGGCCTGGCAAGAGGCCTCTGGGACTTAAAATAAAGAAATCCACACCCTTTAAGTAAACACTTTATTATAAAGATAGCCTGCATTAGTATCAAAAAAAACACAACCAAAACCTCTTCAAGTACTCCACTGATTTCCACCCCCCACGCTCACTTCTCAGAATAAAAATGAAGGCTACTGAAAAATTAAGTTTCTGTAATTCAATTCCTCCAGCATCAGTGCTGAAGAACATTTTGGCCTCTCTTAATGTCGATAATGAAGAAAATAAAGCTGATTGTTGAAGCCATTCGGAGCAACGAGGAGGCACAGCGGAGGCCAGACAAAGCCCTCTGCGTGACAGAGGCATTAGTGAAGTCCGAAGGGAAATATTCAGGAAAGCAGCAGCGGTATTGACCGAGGCCTCTGCTACCGTCACACAGGCTTCGATCACAAGCTACGTGTAGTGCCAGGTATGGATACAACAGGATTTAATCAGCGGTCTGTGGATACACCAAGCCAGACGTGTTCCATCCACAAGACTTACAGACGAGTATTCAAGTACTCAAGTATTTTCTGTCAGCATTTGCAGCCCACATTACTCTCCGACTAAAACAGGAGACGAGCCATGACAGCCAGGAGAGCCCTCCAAGCTGGAGGCAAGAGGCTGTAGCTCTACCCATGGCACACGATCCTGCCCCCAAAGCTCAAAAAGCTCCAGCTTGACGTCGGGTCCAGCAGGGAGCTCAGCGGGTGGCCAGGATGCCAGGCCTCGGCCCACGGGGCCCGCACGCAGCAGCAGGAGGCCGGCCCGTGCTGGCGCAGACAGTTACTCACAGGAACGCGGCGCGGAGAGATAACGCCATAAAATATGAACAAAATGGAACTTGTTTCCTTGCCACTAAATTGTTAGCTTTATGGGACTTCATGCTGAACGGTATGAAAAAAAAATCCAATTTGCTTTGAAGCGCATTAGTCTAACATCCTAATTATTGTTTACATTGCCATTTGCCTTCTATTAAGAATTGAATAATTACCCAGCGCTTCATAGTTTAAAAATACAAGCAAACAGGATTATCTGGGTAATTAAGACACTGTACTGCAGCTTTGAACTGTGGCTGTACAAAGTATCCACATATACAAGGAAAAATGATAGTTATCGATTGCCTTATTTAAACAGCACTTTAAGGAGTTCCAGCATGCAAGACTGGCAACTTCTGAGGAGAAGGTGACCAAATCCTTTTGATGAGTGAGGAGGGGGGGAAAGAAAATAATAATAAAAAAAAAGCTTTCTTGTGTCTAGGCAGAACCAGACAACCTTCCTTTTGGCCTTGTCTCAGCCACAGCCACCCCGTGTGCCTCTGGGGAAGGCACCTCACCTTCCTCCCCCCATCCTCCAGCAGGAGACCTCCATCCAGCAGGAGACCATCAGTCATCCTCTTCCTCCTCCTCCCCAGGAGTGCCACCCCTGCCCATCCTGCTGAAAGCACGACCTCTGTAACATGCCCTCCTGCAGCAGGCCCCCAATAAATACACCCCCTCCACTACACGGGTCTGAGAGATTAAGCTGGTCTACATACACCCACTGAGAGCTAAACCCACCCCCAAAAACACAAAAGCAAAAACAGACCAGAGAGCTGGGCTTTCTCTAGGCACCCACGACTAATGGAACTAAAGCAAATAACAACTGTACAGTCTGGCTTTTTTTTTTTAAAAAAAACCTTAATAGCCCATCCATATTGTACTTTAAACAGCATGGTCTCCCCTTCTGGGTGACTATTAGGGCAAAACCAAAGTTTTTGCACGTTCCTTTGTTGTTTTAAAGAGCCTTTCCTCCATTTAATTATGCCACCAGGTTTCACACTGCGCACTTTACTACCCCTGTGAAATTACCTTCAAGTTAAACACTAATGGGGCATCAAAAAAAAAGGAAAGAAAGAACACCACCACCCCCCAAACCTTCTTTTTCCCTTTGGTTTGTTATAGGATGTAGCCCCAACACAATCAGGGTCCTAATTTCATACCACTGATTTATAAAGACACAAAATGAGAACTAGTCCTTTAAAGAAATACAGTACATTCATGCAGCATGTGTTCTAGCTTATATCAATAAACCTTTCAACAAATCCGTTCTGAACAAGCCTGTGTTTTGGGAGCATTTAATGAGCCTCAGCTTTATTTCAAGCCAAAGGCAATTTTCAGTAAAGTTGAAATAAAGAAAAGTTAAAAAGAACAGAAAGCCACTAAAACCAAAAATAAAACAAAACATGGGTTCTTGTGTAATCGTGAGGCTTAGCAAAGCAGAACTTTTCTCACAGATTATTTTTGTGCAATAAATAAAGACAGCAGTTCCCTTTGTGCATGTTTACCCGAGTGCTACCAGCCGCCTCGTCCCCTCTGCACCACCAAAGGCCGAGCCCGCTCCTGCAGCCAGGCCGGCCACGAGAACGGCACCACACCAGGGCCGAGCCCAGCCTCAACCCACGGCACAGAAAAGGCCATGAAGCATAATGTTTTTGGGACATACGTGTGTGTAGGCTGCTGGGGCAGGGGGGATGCCTGCCACCGCCTGATGCGGGTCATTCCCCAGGCTGAGGCTGTAGCTACAGAAGGGTCCTGTGGCTCCTGGTGAGCAGCTAGAGGGGATCACAGCCAGGAGCCCGTGGCCCCACCAGCCACGACAGACAGCGCTGCCGGCACCTCCAGCAAGCGTTTCCCAGACAAGCCCAGGGCGCTGGAGCACAGCACTTTCCCACAGGCTGGCTGGAAGTGGGCTGCAGAGACTGGGGGAAGAGCCACAATCAGTCCTCGTCAGGAGGAGACCGGGACACAAGGAGCACGCTGTGCAAATATTACACTATCTCTTAAACAAAGAATTTAAATCAAAACGGGATGCGTTTGCATAAAATCCAGATCTCAGAGCTTTGCATAAACAGAAGGAGATTTTGGCTGGCGTTTCCAAAGGAAGCTCTTATCTCCTTTGTGAAATGGGGAAATGGGTGTGCTACTTTGCATGAGGGTGTATACAAAAGATGTAAATGAGGAGTTTGCTTGCATGCAAAAGACGAAGTGGCCTGACAGCTGCCAATCCCCCTTCACAAGGAGAGCTTCCTCAGTCTCCAGCCAGAGGAAAGAGAAGGGAACCCAAGTGTTTGCTTCCCAGGGAGGTGAAACAGGCCCTGAATATTCATGAAGTGTCCATTTAGTCGTGGGAGTGGTAATTGCCTCTGATTCACAAAACTGGGTGACCTCACCTGCTCCCCAAAACATATCAAAAGGATGTGGCATAATGGAATGAAACCTGATAAGACACCCATCTCACGAGTTTGGGGGGCTTTTTGATGCAGCCTCCAAAGACTGAAGTGTACTGCTGAGCATTTCTTTAATCATTTCTCACTAATGCAATAAAGACCAAGCTCAGTGGAGCATGTTATTAGACAGATAATCACCCTTACGCAGCCAAGATCTAAATCCTGAAGTCATCACACACAAGACAAGTTGTCTGGAAAGTTTGTTTTGTTTTAAAATCCAACACCAACCAAAAGGAACCTTGTCACATGCCCCATCAACGACTACCCAGAGCTACCATGAAATTCATAGTACAACAGCTCACCTGTCTTCCACAGTGAGGACTGAGCTGCCTCTTCACCAAAAATGTGCAGAATAATGAGCAGGTGTTGCTCTCCTATGTAGCAGCAGCAATTTTGTCAGCAATTCAGAGCTAAGAAGCACGAGCTTTTTTTCCAAGGAATATCTAAAGGAACAATTGCTTGACAACAGCAGTGGCTTGACTTCTGAAGGGGCCAGCAAGGAAGAAAAGCATTACAGAACCTGCATGACATTTAAATGAAGGATCTTAAAACACCCTAGTTGGTAACAAAAAAATAAAAAATAAATCACTGAGAGAGCAACCCTTGGAAGATCTGTTGAGCTCCACCAGAACATAATATAACCAAATCACTTCTTGAGGAGATAAGCACCAGCTAAATTTGTTTCAGACAGACTGTGTTTCAGTATTGCTCTCATGCCCCTCCTGGTAGCTTCCTTCTTCTCAGCTCCTTTTAAAGCTTAAGATGTTGAGTCTGTGCATTTTTTTTTCCCCCTGCCAAAAAAAATCAACCCAAAAAAAAAACCCAACTATCTTTCTGGAATCTCAAATCTGTGCAGTCTTAGTCACCCTTCTGATTACCCTTTTGTGCAGCCAGACTGTTCATCAGTGTTATTCTGACAAAAAAAAAGTTGTCTATGACTAAAATGGGAAAGCACACACAAATTGCTTCACTTCCCCACCCTGACAAAACCCACCATCCAAAAATCTTATCACAGAAAAGAATATAATTAGACCGGTGTCTTCTGATATAAACTGAACTGCTGCTCTCAATGATCACAGTCACTCTTCAAAGCCTCTGAGATAAAAAGCATCTTATCATTCAAATTATTACTTCTTAGGGATGCTTTTATCGAAGTTAGAAGGAAAATTCTAAAAACAGCAGCGATATGAGAACGGGATTGAGCCATATTTTAAATGACACTGGATTTTCTGCCAATTGGCCAATTCACAACTCAAAAAAGCAAGTGTAGATGAAGACAAAGCTGTTGGCTCTCATAACCTTTACAATATCACAGTAAAAATCTCAACTGTCTCACATATTTATACTAAATGGCAGCTCTAAAATTGAGATTTGTAATTTCACAGCATCAAAATCATCACAGATGGCTACAGTCTATTGCTTCTTTAATCTGTCTTTCCTCCCTTCCTGCTTGTTTCCCCCTTCACTGTTTGAGATAAAAAGATATGCAGTTTATCATGAGGAAATCATAACTAAATGCAAACCACAATATATTAACGTGTAACAAAACGATCTGCATAACAATGACACATACAAGCAAATTTTAGAATAACTTCATGTCTCGACTTTACCCTAAAGCACTAATTGCCTTAGCCTGGAGATGTGTCACTAGTCAGGATAGTTTCTCATTCCATCAACGCTATTCCACATTTATGCTCTCCTGAATGGACAGCCATGAGCACGAGAAATTTGGGGAAAAAATACAGAAAAAAAGAGAACAATAGGAAGTTCTCTAGTTCTCTTTTTGCACTGAGTTCACAGCTACAAATGCAGCTGTAAGAAAAGAATCAGTGCTCATTTAGCATTTTTACTGATCGAGACAATATTACGGAACCATCCCTGTTACCCCTGTGAAGTTTCTCAAATAAGCATGAATTAAGTACTTTGCTTCCTTCCCTTCCTGCTCTGCTTTTCTGCGCACATACATATATGCGCATGCATATAGATGTAGAGACATGGATGTTCAGTAAGATGATCAAAGTCTGATGGAAAAAAAACAGCAGCTGTTTGAATGAAGGACAGGCTGTGTGTAATCAAACACCTCCATACCACACAATTATTTTTTTATTTTAAATAAATCCTCGCCAAGGTCAGAGAGTCGTTAATGCCCACTACAGGAGCCACTTCAGAAGTGAAGTGCTTCCCATTATTTTTCTCCCACACGCAGCAGAAATTAAGCAACAGCAGCTCCAGGGGCAGCGCCTGACGCAGCACTCGGGGGGTGGAAGGAGCCCACCGGGGCCCGCGGGGCTGGAGGCTGCCCCCAGGGGAGCCGGGGGTGCACAGCCCCTGCTCCCTCGGCCCCTGCCACTCCTGCCCACCAAGCTCTTGTCAAACTTTTAAGATCTTAATGAATCCTAACTCCCACCCGGGGATCACAGGGGAAGATGGATGAGGGAACGGACAACCTCTGACCTTCCCTTGTGTTCATCCCGCCGCAGTCAGCCTATTGAAAAACAATTGGGGTGGAACCTGCCCACCAGCCCCGGGTCTCAGCCCGGCACCCTTCTACAGCCTTTCACAGGCTAGGCCCCTTTCCTCCGCCCCGTCCGTGCTCCAAACCCACATAAATCCTCCTTGCTTCACTCCAGCGGCCTGCCGTGACGTGGGGCAGGGCATGGGGAGGCTCACCCCACGGCATCAGAGGCCACCCCACCATCACCTCCGTGCTGGAGGCCCGAGCAAGCCTGCTCGGCTTGAGGAGCTCGAGGAGCTTCCCGGGGAGCCGTCCTGGCTGGAGAACGGCAGATGTTAGAGAAAGGAAACCGCAAGTAACCGCTGATGAAATGGGCTTAGCGCTTCGCAATTACTTGCTGGCTGGAATCCTCTGAGCAGAGCTGGCACAGGCCGGCTCCGCTCCGGAGAATGGATCCAAGAGACAAAGTTTCTTCCCCTGCTCTAGGAGCCACGCCACCTGATCTGCCTCCAGCCTGGGAACCCGACCGTCGGGCTGCAGCTACGGGCCAGCAGGTAACCTGACCTGACACGCTCATTTCTCAGTCCAACAACAGAAAAGGATGAGAGAAAAAGCAGCCCGCTAGCACCTCTGCCCACCAGCAAACCCCATGTGTGCAATCAGCTCATCATGTTCGGGCCACTGACGAGGAGAAGTGTTAGATCTGTGTCAGCCAGCGTGCCCGGGGCTGACCCAGCAGGCCTTCAGGAGAAGGCAGGACAATTTCCGAGCAATAAACCAAAGCGCATCCCCCCATTCACTTCCTCCTCTCACTTCCCAGGCTGTAAATGTGTGGGGAAGCTTTGCTGGAAGTTACGGATCTATTTGAGGCTAGCAACACCTCCTCAGCCACCCGTGGCTCTCCTAAGCAGCACCCATTCAGTACCACGTCCGTGGATTTGCATCTTTCATCGTACACAGCTTTTCTTTCCAGGCTTCTGTCTCGCGGGACTCCTTGGGTAATGATTTAAGCCAAACAGGGTGCCCCCTCATCGCGCTGCTCATTTTTCAGCTCTCCCTGCAGCCCATGGCAATCCTGCTCAAATGGAGGCTGAGGTTTATCCTTGGTGCTTTTTTCCTGCCAAAGCTTAGTTTCAAGGCGTAATAGGGAACTTCATATTGACTGTAAATTATCATTTAAAAGAAACCAAGCAGAACATTCAAAAGGCTCTGTTCTCTTGGGAGTCTAGCACAAAGGCGGTCAGTTGCTTGCTCTGCTACCTTGTTCTCTGACTCAATGACCTGTGAAAAATGCACCAAGAGGATGCAAAGCCAATACATTTGGAACACTGGGATCCAAAACACCTTTACCAAAAAACAAACAAACAAAAAAACAAGCAACAACAACAAAAAACAGGCTCCAATCCATTAAGGAGCTGAGTACCTCCAATCTGGTACCCAGGAAAGTTAAAGGCCATTGAACTGTGCAAGAAGCCATCCCAGTTTGATATTAATTTATGCTTACACGAGCAAGAGTTCAGTCACTGAGGCCAAAGATATTTTATTTATAAACTCTTTTCTCCTACCTTAACCTTCTACTATTTATTTTTCCAGGAAGGGGAAGTGAATAGAACACAGGTTTTAAGGTGTTGTTCTGCCTCCCCTTCTTTTTTTAGGATAATCTGTGTTTTCTATAAACTTTAATCCCCAATTCAGCAGGGCACAGGACAGGGGGAGGGAGGGGGGCTTTTAGCATTTCTAAGAGTATCCTAGCACCTCCATTATTAAGCTAACAATGGAGACCCTCTGAGAAATTAAAATATTTAACAAAGGCAGTGGTGTCAAATATCAAAAGGTTATTTAGCACTCAAAAAATTTGCAACAAGTAAAACACCAAAGACTTCCCCTTCCTAAAGGGGGAAAGTAATCCAGCTAAAACTCCTGTTCCACTCCCCCATCCCGACTCTGTTCTCACCCCACTGCATTATCCAAGGGAAACTTTGTCAGAATTTCCTGTGCTTAACAAAGCTCACTCCAGATAAAACTTAAGAGTTCTCTCTTTAAAGGACGGCAGCTCAGCTGAGCTGTTTCTGCAGTCATTCACATTTTGGTGACTGCTGTGAGCCAATTCAAATTGAGGTGCCTGCTAGAAAGAGCATTTTGCCTTCTGCCTATCAGCAGTATCATTTGCTTTGCATTGTATGATTCTTAGCCTTGCCACCTGGAGCTACTGGACTTCTTCATTAAACCCCTCTGTCCCACTGCATCCCATAGGGGCTGCTAATTACTGGCTTGATTCCATTTACTCTCATCTCCGATTCAATTATGCATTCTCCTAAGCCCTAATGAAAAGTACAATATGGCTCATCTTACCTTGGCACTCGCCGTTACGCTCTTCATAGCCAGCGTTGCACAGACAGTTGCCAATGGGCACCAGCCATTCGCCATCTGCCCCGCAGTACATTTTTGGCACATCCTTCTCTTCCGAGTTGTTGACACAGGAGCCGCGAACCTCCACCAGAGAGGATGTATCAGCCCCGGTAATGGTGTCTGGAAACTGTGCCAGGTTTCGAACTGTCAGCGGGCACTTCTTATAGAAAACACGGACGGACACCAAAGCAATGCAGGCTCCGACGTCCTGAAAAGCCAAGTAAAACCCTTTCTTGCTGAGAGGTCCCACGTCCCGTATCTCTGTGTTCAGCTTCATGATCCTGTCGCCAATGTCCACCTGGGTGAAGCTCTCATCAGCGGCGATGGTGTCGATCTTGGCAAACTGGCTCTCTCGAATAAAACGCTCCTTATCGTTGTTTGATTCATAGTAATAGAGGTTGAAAGTCTCTTTGCAAGTTCCCATGACACCTGGCAGGCTGTTGCAGTCTCTCAGCGTGAACTTGATTTCAATATATACCCTCTGAGCCCCCTCACGGGGAATCCAATCAGTTCGTAACCAATTATTCTGACTGGGCTCCATCACATTGCAGACCTGATAGGTGCGGATCGGAGTGTTTTTCTCATCCATAATGCTCACTTCCTCCCACTGCCAAGAGGGAAAGGAGAAGAAAAACACATCAGGATTAAATGGAGTAGCAGAGCTTCGCAGCAAAATTAACATCCATGTTTCTGGCGTCACTACCATGGACCTTAAGCTGCTAAGCCACCCCTTATTAGTTCTGAAAGCTTCCAAAGCTGGGCTAGCAACGTCCCAGGCACGCAGACGGAGCAGCCTCTGCTGTGGAGCTGGGCAGAGCAGCTCTCTGCAGAACCGGGTCCTTGGCCTGGGTGGCACTTGTGGGTGGAAGGAGAGGCAAGGAGACCACACCACTGCTCTACCAGCATGCTGCCATAGCACTGCCACCCAAACAAAGCTGCTTATCACTGGCAAGGTGGGAAGAGAAGGTGTACTATACACCTTTGTCCTCCAGAAGTCTCAGTAAGTATCATTAAATTTACACGCTTGAAATAAACCAGAAGGTTCAAAGACAGCAGCACGCTTTCAAACTCTCGCCCCTAGATCAAGTTTGGGCACCTTCTTCAGAAGCGTGAAACTAACAGGAAATTCACAACAAAAATACAGCAATCCAGGGAAGATATGCAAAGAAGACATCTGGCCCTAAATCAGCATTTCAAGATGATGAACTTATAAAGGGAAAGAAAACAAAAACAAAAGCTTTGATTCTTTTAATTATTTTTATTTGTATTTAGTATTATCAAGCAAAGTTTACTACAGTGCTTTCCTGGAGTGGGAAGAAAGGAGGCAGTGGGGGCATTGGCAAGAGAGACAGAGCTTTCCAGCAAAACCCCCACAGTGCTTTGGTATTAAAAAACCAAAAACACTTATTAATAAAAAAATAAAATAAAAAAGTGTATTAGAGAATGTCTACATACTGCCTGGGTTTGCAAGCTATACAATAAAGCATATAAAAATTATCCTTGGAAAAACCATCAGTAACTTCAGAGCCTTCCCAGAAGTGCTTTTCAGAGCTACTGAAGCCGTGGCTTTGATAAACAGAAGCCTTCTTAACATTAAGGGGCTTCTTGTATAATATCCTGCATTCTTCTCGCAAGGACTGCTCTTATGCAAGTGATTTTTACTTAAAAAGATTCCAGCTTAGCTGAATCCATTTATAGGGTGACAGTAGTTAGCACCATGAGTCACTGGGAGCAGAAGGAACAATATTTTATTTACTGCCTTGAGATGACTGCAAATTAAAGCAAAAGCAGGGGGGGCTCAATACTCAGCGTGTCACTCCTTTTCACAGAAAAAGGGGAAAAAACAAACCTTAAAAAGCCATCTATCAATGTAAAGCGCAGCACATTGTGGTAAGAGGACGGCGCTGTTTAATTTGCAGCTGCCGCAGCCGAGCTCCCTGTTACGGCGCTGTCCTGACGGGCCATCGCCTCCCATCCCGCTACCCTTGGGCTGCCCACGCTACCTGTGCTGTGTGCGGTACAAGGGAAAGGAAGAAGCAGAGGGAAACAATACTTGTTGATGGGATTTCCTTTGCCCCGCTCAGACAATGGAGGATGCCGCTCTAGGATTCAATAGAGACCGCTGAGGTCAACGGGCAGGCTGCGACTGAATTCAGCAAGTCTGGGATCGGGTTCCCAACACGCCCGGCTCCCAGAAGTGTTTCTCATTTCAGCAGCACACATCCACAAACCAAACCCGAGCGCATCGCACTGCCAGAGCTGAAAGTGACCACAGCCCCAAAATTTCCAGCCACTGCTAATGATTTGTAACTAAGTATGTGGTCAGAGCTGTAATTTCAGCTTGAAAGAAAAAGTTAACTTTTATAATTCAACTCTTCCCACGGTTTAATGATGCAGAGTGAAACATTCTGGGCACAAAACCTGCTTTTCGACTGTGAAATGCAGGAGTAAATCATTAATTATATTTATAATGCAATTCACAAATTCCTCCAGGGCTCCTATATATTTGATTACAGTTAGTCACTGCTAAATGACTACGTTTATCTGTAGCCCTTCTTATTCACACAAGCCTCGCACCGCAGGAACCACCTGGTATATATAGATCTAGAAAAATATCTTTTGTCGGAGACAAAAAGGTGCGCACAGCTCAAGAAAAACTGGCTCCAAAGGACAGAGCCTTCCCAGGAAGATAAAGAAAAGAGTTCACTGCTGCTGCTTGAAATAAATCTGCAGCATATGAAGTCAAAGCAAATGCTTTCCAAGCACTGCATCTCAGAGACAGACCATGTACTCTTAAATTTTTCACTACGGGCTTAAAAATAGAACACACGTATGTAGGTTTAGTGAAACGAGTCACGTCCACAAGAAGAGCACACATTTCCTTCTCCAGCTTGCATGGAGCTTCCAGAGGAAACATTGGGAGGGGGGGGGAAGAGGGAGAAACCAAGAGCTATTAATAAAATACAGCTGTCCCCGGTCATCTATTCGCTACTGACTTAATAAAACTTATACGCCGGGTCCTGTGTTGACGTACAGCACAGGCATCCCTTGGAGAGCCGCAAGGCAGAGCCCATCCTCATGCCTGCCCTTTGGGGGGCAGAGGATTAAGGATGCTCTCTTTAGGGCTGGGCTGCACCTTCCCACCCCGTCCGAGGAGGAGAACAAGCGCCTGCCGCCAGCAGCAGCCCTGCCAAGCGCCGAGGTTTGGGGACAGGGCTGCCGAGCCAGGGCTGTATCAAGTTCATGCAGAGCCACAATGGGGGCGCAGAACAATCCCCCTTTCTCCCGTGTTATGGCTATTCACAGCTTATGCATAATGCATCGCCAGCCAACGCAGCCTCGGGTTCCTTCCACCCGCTGCTGTTTCCTTCGCTCCCCGTCTGATTGCAAGTGGGATCGCACAAACACAGACACAGACACACACACACCCCAAAACTCAGTGTGCAAACACACACACAACTCCGTGTGCAGGTTTCCCCAAGTACCCAGGGCTTTGCTGCGCACGGGTCCTGATCTCTCAGCACTTATTTTCCCACCAGCTTCACTTCGTTACTTTTCCCTTGAGCACACTAAGCCGCTCCATTCATCTCATATTAAAAGGATTTGAGTTTTTTTGTTTGTTTGTTTTGAGTTTTTGGCTGGGTGTTTTTTTTTTGTTTTGTTTTGTTTTTAAATTGCCGTTTAGGGTGCTTCGCTGGCATTTTCCTTAAATCATTCACTTTGAGGCAGGTTCCTAATTGCCTGTTAGGAAGCCCCGGCAGAGCCCACGCAGCGGGGGCTCCCCCGGGCCCCCCAGCCCCGTCCGAGTCGCGGGACGGGGCCGGGGCAGCGAGCAGCGACCCGCACCGGCACCGGCACCGGGTCCCAGCAGCCTCCCACAGACCCTACGCGACGGGAGCGAGCCCGGGGGGTCCCGAGCGGCCCCTACAGCCGTGCCTGACCCCAGACCCCTTCCCCGCCCCTCCGCGGAGCTGGCACCCCAAGCCCCCCGCACGGCACTTACCCCTCCTTCCAGCGGGCTCGCTATCCAGCCCAGCTCGCCCTGCACCGAGCGGGAGTCCAGCAGGGTCACTGCGGGGAGGAGAAGCACAAACACAGCACGGTCAGTCCCGGACCCCAGAACAGCGCCCGGACACCCCAAAACACCGCCCCGGGACCCCAAAACAGCGCCCCGGGACCCCAAAACACCGCCCCGGGACCCCAAAACACCGCCCCGGGACCCCAAAACACCGCCCCGGGACCCCAAAACACCGCCCCCAACTCCCCGCCGGGTCCCCGCCGCCTCACCTTCGTTGGCGGGGTACACCCGGGAGCCGGTGACGGCGCCGCAGACGCCGACGAGCAGCGGGAGCAGGGCGCAGCCCCGCAGCCCCGCCATGCCGCTGCCGCTGCCGCCGCCCGCTCCCTCCCAGCGGAATCGCCGCCCGCGGGCCGCGCGCCGGGCATAGGCACGGCATGGCCCGGGGGGGCGGGGCCACGCCCGCCCGTCACGCCCCGCCGCCAATCGCCGCCCGCCCCGCGCCGGGAGCCCCGCCCCTCGCCACGCCCCCAGCCACGCCCCGCCCCGCCCGGCCCCAGCGCTTGGCAGCAGCGCCACCTGCCGGGCCGCCCGCACCACCGCCATCTTGCCAGGGCCGCCCCCCCCCCCGCCGGGTGCCAGCCCTGGGGACGGGTTGACCTGGCCGCCGAGCCGGGGGTGTCCCCTGACGGGGGGCTCGAGGTGTTTAGCACCTTGTGTGGCATCGCTGCTGTGTCTTTTAACCTTAACTGGTTAGAAGAATTCACGTCAAACAAACGCAAAGTAAATCACAACTCTCAGAAACGAAACGCTCGCAGTTCTACCAAACCCCCTGCGTCCTGGCTCTACGAAAAGGGTCTCTCAGGCGCCCTGCCAAAACAAGCACGGTTTCCATACTCCCCGTCACTCCAGCGGATCGTAAAAGCGCAGCTTGGTTTCGACAGATGCCATCAGCCTAAACTCAGCCCCACCGAGCAACCCCGCTGCGGCACCGAAATTCCTCCTCGAATCGCTCCTTCAGCCACCGCACCCCTCACACTCGGTTAGCGGCCCCAAAGGGCACAGGGCGCTGCTGTGGGGACAGAAATTCATCTCTTTGCCACCCCGGAGCCTGCGTGCACCTATCTGCGCCTGCAGCTCGCGCCGGGTCCTGCTGCATCCCTGAGCACCCAGGGACCAGAGGAGCGCACCAAAAGTTGGCCGCTGGCACACGCGGTTTGTCCCGAGCACATCCCCACAGCATTTCTGGCAGTGCTTTCTGCCAGACAGATGTTTCACACACACGTTGTGTATCGTTAGCTGGTTCACGTTGGGCCCAGTGGCCGACCCAGCACGCAGACCGCGACGCCTCGCTGCCCAGAGGGGCCGGGGTCCTGCCGGACACCGCTCCTTTCTCTCCTTTCTTTCTCCATTTTCCTATGTCCACCCACTCGTGCTCGTCCATCTCCCCAGAAGCTTTCTGCTGTCAGTCAAGTGACAACCTCAGTAGGAAGCTCTGTGTGCTCGTGGGCCTCCTGGGGCCCAGCACTACATTGAGATGGGGGAAAAAAATAAAAAAAAAGGAGGACAAAGAAGCAGCGGGGGGAGGCAGCGCGCGATCTTCCTTCAGCATGCAACTCCACAGCCTGTGGGGAAAAATTCACCTGGCTTCTCTGAAAAGCGTTTTACCACAAAAAAATGCAAGCACTGACTCTGCTCCCGGCTCTGTGGACAAGAGGGTGAGCGGGGCAGGCAGCGAGGCGCTCGGCATGGGCACCCAAGGGCACTGCAACCCCTGGGCACCGTGAGCAGCGGCCGCGGCTGGGCCCTGCAGGTGGGGCAGCCTTTCCCTGCCCAGAGCTAGCGATTCTTAGTGCCTGTGAGGATAAAATATCTGCAGATAAATTGCTTGGCAAAATTCGGAGCTAACAGCTGGTTACCCGACGTGAGCGAGGGTTGGTTCCTCACTCAGGTGATGTCTGCGTTAGCTGGAGCCGCGGTCTGTAATGCAAAAAGCCGCAGCAGGAGACAGCTCGAGGAAGGCAGCATGCCTTTCTACACGCGTCGGGCTGGCCGAACGATTTTGTTTCGGGTGGGATTACCAGGAGTTCTTCAGCTGACCCCAGTAAGGAAAGGATCAGGTTTGTAGTTCATTTGCAAATCCACTCTGCAAAAAGTGAGCTTTAGGCACTGCAAATTACGTACACTTCCTTTCATTAACCACGATCATCATCACAATAGTTTGCTATTTATTACTGCCTTAATGCTGATTACAGGGACTGTGACAGTGTATTTATTCTGATGAGGCACCGTGTGACGACCTGACAATATCGAGACAGACAGACACATAGATTTTTTGCCTTTTCCAACCAGCACCGCCAAGGAAAGCCAGATAAACGTAAGTGAAAGGATTTTAATGACAATTGAAGCAGGAGCTGCTGTTACACTGCTCCTTACAACAAACCAAAAAAGTCTCCTGGTTAGTCTAAAATTTACACTACGCCATTACGGGTCCCTGAAAGGAAATCCCGTCACCAAAAATATTTACAAAACAGGAGTGTTTATGATGCAGTTCATGCTTCCGAACATAAACAAGCACTAAAGGGCACTGGCAAAACGTAAAACCTGAAAAGGAGCAGAGACCTAACAAAGAAAAGAAAAAAAAAAAAAAAAAAAAAAAAAAAAAAAAAAAAGAGAGAGAGAAAAGAAATGCCCCAGAATGTCAAAGCAGGTATTCCAGCTTTTCACCTAATAAGCAGAACAAACACCATAAATACAAGTGCTCAGCTCTGCAAGGTAAGGCTTGGCTTGGCTCCTTGCAGCTGCCAGCCTCAGTAAGACCAGGAGGCAGGCAGCACTCTGCAGTTTTTTCATGGAAAAGTGTCACCAATAAAGCCGTGCAAATAACTGCACGGCCCTGCCGGTTGTTTGCTGTGCTGGCACAGATGCTCGGCAACCCGGAGAGGAATGCGCGCACGCTCGTTTCATTGGAAGGTTATTGAAAGCTGTGGCGGTTTGCAGATACCTTAATTGTTACAAAATGCTTTCGAATATCCCCAGCTTTGTGCTGCCAGCCCCCGGCAGCTGCGCTCCGTACTCATCTTCACCCATCCGGGCGCAGCACCAACAGCGGGATGAAGGCGCAGGGCTGGTGGCAGCAGGGTGGGCTGCTCGCACGGCGCTGTGGGGCAGCTGCAAGAGCTGCTCGGGGCGTACAGAACAAGGCTGAGCCCAACAGCCCGGGCCAAGCAGCGCAGGGCATCTGTCTGCAGCCATTTCAGAGAAGCCTGGGTTGCACGTGAAGGGTAAAGCTGGAGGCTAAGCACAGGGAATTGCAAACTACATCCAGAGCTGTTTAAAAGCTCACACCCATTTTTTGCAGCGGGAAGAGGACTGAGTCAGACAGACGTAGTCTTCCTCTGACAAGAACAAGGTCACAGTTTAAGATTTCTGAACTGGATTCTGGCCTGTTCTAAGGTGAAGTCAAATTTTTGTAGTAGTTTGGCTATGAAACTTTCATAGGTAGGCAGAATTGGGCCCTTTGTGTGGAACATGATAAATCTAAAATTAATATTAATGAAAAACAACTATGTTCTGGATTTGTTTTCATACTGAGATCTCTTTTAATTTTTTTAAACAATTTTTACTGCAGGCATTATTAAAGAAGAAAAAAAAAGTACAGGGTAACTTCTATTGTAACAATAAGCATTCCGTACACATGCCTTCAGATGTAAAGATAGTTTTAGTGCAAAGTCTCTGAATCATCTTTTTGGTAAAATATTCTAAAGAACAGCATGTCAGAGCTCTAATTCATGGTTATTCCGTGTGTTTGTAGACAGCAATCTTTTCAGAGCTTATTTATGCAATAATGGTACCAATCAAGTTGTACCAGAGACAGGTTCCCTACAGAGCCCTGAAGATTTCTGGCACTTCGAAGAGAGTGTAAATCCTAATTAACTCAAAGTAAACCACGCTCTCTCAGAAAGTCCACCCATTCTGAGGAACAAAATTTTTTTTGCAACCATACAGAAGGAAAGTTTTTCTGTGTGCGTAAAGTAAGAAATAAAAACAACTGCTGTTTTTTTTATTGTTTATTTACTGTGTTCTTCTTTAGTAGCAGAGCAGAGTCTTTGTCTTTCTGTAGAATGAAATGTAAACACCTTGATTTTTGTTCTAAAAAGTGGAAAGCATGTGTGCATTTCTGCCATGAATGATGTGACTGATACATTCCCAGGACAGGGGAAGATAAAGGTTGGGAGTTTGCACCCAGGGGGAGGGCTGCACTCTGACTTCTGCACACATTCCCTGAGAGATCGTAAGCAGCCGTTCCAGCAAAACCTTGGAGGTTGGATGGAGATGATTACCTCAAATGCCTGCCTTAAAACAGAGATGCTAAATAAGTATCAGGTCAGAGAGATCTGCAGGCATCACTCCACTCTTGCGAAGAAGATGGAGAAGCACAGCTTCATTCAGTAATGCCTATAAGGCACTACGGGACCTTATACCCATGGTCTGTAGGCTGGCCAACCTGAAAGCAATAATGCTGAGCTCAGCTCAGTCTGACCCATGGCTTGCATTTCTCTGTCCTGGTTATGGAGAAGCTGCAGGTACCAAAGAGTGGTCATTTATTAGCTAAGAAGTGATTTGTTGTATTCCAGGGGAACCACTAGCTGGGGAAAGTGAGTACGTGTATGCGCATGTGTTCTAGCTCCGTATTTACACTGATTTTATAGCAGAATATTGCAAATTCTAAATTAACTCCATATGAAGCAAGATATAGAAATGAAAACCTGTGAGAAGGACAATGAAAAGGAAAAACAAATAGATTTTACATTTAAAAAATGGCAACCATTATTTTCCTCAGTACTGCCACTGACTTTGGAAGTGCTCAGAGAACAAGTTTGTCGTGCTGGCAGCACAGCCACTACATTTCCTTGTTTTCTTTTTATTTATATCTATCTGCTGGCTCTTGTCATATACAGAGCTACTTGTGTACAGCTTCTAGCACAACCACATCCCAAGCCTGCTCCTGGGGAGCTGAGCATCCCTGTAGCACCAGAACACAGACACGCTCAGGTTTGCTCCTGCATCCTGCGTTACGCGGGCATGAACCTCATTTGAGGAATTTTTCTAATTTATGACATACAAATCAGTCCCTCTGACTTCCTACACCACTGGCACCATCCAACAATTTCTCTTTGGTTGCAACACTGTTTGCCAAGCCCCATTCTGCCCCGAGCTTTCCTTAGCAGCAAGCACCTCATTCCGCCAGTGGAAGTCAGCCCCAGACCCGAGCTGATTCTCCTGCGCATAGGTCCGCATCGGCAGCAGGGTGCAGGAGCACGTCTCTGGACTCACCCCCGAGGCTGGGTTTCCATCAGAAATCACTCACGGGTGTTGCTTTCCTGAGTCACTCTGCTGTCACACTTTCCTAATACATATGTAGCTGCTATTTCCAACAACATTTTTTTTTTCCAAAATATTTTCTCGCGCAGTACCCTGAGGAAAACAGCAAAAACATCACCTCTGGGGAGAAATGTGCAACTGCTGTGGCTGGTAGGCACAAAGCTGCCATCCTTCCCCTCGGCAGCCTCCCGTGCCCACCACCACTACCAAATCTCACTCGCATTGCCACACTGGCCACAGTTTCCTCACATCGGCTAAGATCAGCAGCGGAAAACTCACCCAGCCTGCAGGAACAACGGGCTCGGTTCGAAGGAGGAGTGTGACTAACTGCTTGCCCTGACCCGTTGCGATCCCTTGTCCCCCATTTCAGGGGCTTGCCCAGGACCAGGAAAAGAGCCGTTTGCAGCGTGTTGGAAACAAAAGCCAAGGGCTCTTGGTAAATTTTTTTGTCCGTTCCTTATAGAAGCAGAAAACAATGCTTCTGCATGCAAGGAGCATGCGTGGTGAAATGTATGTTTTTTCTTTTCTTGATTTCTATCAGAAACTTTCATCATAATATATCTGTGGGACAGATCAAAGCACAAGACAATGCAGGCTTGTTTAAGCTTCACCCACTGTTCAAAAATATCCCAAAATGCCAGCAAGTCACTCCAATAAAGAGCTGTAAAAGTAAAACAGATTCCCAGCGGTGACATCTGTTAGTGTAAGGATTATTCAAACATCTCTAGAGTTTTCCTTAACAAAAAAAAAAAAAAAAAAAAAAAAAAAGCCAGAATGGCTTCCTACCAAAAGCCAGCTCAGTCTAATATCCTTCCCTGGCTAAATCTACATACAAACCGTATTTCTGTATTTTGTTGGCACCAAGAAACCCACATGCTTGTCTGGACATGGAAATAAAAAGAGATTGCCAGGGAATTTAAAAATGTATATGCTGGGGAACCAGTTTAAACTGACCTTGGGCTTAGAGAAGTACATTTTTGTGAAGCTGCGCACGATTGTCAATGCGTGGTACAATACAAAATACATTTCTGCTGAAAGCAGCTTCGTTGCTTGATGCAAGATGGTTTCAATTTGAGGGGATACCAGTGTGACCAGGTGGTCTGTAAAGGAATACCGCATGTCTCTTCTGGACTTGCTCTACCTATGAACGTGAACACACACGCAAACATGTACAAAACCCAAATAAACGTGTAGCCAGGCACATGGACAGAAGGAAAACCGAGAAGGACCCATCTGAAACTGTGCTGTAAGCAGAGGGAGAGGCTGTAAAGCTACTCCAGCATTGTTCCCGGCCACGTCATTCTCCGTTTTCCTCCTACCTCTCAGGTGGCCGATGCAGACCACCTACAAATTCAGCTTTGCTGCAGCGTCATATACAAAATGTGGGCATTATTCCATTTGTGTTAAGGAAGCCAGCTCATGCCAGTGGAATTGCAGTGGTAATGATGTGAGATTTAATACCAGCAGCTCTACACCCCACGTGCAAATCCCATGATGGTTTCATTACACTGGGAACTTCCCAGTGCCTGTAAACAGATGAGCAACCTTACTTACCTGAGGATTGCAGCAATATTCGTAGCACTGAGAACGAGTCCATCAGAACTGAGCAGAGCTACTAAGAAACTTAGGGTGGTAGAGATTTACCAATACACCAATGAAATTAAATATACGAAGATGGCATTTACCCTGATTCCAACCCATGATGCTTGTGAGCACTAATGATTTAACTAAAATTTACTTTAAAGTGTTCTCTAAATAAAAAATTGCTGAAATGTAGCATATTCTGAAGAGTATCACTTGCACAAAGCCTTCAGAACCCAGCACTGCACCTTAGAAGGCATTATAGGATATTTAGTCTGGAGCTATCTCACAACATGTTAGCTGGCTGCTTTGTTATTTCAGCTTTAAATGTTAAACACGTGGAAGGAACATAAAAGGAGCTTCCCTGTAAAGCCTATTTTCCAAAATCTATCTGTTATTTAGAACCCCATAAAGATCTATGTGTATCTACCCATCTGCAGCCGCATTTATTTTTACATGTTTTTGAGCGCATATCTCTCAGTGTCATAAGGTCTTCATAAATAAATCAACCTACTTAGATCCGCATGCTTTGAATAACAAGTCAGCCACCAAACCAGCAGATGGATACATTTTTAATTAGGTAAGCAGTCAATGCCTTTTGGTTTGAAAACTCTCTTGTTTCTCTTAAAAAGACGGAAAGTAACCAAATTAAATCCAAAATTACAGTGGGATGGCATAGTGGTTTTATTCTGCATGTAGTTGCAAATCAGCTTAGAGCCCAGCCTGTGTGACAAACTTGAAGAAATGCAATATTTTATATCAAGCAAACCTCAAAGTGAAATATTTAAGGATCTTGTAAGACTACGTTGTAAACAATATGCATTTTTCAATAACACATGTGGTTGCTTACGCGATCTTCTCACTTGAGCAAGACTCTCTGATCTTAATTCATTTACTGTGTTGCCTTTGCAATCTCTCAAGCAAAATATTTTTAAGCAGCAACTTTTAATTTACATAATCAGACATACTTTCCTGAATAACATGGAAGAAACTCAGAATTGACAACATCTTGTACTGCTTAAAGAACCCATGAAAAAAAACTTCAGCAGTTCCAGTTAACTTCTTCCCACAAAAAGGTTTTCGGTTTTGGACTGGGAACAAGATCTGGCATGACAGATACACGTCTCACTCATACCGAGCCTCCCACACTCCTCCAAACTGCCCAGGCTCTGAAAGGTCCAGGTAAATTCTCCAGGCCTGCAGGAGGGCTCACCCGCGTCAGGGTGCCCCAAAGGAGACCTCAATGCCCCAAGGACCTCCAGGGCACCTCGCTGGGGCCCGCAGGGAATGAAGCAGCCTGGAAGCGCCTCTCCCACTGTGCCCACCTTGCCTCTGCTTGACATGTTTCCTCTCTTAGCTCCTGTTAACCTGAACAAGGCCTTTAGTTCTTTTTCCCATAAATTTGGGAAGTCTTCCTGTGGCTGAAGCGGCCTTCTCTTGCTCACCTGAGCTGGAGAACAGGATGCCATGGCTGTCAGGGAGCGCACTGCCTCTCCTTCGCTCGAGGAACAAGTTACAGAAAACCTTCAACAGAAGGTCAGTGCCCACTGCCAGGATCTTACGCTGGTACCGAGGCAACAGAATAAGGTTTTCTGGCTCCTCATTCAGTTTTATGTTTACCAAAAGAAAAAAAGGTATTTTGAAATTCACGTTAAACTCCAGACATAAAATCTGATACTTAAAGAACATAGCTTAAAAATAAATGGACCAGATTTAATCTTTGATGTCACTTCCTTGGATTTCATGACACAACACCTGAGAGGAATTTTTTCCATTTTACTTCAGCTCTTTTTCCTGCATATGCTCATGGTAAAAAAATAACCAAGTTTCCCATATGTTAAATAATAAAATTTAGTTCTATCATTTCTTTCTATCCCTTTACAGTTCTTTTCATTTGACTAAATGGAAAATACTATATCTTTAGAGCTGACTGGAAAAGAAATAAAGGCCTGACTCTCATCCCACTTTTATGGGGCTTGTGCTGATGTAATCGTACTGATTTCAAGGAAATTGCTTCAGATTTGTGCCATTACTTAGATCAGAATCTAGACGTCCATGCACCCTGAAAATACCTAGCCCTGCTAAAAGGTTCAGGATTACTCGCAGAGTTTTACGTCCTGGAGTATAATTGCGCTGTGTAAAATAACATTTGTTAAAGATCAGATATGAAGCATAAAGATGGCAATTATTTGAAACTTTAGGAAATAATATTTGCCCACTGCTCTACATTGGCCATTATGCTTAAAAACTGTAGCAGTGCAGGAAATAAAATTTCTCTTATATGTGGTAGGACTATATATTCTTATTTGAAATGAAAATAATGTAAAACGGAGAATACAAGAAGGGTGAGCTGAAGCCAAATTGTATTGTTTATAAATTCTTTTTAGCTGATAGTTACTGTCCTGTGCTTCAGTTTTCCTTGTGCCTAGTTTGAGATGTGTTATAGGTCACAACCAAGAGGGAAGGAAAATGCTGCAATTTCACAGTCACCTACGTGTTGTTTTTTTTTTTTTTTAAAAAAAAAAAAAGTCAAAATTTACAGCGGCCTATGCAGTGGTCAGGGCCCCCTGAACTTCTGGTCCCACACATCATCCTGCGCCCACACACACCACAAGTGCTCAGGACTCGTCTGCAGGATCTGGAAACTGGGAGGCTGGTGAATAGGGCACCAGGCCCACCAACAATTCTGGGGGTGGGAGAGCTGGAAAAAATGGGACAAAAACATCCTTGTTATATTTCAGCATCAGCTTAGCAAACTGCAGCTCAGCTTCACAAGGTGGAGAATAACTGAGCTTGAGCCCTTTGCATTCAGATGTGTTTGCGCTGGAGTTTGGAGCCCTGTGCTCCAAATGCCCTGCAGACCTGCGATATGGCACTGCTCAGCCCCGGGGAAGAAACCCCATTAAACAGCTGCCACACTCCTTGCTTTAATACTCCGCAGAGCCTGGTAGGACGTATGCAGTGGATAGGTCACGTTTCTTTTTATAGGCAAGAGCAGAAAGACGGAGCCTTTCTGTCGAGATGAAGGGCCTTATGATTTATACCGACCTGATGATCAATATTGGAATAAGTTAAAGAAGAGCTGTGCCTACTCCATTTAGCAGAACTTGTGACCAGCGTTTTTAACCACAAGGAGAATCAGAGTAAATTTCAAAACAATGCTTTTTGTGCTTATCCACCAACCCTGTTCTGATCTCCCCTACCAGATCCGCTTTTAAGTTAAAGTGTGTAGGAGCCTGAAGAACACAATAACATTGCTTAATTTTGTCTGCCTTTCATTAACATTTATATGAGTTTATGCCATGGCTTTTACTGTTTTCCAGCTGATAAATGTTTTTTTAATATTGTGCACAGATCATTTTGCTTATAATCAAGGAAGGAAAATTAAGTTTAACATCTGAGAGCTTTAGGCAAAAATGTCAGGCGTGGACCAGATGACCACATGAGAGTTGCAGACTCGCTTTGTGCCCCAGATTGGCTGGTATTGTTTTGATGCTGTTGCGCTGGAGCAATAGCACTAACGTAATTATGAGATCAAGCAACATCTGGTGGATTTGGCACCCAGCTCACAATCGATTGTTAGTTCGGGTCAAAGGATGAATGCGCCTTAAGTGCACGTTAGGGTGCGCAATCATAAAGCTCACATTAGAGGGGAAGGAGGAACAGCGGCATTCTTGCATTTCACCGCCCAGCAAAATTGATGGCCCACAAAAGAGCAGTGGCACAACACACAAAAGTGATGATGCCAGAGAGACTGAAGCGCTGCGGGCGGTAGTTGACATCTTCTGGCTGTGGGCTGTTGTGTGTTGTGATTTATGTCACCGTAATGATTGATTACTTTCAGATCATTCCCATTCTACCATATCTCTGAGAATTTCCTTCTTCTTCAAACATCTTTTTGTTCCACAAGCCCTAGGCTGCAGATGGCATCAACCCACGCATCTCCATTGTTTGAAGCCTACAAGAACTCCGCCATTCTTTGGAGGAATGCTCACGCTGGAGGAGCTAGTGTCCAATTAAGTCCCGAAACTCTGGCTGCGGGCGCTTTAGCCTTTTTATCTCCTTCCTCTTTTAGGCGTGTTGTTGTGTGCAACAGTTACAATTCAATGATACCTAAAGAGTCATCAAGAAAGAAAATCAGGAGATGTATTTTTCAGGTTACCGTAAAGTACTTCAAGTGATGGCTACAGCTGCATCTGTCGTGCCTCCATAAAGATTCTTCTGATCATGTTTCACAAAATGAATTATCATCCCTGGCATGCAGTATTACAGCAGACTCAGGGTAAAGGCAACAGGCTAGATCTTTTGCATGCTAGAAAGCCAAAAATGCCTTCAGGATCCTTATGCAAATCATCAGCTCCTCTGATATCTCAGCCATTCTGCGTGCCATGTAAAATATCAATGACTCAGTATCGGTGTGATGGGAACAACAAGAATTCAGGGCTTGTATCAAGATAAAACTGAATTTTAAAATATATTTTTTATTTTGGCAGATCTAACATGGAAGGGTGTCAGGGGAATTAGTACGGTGGAGAGTGAATATCTTCTAACCACAACAAGCAACTGTAGCAGACTTTATTAGTTTCTATTTTCTTCTTCCTTAGGAAGCAACAACACTAAGCATATTTGCTGTTAGTTTAGGCACCGACAAAATACCCAAAAGGACTCACATTTTGACACATTTCACCAGGCCTAGCCGGCAGACTCTCAAAATGTCCACAAAAGGCTTTTTTTCTGTCATATAGGACCTCGCTGTGCACATGCAATACCACAGCCCAGCACTCCCTGAGCTCTGTGCACTCTCCCTTTCCTTTCTGGAAGTCCTGGGAGATGCAGACGAATATACCACAAGCCCCCAGAAATCCTGCCAGGTGTGTGTTCCTCAGAGTCAAACACCACCGCTCAGAAACAATACAAAGAAGTATGAGAAAAAGCTTTTTCTGTCCTCAAACCACACACTGATTGGGTTCTTGGGCAGGACGCGACAAGGTCCAACGGGTTGCATTTACCAATATCTGGTTCAGAGGCAGTAAGGCAGAGGGCTCAGCTCCTAAGTCAACCTAGTGAGGGCTGAAGATGCAGGCGGGCTGTGGCACAGCAATGCTCTTCGCCTGCCACACAAAGAGATCTCAGAGGCTCTGGGGCTCCTGGCTGATGGGACTCCAGTAAGCGTCGCCTGCACCAGGTGTGTGCCATGGTGGTGTCTGTGCCACGGGCATCAAAAGCACCGCTTCCCGCTGGACTCCTGCAGGCCTGGTAATACCAACAGAACACCCGGAGTGCTCACATTGTGCCCAGAAATAAGAAAAAATTGGCTGGAGAACGACAGCTTGAGAGCAATAGGTCAGCCTGCGCTGGCTGAAGCTACAGCTCATTGACCTAGTTCTTCAAACCAAAAAGATCTTAAAATAGACCGTGTCATATTTACATGGACGGAGTTAATTTCTCGTTTCCAGTGCTGCTCATCGCTGCTTTGTTTATTTTTTGCAAGGGTAGCTATGGACGCAAGATATTTATCAATGGCTTCAAGCCTGGCTCTGTCCTCAGAGTGAAGATGAGAGGCTCTGATCAGGCGTTTTCTTTTCTTCTTTCTCTTTTCTTTAAATATGTCAGAGGAGTTCCTGTGGAAGCAGTTTATGTAAGTGGGTCACAAAGAATGAAAGCTGTCCTTGGGCAGTCTTTGAACAGACACGGATATGTTTTCCTCCTTATTTCTTTTTCAGAGGAATGGAAAATAGAAGTCCCTTTTTTAAAGAAGTATTTTATTCCTGTCAGGCTCTATGATTCTGCAGAAACCATGAGCTTTGCCGAATGTAATTCAAATAGCCCCTGATACACACGCTCTGGGCCCAGTTCCCACTTAAACTAAGGTTTGCGTGGTCTCTACACCCACCTTAATGCTCTTTCACTGCTGGAATCGCATTGAAAGCTTCAGACTTAGGGAGGAGGCAGGCCAAAATATTGTTTAAATGCCGTGGATGCGTAAAGCTTCTCAGATGCAAGTAAGGGAAAAGTTTTTTCTGAAAGAAAGCCCGAGAGACCGTGTGCCTGCCGTGGGGAGCGGCTGCATGCCCGAGTGACCCTCTACAGGGCAGGAACGGCCCCACCAGACAGCTCTGTCTTACCTCTTTGATAAATTCAATATAACCTGGCTTAAATAAGTCAGGAAAGAAGGAGACAAATGTAGCGAATGCACCTATAGCTTTCTCTTACCTTGCTGCCCTTGGCTGCCTCCTGACGCCCTAACTCAGGTACTCACAATGTGCTGGAACCGAGCGCTTGCTCGCCGGGTGAGCCGATGGGGCCGAGGGCCTCTCCGCAGTTGCTGGCAGCCCAGAAATAGGCCTGGCAGCCCTCCCTCGCCAGCAAACAGGCCAAATAACCACAGAAGACAAAGTTTGCCCAATATCCAGCTCACTTCACTGCCCAGCAGTTGTGCGCTGGCCTGTCGGAGGCAAGGCTGTGTCTTTCAGCAGTGCTCACAGCTAAGTGTCAGATTTTCAAAACTATGCAAAAGGCAGAGATTTGCACACAATTAATGCCCCTCGCTCTGCTGCACAAACTATGTGCACTTCTCGGTACTGTTTTAATGAAAAACAAGAGTATGGCTCTTATTCAGCCAAGCTCAAGTATTCGCTGTAAAAGCACCTCTCTTGACTTCCTCGGGATTATTCGTGTGCCTGCCTTTGGCATTTACGTACTCAGTTGAACCAGAGCCCGTAGCATTATCAAATGAAAATAACTAAATATGTTAGACACACACAAAATTTGTGATCACCATTCCTGTCGAGCCCATTTTGTCGAATGGATCCCATTTATAGAAAAAAATGGGACAGATTTTTCTATTGTAATACCATCTGAATCAAGATGAAGAGCCGGAGGGCTTCCAAATACAGGACTGCAGAAGGGCTGAGGTTGGAAGAGACCTCTGGAGGTCATCCTGCCCCATGTCCCTGATCGAGCAGCGTCACCTAAAGCAGGCTGCCCAGGCCCACAGGCATGTTTGTCATTTCAAAAGGATGTGTGAATACTGTTAAGATGTGCCAAACTAAAAAATAAAAATAAAATTAAAATTAAAAATAAAAATAAAAATAAAAATAAAAATAAAAAATATTCATTTTTTGAGTAGGTTTAGTGAACCCTGATAGCATGGAAGTCCAAGCAAAGGCTCTCAGGAGAACAGAAACAGTGGTGAGCCCCGCAGAATAAACTGTACCCTGTCTCTGATCTGGCAGCACCTGATGCCCTTGAGTTGATAAATCATAAATCATCTTGGCCTAAAGACCTGACAGTGCTCTTGCTGTGAAGTAATATCTCCTGCAAAAGGACAAAGTCTGCTCTCAGTTGAATCTGTATTCTGCTGTGCAAAGACCTTGGGGACACAATGGAAGATGGAACTGGGCCGAGTGTGCTGATGAGAACAGAAGCCATGCAACTTCTTGTCTAAGTTAGTTATTTTTTTGCCTGCTGAAAATTATCAAATTTTAAATTTACTGTTACACCATGAAAATTCTACAGTACCTGCAAAATGCTTATATGCAGCCCCAATCAGTCTCCACCTTTATCACGGAAGCAGAAAATGTGCTTTTAATAGGGATTTTGCGACGGAGACTGTCTATTGTCATGCAAAGCAGGATTGCCTCCGCAGATTCTACAGCTCGCAGATCAATACGAGACCTGACACAGGCAGCACTTGTGCTTTCAGTGTTGGACTCAAAGTCACGGTCAGCAGAAGGCACCAGCAGGGTGGGACCTTACAGAAAATGAAGCGGTCAGAAGAATAAAAGGAGCAGAAATACTCATCTCTAGACTGCACATGCTTTCTAGTTCCCTACTGCATTTTTTTTCTATACAAAGGAGTAAGCTGCCGTAATAATAATAATAATAAAAAGCAAGCAAACAAACAAAACCTACATCTATATGCTAGGCACAGTTCCGATAATGTTTCTGTGAAAATAAGCCCTGCCACAGGCTCACTATAGATGCTTTCCTCTTTTTCCCCCCTCTATCAAGTGGAAACAGGACTGACACGTGGACCTGTGTCTGAATTTCTGGTTCATGCCCATAGAAAGAGGGGTATAAAAATACTGATCACTCTTAAAACTCCCTGGGTTCCCACACTCCTCTCGTGCTTGAGCTGTTTGTGGAGAAGGAAGCACAGCAAAGGTTGACCAGTGTCCAGAGCATGCTCTCAGGAAACGAACAAATTTGGGCTACCTCCACCAAAAGTCAAACACTATTCTGTTATACACGACCAGGATAACGCTCATCAAGGCTTTTCCAGCATTTTGCAATTTCATTCAGCCACTGTAACCTTCCTTATTTACCCTCCTGGACAACTTATTTATTTATTCAATTTCTGAGGAAGTTCTGTGGGCACGTGTGAATAAGAGCCGTAACAATCACAAACACACTTGCAATCCCTGAGGAACAGAGTTAGGAAAAAGAAATTCTTCATGTTCTGTACGATTCCTCTCCACACTGAGATACTTTACCGGCAGTGATTGCTTTTGTCCAAGTGCACGTGTAACAGTCACCGCCTTTAACCTTGGAAATGGCTGCCGGAGAGCCGCACATCTCCCAGGGGTAAAGAACAGGGTCTGAGGCATCTTCCCCGCACGATCAGAATATTTTTAACATAAAAGGCTGGGTAAAAGGTTTTCTCAGCTACTTCGACGGCTGCCGCCCCGCGCTGGGCCACCCAGCAGCAAGCAGCAGTGCAGGAGCTGGGGGCTTTCCGCCTTCCCCCCGCTGCAGAGCCAGTGCCCTGTCCTCCCTTCGTGGCACGCTCAGCGCCCTGCAGGACGGCTCCTTTCTGCCGAATTCTCCAGGCACACCACACATTCTCTTCTGGTGAGCTCCGCACGTCTTACTCATGGTAATTACGCTCACATCTTTGATCTCGGATGAGATCTCTTGTGCATATTTTGTTCTATTTATGTCTTTGATCTTGTTACTTGTTTTTCCCCCTTTTTTTTTCCAGTCGCCTGTCTTTTCATTTGAAAGACATTCATCCTACACCACTTTAAAGACAAAAGGTGAAACACTGCCACATGTATCTCAAGTAACCTCGCGAAATACACAGTAGCACCAAGCAGTTTTTTGAGCAGAGCGCATCTGGGTGTTGTCTCCCGGTTTAAAAGAGCAGCAACACATCACGCTGCCAATGTCAAGGATGCACCTAGGCAGCTCAAAGTGATATGTGGTACCGAGAAGAGTTTATTAAAAAAAAATAAATAAGCCCAGTTACTGTGATGACTGCAGTGACAGCAGATCACCCTGGAAGAGAGGAGACATGGGACCCACTAGTGTGCATGGCAAAATCTGCTCTCCATGGCAACAGGCGAGCAGCAGGGGGAGAGACCCACAGGCAGCATCCCTCGCGGGCAGCATCCCTCACGGGCAGCATCCCTCAAGGGCAGCACATCCCTCACGGGCAGCAAATCCCTCACGGGCAGCATCCCTCGCAGGCAGCGCATCCCTCGCAGCAGAGCCCAGCTCCCCGGCCAGGCTTTGCAGCTGTCGAAGTGATGGAAAGCCTCAGCCTCCAAAGCACCTTCACAGTAGACTTGCCCCACAACAGGCATTTACAAATAAATTGAAAAGAAGAAAGAGATCTTTGCAGCTTTTCAGGTGCTGGCGTGATGGGCGGTGCTGGCAAGGAGTGCTGCTGCAGGCCGGTAAGCATGTGCCAGCTTTAGCGCTTGAAGGCAATGGGATTTGGATTTATGGTTGAGAGTAAAAATGTAATACTGTTTTGCTAAAGCTGGTTCTTCACAAGGCATCAAAGCAGAACAGAGGAGTAAAATTTCCAAGGCTCAGAAATTGCTATAGGAAGATGACCTAAATTTATTGTAGTGTTTCATGGAGATTAAGCTGAAAGACCAGGTGGGTCTCCAATTATGAGGGGAAAAAAAGTACGGATAGGTAAAAGCTACCATAAAGCAAGCGTCTCCAACCTCAAATTCAGTCAAAACTCACTTCTCTACTGTGAAACACCCGGCATTTATCATTCCTCTCCACTGTGTTGGCTTGGCTAAAACTACAGAGGAATGACAGACCATATCTAAGTGACAGAAACATGACAAGGATGCTCTGCTCTCCCTTATCACCTCACAGACAAAATCTCATATCAATAATAAATACAGAATTGCCACAGGAGGCTACAGGGCTGCTTAAGGATGGATGGCAGTTTCCACCTGAGAATTTATACAGATTAATTAACACTTTTGAGCCAGAATTTCTCAGGCTACAGAAAACACATGGAAGAGGGTCGGCAGAGTTCATTGGTAAAGTTGTTTCTAAACTGCAAAGTTTATTTACCAAATGTTAGTACAACTCTCCAGCAGCCACACATGACCATAGTATGCTCTAATACTGAAAAGCTCATAAATCCCTGTTTGGTTTCCCTTGAAGCACATGGAAGTTAAGGTAAATCTACGGTAACAAAGCTACTAGTGCCACAGTCTCTGCCGTGTACGTGCAATTAATCTCTCTGAGATCTCAATTACCTCTGTACTTGTCCTGTCAGGAAAGTGGAGTTACTATCCCAGCGGGAAATAGTATCACATCGCTTACTTTGTGCAGGTTCCTCTCCATGTGACTAATCCTTCACCCATGGCTATAGAGGTGCGGGTCTCGGTTGTCAAAAGCCCTGTGAAAACAGCAGGCAGAGAGTGCAGCTCCCAGGTCATCCCTAATCCGACACAGGTGTCACTGAAGTATGAGCAAAATCTGCTCTTCTTTTTTTTTTTACTTAGGCATAAACAGAGAAAAAAAAAAAAAAAGAAAAAAGTCTTTTTCTTTAAAATGTCACAAAATATCACAAGGATAGAATTAAAATACTATTATCAGACTAGTAGCATTTTGAAAGATAGACAAGCGTTGAGTAATTTCAATCTCTCTTTGACTGCCTTAATTCCAGCAGCACAGAGCAATAATGTTTGCTTTGTGCTGGAACTCCTCCTGTCCCTCTCAGAAGCAGCACTCCTGTTTCGTCCTGACATCCCAAAGCGTATCACAGACCTGCCTTTCTTGCTGCGGATGAGCATTTCCAGGCTACTCTCATCTTTCTTACAGCAGCCCCTGGGAGTTTGTCACAACCCCACTTTCTGCTGGCAGGATCCCTCCCCGTGCAGTCGATGTGCCTCCTCAGCCTAAGCTGCAAATTGTGCAGCAGTTCTGTCACCCACTGTCTCAATGGCATGCAGGCAGCACAGGTCTTTTGCAGCCCAACACAATATTTGGCTGGAAAATCCTTTCTTTTTAAATTGAGGATAAATGGAAAGAAACCTCCGTGTGTGATATCCCATTAAAAAAATATCCCATTAAATAAAAAAATCCTCGTTTGATTTAAAATTAAAACTCAAACAGAACGAAGATGTTTAAATCCTCCCATCCGTGTTTTTCCATGATCCCTGTAATATGGTTAATGCTGCCACCTTTCAGAAACTATTCCAAAGTCTCAGTCATCGCTTGATCAGACAGATTTCCCCAAATCCATCCCTCTTGCCCCATTTTAAACATCAAACCATTAAAAATAAATCGGGGAGAGAGGAACTCGAGAGGTTTAAGCTGAGCCCCCTGTCCCAAGGCAGCACACCGCTCCAGAGCGCCATTTGCTCACTTGAAGATCTGCATGGGGTGGGTTCGTGTCCTCCACCGGCCCCCATCCCACATCTCCTCTCCCTCCCGGCTCCGGCAGTGCCTCAGGCACGTAGCCCACCTGTGGCAGCTTCGGCCATTGCTTGTTACAGAGGGCAGGGATACAGAGATATATATTTATAGATTTAACCATTTTTGTGTGTGTGAGGAACAACACGCTCCTCTATTTGAACATCTGTTAACTTTTGACCACTGTTTCTGCTCAGGGAATGTATAGATTCCTCTTCCACACCAAAATATACACCTGCCTGTATAATATCATCTACGTTCATCTATATATTCCGCATCCATCTATAGAAAATATGACTGCACTGTTGTGATTGTAATTATTTCAACCTTTGCCGTAGCAGCCTCTTACGGAGAAACTGAACTCATTCAAATGCGAGACAATTAAGTGTAGCGATACTTTTTGTCACCCCAGGAAAGCTGTGGTCATTCCAGACAAGATTAAAACTTCAGTTCTTAATAAAAAAAAGTTCTTGATACCAAAAGCCCTCGATTCCAAATTTTGTGATTTTTCTCTTTTGCAGAAATATTCAGTCAAAACATTTTGGCTGCAACGAAAGGGGTTAACAACTGTTAATGCCTTTCAACAGCAAAGATTTACATCATGATCATTTCTTCTCTGGGAGAATTTCATGTCTTAGAAAAGTATCTTAATTTCAGATTGAATACAATAGGTTCAGGACTATAATTACCCCTCCCCCCCTCCTTCTCTTATGGAAATAAAATTCATAATTCTTCCTGTCATTTTTACATATTATACTCATGTCATCAGTAGTTTTAAAGTTTCTTTTTTTAAGGTAGTTACTGGCGGTATAATAAAAGAGAGAAAATTAATTTCCTGTAGTTTGAATCAAAGTGCCCTGGTGTCTCAGGATGCAACGTTACAGTAAAACTGCAAAGTTAATGGAATATTAAAATCTGTCAGCTGAGCTTCTCAGGGAAAAATAGTTCATCGTCTGAGGACTGAGCGCGCCGTGGCAAAAGGGGCTGTGTAAATCACCAATTAACTGCACGGAATTAGGATGCAAGAGGACCTGTCCTTCCTGCTTACAGAAATGAGAGCTGTATCACAACAATCGAAAGCTGCTTCTAATTTTTAGGTAAATAACAATTACCGGCTCCTTTTAAATATCATATGGCAATAACAGCGCTCACAACACAAACAGTTTTTCCCTGCCTTTCCTGCAGTGATTAAAATGTTGAAGGCATCACGGCGAGTCCCCGAGCTCCTTGACAGCTGTCATTGCTATTGAACACAACTATAACAGCCAGAGAGAGCTTTATTGGTAAACTGCTCTGTGCTGCCACAAAGGCAGGCTCGCTGCTCCATGCAGGCATCTGTTGCCATATTTTGGAGCTTTATTCCTTTCCCTCGGACAGGGCTGGTGATCTGGTGCCATGTGCGATGTCTCCCTCTTCATCAATACCATTTGGTGAGGTTTGCGCCACCAGGGCTTGAAGGTTTTGTTTCCAGGAAAATGAGCAAGGAAAATACATTTTTGCCGAGTATAATGGTCTCTTTCTGCTCCACTCATGTGCAACAACAGAGCTGAGGGGTTTTCAATAGTGAGCGGTGTGACTTCTGTGTTTAAATATAAATGCACAGAGTTTTTACGAGAAGTGCTGTACCCTTCCAATTTACATCTTTTTTTATGGTAGGAAGAGGAGAAAGCTCCACCACAAAGAGCAGCCAGCCCCGGGGCGCTCTGCCAAGCATCGCTCCTTCTTCCTCACCTCCTCCTGCCCGCTGCACGGCCCACACGCCACCCCGACAGCTTCTGGCCCCCCAAATCTCCTCAGACAGAGCAAAGACCATCTTCTGTGCTGCCCAGATTTTACGAATGTCAAACTGAGGAGGAGTGAAATAACACTACCTGCTCAGCTTCACCAGGGAAGCCTGTGACGGGGCTGCGGGCTGAGCCTCAGCTTCCCAAATCCCTCGTTTAACTGGGGGGTGTTGGTGGCCTCCCTGCCAGCCTGCCCCATCATCTCATCTCATCTCCACCCTGGGCAGGCCAAATGTCAGGAATCCCGTGTCGGGGATGATGCAGTCGACCTCAGCCTCCCCCCGCAGGTCCCCACTGCCTCGCCAGCCCTGTGCCCCCCCGGCACACCGCGGCGCTGCCCAGAGGGCTCCAGCACCCATCCTGGGTCCCTGGAACGCCTCCTCCTCCCTGCCCCACACCTTCCCCACATTCAGAGAGCAATGGGGCTGCAGGGATGGCCCCACGGGACATAAGATGTCCCTGGGATAAGGGACGGGCATGAACCTGCACCAAACACTGGGCCAGGGCAGAGGCAATAGAGCCCAGATGTGTCAGGAACTTTAGGATGTTCATGCCGGATGCTCCCAGAATGATAACCAGGCTGTAGGTAGAGCTCTTCTCTGCTAACAGCTTCCCTCAGTGGAAAATGGGGAATCGGGAAACAGCGATGTCAGTCATGAAGACAAGCAGTATTGAAGAGTCTCAAATATGTATACATCTTAGGGTGCTGAAAGCAGCTAATAGCAACCTGTACTTATACAGATCTAATAACCCCCAAAGAAATCTTAAGAACAGCAGGATTCGAACAGACACAAAAGTCATTTTTATTCTCTCAGCCCAGATAATGCACTCGTCAAATCTCTTTGCACAAAGCAATAAGCAATTCCCGTTTCTGAAGAAGTCATTGCCTGAGCGACATTTTTAAGTTCCAGAAATGTGATGTCTTTTCTACGCTCTGCATCTTTAAATCTGTCAGACTACCGCTATCCATTTGAGACTTATTGTGCTCGTTCATGTGTGCAGACGCACACATTGTGTCGTGGAGGCTGCGGCACGTTCTTGCCTGTTTGGTGTTTTTAAATATAAGATAAAAGTTATTCAGAGAGCAATGATCTATTTATTCTTTATTGAAATATGTAAAGCTTTATCTACCACTGAAATGCAGTCGTGTTTGAGGTGCAGTGTGAGAGCTGCTTAGCAGCACAAAGGAGCACCAGCACTCGAGCTGGTTAGGAAATAGATTTTCTGTCGTGCAAAATAGTCCAGGATTTCTTCTCCTTTGTTGTTGCTGTTCAGAATCAGGGCAAAAAGCTACGTTTATAAATGTTTTCACATGGTGTGATTCTAGGGAAGGGAAATTATTTTTTTGTTTGATGTATCAGTCCTCTTCATTTTTATGTAAAATGGACATTTGAAACCAAAAGCATTTTACAGCTACACATTTGCACTTCAAAAATGACAAAAACCAGTACCCTTGGATTCCCATTAAGGTCACAATCCCTTTTTCTTTGCCCAGTCCCCATTTTGTGGAGAAGGGCCATTTTTTCAAAGTCCTGTTGTCTGCATAGGAGCTTTTGTCAGAAGAGGAAAAAAAAAAATCTGACCAGATTCAAGTACACAAGAAGAGCCTCTGAGCAGTTATCATGGTCTGTTCCCGACACCAAAATGTGAGCGCAGGGCCTTAACATTCACTCTTCCCTAGCTGGCAAGTACAGCCGGAGACCCCTTACAACCTGTGAGAGGGGCCTCCGTGTTTTAGGCAGGTGCTCCCACAGGATCCCCTAACCTTGCCTTTCAGACAAGTTATTTCACTGCTAGGATACACCACCTTACATTTCAGCTTACGTCCGACTGCTCTACAAAGTTCAATGCAATTGCAAAGAACCAGCCCCACATTGGGTTAAAAAAAAAAAAAAAAAAGTGAACAGAAGTACTGTTGCATTAAAGTAAATGGCTAGCAAGTGGTCTAAATAAAGCATTGCTATCTGATGCCTGAAAACAGATTTGACTGAAAAGGTATGCTTTCAGACTAAGAAAGCAGAAAAAACTAATTAGACAAGAAGCAACCGTGAACAAACATGTTAGCAGAATCAATAACTGGAACTGATCAGCTATTTCTTTAATTGTGCCAGCTGGGCTCTAGCGATGTGCTTAGAGGAGCATAATTACCCGTTTCGGTTGTACAGCAGAGCTCTTTTTCTTTTCCTATCCTTTTATTCACCCTCCTTTCTTTTATTTTACGTTAGGAGCTGGTCATATGCCATTAGAGAAAGAAAAACAGGGTTGAGAAATTAGTGGAAAATGGGCCATCCTCATGCGTAAGATGATATTATACAAATAATTAGAAGAAGCCCTGAATAGTTATGCCAAATGTGACCTAATAAGAAAGTGAGCCATCAAGGAAATGTAACTAATTTCTTAATGTAAAAGGACATTGTGTGTTCTGTGTGCAAAGCAGCACTGTAAAATAAAATAAAATACATAAAATAAAATAAAATAAAATAAAATAAAATAAAATAAAATAAAATAAAATAAAATAAAATAAAATAAAACAAAGTAAAACAAAACAAAACAAAGTAAAACAAAACAAAATAAAACAAAATAGGGACCATTTTATTTTATATTTCAACACGTGTAGCAGGGATTGCTCCAATTTGTAAGGCTATGGCTGATCCAGGCACTGAGTTCTGCTACCAAAGCCTCAGGTCCTTGCTGTACAGCTGCCTGCTACTGCTGAAAACCAGGACAGACAAAATGAAGCACAGAAAGGAGAGGGAGAGCAGAGAGAGTGAAGGGGTTCACTGATTAATTACCAAGCCAAAAAAAATACATATATATATCTTCCTTGACTGATGTTTACCAGTCTTTAATTGACAGCAAAACAAAAGGATTTAATAACTTCAAGGCTCTTATGGGCAGCTCCATGGAAAATCCATAGTGGCACAGAGGAAGCTTGGCTTTTTTGATCTATAGCAGTGGCTAAATGGGTCTCCATTAGAGCAGTGGCTATCCCGAAAAGTGAAAATTAAAAAGTGAAATATACATTTAATCAGCAACAGGCTAATATATCAAAAGAGTCGGCCTGTCCCAACAAGGGCCTGATTCAAAACACATTGACGTGAGTAGAAAAAAGATTCGTGCCCCACAAAAGCTTAAGCTCAGAAACTTGTCCAAAGCCGATCTAAACCCTTTAAGCAGCTGAAAGCCTTGGAGAGCCGAGCCTGGCCGCATTTCCCGTGCCAGGCCGGTCACCTCCCCGTCCCCAGCCCTAACTGGGGACATGACCTGGAGCTGCCCGAAGCCCCGCGGCGTGACGGGGTCTGTGGGCAGCCCGACCCAGTGCCCGGCCATGCCACCAGCCCCGATGCACCATCAGCCCTGACACCCATGGCTCCCAGGGCCTGCCTGCGGTGTGTGGGCCTGCTCTGAGGCTACGGACCGTACACCAGAAAGGGAGAGCCCTGCAGGGCACTGTAGGAAGCTCAAGGGAAGGGGAAGCACAAGGAGGATACTCTGGGACTGCGATGGCAGAGGCGGCCCCGTGGCAGCCCCCAAAGCAGGCCAGGGCTGGCCCCTCGGTGAGGCTGCTCCCCCAGCGCCCACCCGCCGCTCGCCCAGGCCGCAGACCGCACACAGGCTGTGGTGGTCCGGGGCCATGTGGGTTGACGTTTTATCCGAGTCAGTATTTCCAGCCTTCATGTCATTTTTCTAGCTGAAGCGATTTAGCTTTATTGTGAGGCACGTATGTCTTTTGATATGGAAAAGAAACTTTTGTGAGGCGACATTGAAAGGGGTCTGCATTTATGTGGGCAGTTACTTCTGGCAGGCGTCAGTTCTTTGCAGCGAGCAGTAGCAGGATTTAGAGTTAATTAGAGAAATTATAAAACAAAAAGGTATTCTCTGACAATGAAAGATTCTTCAATCAAGACCAGTCAATCATCTTGACAAGGAAAATAATTTAAGATTACTTGGTGGGAGAACAAAAATGCATTACATGGGTTTAAGTCCCAACAACTTTTGTGTTATCTTTTAACATAAGTGTCTGTATAGGTACTTAGCATTATATAGCGCACATAGAATACCGTAACAGAAGATCTGAGTTTCACCTTTTAGTCTTTCAAAAAGTAGCTAAGTTCCTGTTCATTTCAGTGTTCACTGATTATCATCACTACCACAATTTCAGATAGGAGATCTAAATTAGCTGCTTACTATGGATGATATGCACCATGCTGCAGAGCACAGACGTGGAGCAATCCTCACAGAAGTAGTAGATGATAAATGCTTTCTGTGCTCATCCTGAGTATGGTGAGCTCCATTTCAGCACCAAACAGGCTAGCTCTGAAGGTGGCCAAGGGGCTGGGCTGTGGAATAATGTAAATACCAACCTTTACAACTGGCCACCAGCCATGACACAGATGATACGGAGCCACATTCCAAGGACTTCATCCTCCAAAAGCCTGACTATGCCAAAACTACCTCAGAAGAAAGACATCTCCCCAGAACGAAGTCAAAGCACTGATTAGATCTCTCTGGAATGCACCCCTACACTAATGACATGCACTACCTGGTGAGGTGCCCCATACAACAGGACTTCGATGAGCTCAGAGCAGCCCAGAGGGGGATGTTTAGGAAAGGGGGAGAGAAAAGATTGCTCACTCCTCCCCTTCAGCAAGGGCTCCCCTTCACTCTCACCCTGTGGGGCCTGCCTTTATATGCAGGGAAGAGACGCCTTGCAGGCAGGTGGCACGCTGCTCCCTGTCCCATCGCTCAGGACAGCGGGCTGGCTGTCCCCTGCCACCACGCTGCAGGTGAGAGAAGCTGAACCACCCAGATCATACAGCATCACCTCAGCTTTGTAGGAAGAGAACATTCCCCTTTGATTTCATATCATTGCTGTTTGCATTGCCGTTGTCCTTGGGGCCTCCACTGAAGTCAAGTGCCCACTGTGCCAGGCGCTGCACAGGCACAGCCCCTTCCCCATGGGGTCTGCAGCCGAACCAGACTAGACAGCCCGAATTAACATCATTCCCACTTCTCAAGCATGAAGCTGTGACAAAGAAGGATTTCAATAGGAATTGGGGACCTAAATGTTTCTGAACTAGAGCTTTCAAGCTTTCTGGATCTCAGAAGCAGATTTAAATTCTATCTCTGACTACGAAAATACAGCCTGACTTTGGAGTGACCTTCAGAGCCCACGGTACAAAGGGAGCATTTGGTCTCATTCAGAGCATGAAAGCCAGCCCCAGCCGCAGAGCCTGCTATAACAACCTGACAGGCTTTTACATCTCTAAATGCCAAGGTGAGAATTTACTTTGAAAGGGAAAACATTTTAAAAACCAAAACAGCTCTGAGAACTGTTAAGCAAAGCTGTCATCGGTAAATTATTCCTTTCTGCTGGTGTGGTTTTTTCCCTCCTGTAGTATGATCTGAGAGCTAAGTACAGCAGTCAATATGTAGTAATCAGGCTAATGATTGTCTAATAGCTAAATTAGGAGAGTGACTCTTAATCATGCAATATGATGCCAATAGTCTAGCACCGACATCCAGACATGAAGCAAAACTCTTTGATTACACTTCACGTTTTTAAAGACCTAATTAACTTTTATAAGACTTCTTGATTTTTAAATATCTTAAGTGAATGGAGTGTAATATCAAAACTCCGTAGAAAGCTGTAAATGTGTTTCTTAGACGTATAGCTTCCTAGGCCTACAAAGATGGTAGCCCTCCATACAAGTACATGGAACAGTTAAAATTAGGGAACACAGAAGCATATTTAATGTTACACATCTTTTGATACTTGTATTAATTTTCTATAAACCTAAGCTCCCTAATAAATATAATTTAACTGGTCTTGCAGAAATGCAATCCATTAAGCACTATGCAATCTACTCTGGGACCATCCTGCAATGAACCCTAAGTGAATTTGCCCAGTTGAAACTCAGAGAAAAGGTAAAGGAAAAATCAAAAAAAAAGAAAAAAGAAGAAGAACTAAAATATAGACAATATAAAACATGAACAAAAAGACAAATGAGTCTATGCAATCTCCATTCCGTGCACTAATATATTTGATTAGTCATGTACCAGTTCTATCATTCATATTTGGAAAGAGCTTCCATTAAATTAGAGTGATTTCAAATCCTTTATTACAAATCTGTTGAACTTCTTCTAATGAAATAGGAATAAAGAGATTCTGATTTTAAAACAACAAAATCTCAAAATCTACTTTGCTGAAATTACTGAAGATGGAACAGGGGAACAGTCTGGCCTCAAATAAGATTATCGTTCCTGGTGCCACACACACACACACACACACACACACAGAGAAAGATATAAATATCCTACCATCCTTGCAGTCTGGATGTTCTTGCAGGCCTCCTGCCAGAAAAGCATCTCAGAAGCCAAGAGGAGTTTACTATAGCAAAAAATGGCAGAAGAAATAACCTATAAAACATACATCTAATGCTCACCGAAATCAGCGGAGGGTCTTTTGGATAAGTGTATAAAAATGGTTTCAATTAATGTAATTAAAGACAATTCTCTGTACCTAGAAATGCAATTCTGGTGGCTTCAAGCAAACTGAGTGTGTGGCTCCAGCAAGTGGGCCTTGGCCCATCACTGCTGGAGTGCACTAGGGCACAGCATGGCAGCTAAGAGAACTGCTTCACGGGAAGAAGGGGCAGGGAGGAGACACGACACGCTTTCTCCCTGCTGACATGCTGAACTTGCTGAGGTTTTGACATTCACTTCAGTCATGTCCAGCATGCTTTCCATCACGGGGAAGCTACAATGCACCCTTTGATTTTAAAGGAACTTTGGATTACTCTCCATCCGCCCAGATAATGGAAACAAGATCCTCAGGTACTACAGCATTTCAGAAATCAGATAATGAACTGAAATCATATATTTCATGGATTAGGCTCTCTGAATCAATTTATATTGGGTATTTTGCTGGGAGACTGACCCAGATTCCATACATTTTTTTAATTACTGGAAAATCACTTCAGCCAATTCTCCCATTATGGATGACATATTTCATCGTTGTTCAATATTAAATCATGAGGGGAAGAAAAAATGAATGGTGAGGTGTAGGAGGTAGCATTTCACTTCCCCACACTGACTTCAGAACTTTGCTGAATGCTTATGCCTAGTCTTTATATGTTATTAGTCTGATGGGTCACTGGATTGCTTTTAGATTAGTAGGTCCCACATTCAAAAGCCTCTCTTCTATTATTGTTACTTAAAAATTCAGCCCTCTATTTTTTATATATATTTTTTTTAACAAAGGTGCAAGTCAAAATAGAGTTTTATAACATGTTATAATATGTTTTTTCTGGCTGCCTGCCTGTGGTTGTTTGGATAGCTGGCAGAGCGTGTAGCTGACAGTACAGGAACGGCGTGGATAGTTTGCCATTCCTTTGGGGATCTATCTTGGGCAATAAATTTGGTCTGGATGTCTGTTAGTAGAGTGTGTCAAAACTATGCCAAAAGCACTTTAGGGTATATAATAATAATAAATGAGTGTTGTACAGCATTAGTAGAGGAATTCTAATACAAGTTGTCCATCACTTCACAGTAAGTTCTTTACCATGTTACTAAACTTACGTCTCATAATAAATTAACCGTATCAAGTACTTCATCCCATAGGTTCAGAAAAATAAACAGACATAAGTCTAGGTAACTTCTGTGCCAACAGAACAATGCCCATGTCCCCGTGCATTCCTTTAGCATACAACTCAAACAAACACAAGTCTGGAAGCCAACTGCATGGCTGGAGCAGGAGAGCACCGTCTGAGCTCCATCAGCAGAGCCGTCAATCCGCCCGCTCGCCTGAGGTTCTGCAGAAGTCCTCAGCTGATGGCATACAAAAGCTCGTTCCACATTCCACCACACTCAGGCTGTAACAGTCAATCTAAAAGGGCTTATCTCCGTATAGTTTTCCAGTTTGATGCAGAAATGTAGATAATAAATCTCCGTAGGAAAAATATGACTTAATTCCTATGAGAGTGATGCCAATACTTTCCAATATGGCAGTCAGTGTTTATAAAACAATAACTGCTGTTCAAAGCAAACAATCACATCAGAAATGTTGTGTGATTAGTGAAAAGCCTCATAAATACAAGAGTAGGTGAATACCCAGAACAGTTTTGGCATCCACAAATCATGAGAATATTTGTGAAAACAGCTGTGTTCATATGATAGGACTCTCTGAAGACACTGAGGTTTGGCATGCAATGGTCCAAAAAAACATTGCACACCAGGGGATGCACACAATGGCCCAAACAATCGTTAAGCTCAAGGAACATTTACACCATAATCTGTATCATGACGGAGGGATGAGGGGAAGGAAGAGTAAAAATGGATTTTATTTGGAAAATGGAAAGTCATCAAAAGCCAAACTTTGCAAAGGAAAATCTGCCACTGAGCTTCTGCGCTATAGCTAAAAATGTCAATATCCCATTTTATGATCAACACACATGAGAAATATTTTGCAACACTAGGCTTGAAAACACTGGAAAAATGCAGGAATCAAAAACTAGTCTAACATCAGGAACTCATCCTTTTAAAGCCAAAAGAAGTTACAGGTAAGCCCACTAGCCAAAAAGCAATTTTTTTTAAGGTGCTTAACACAGACTGGGAAGTGTCCGTGCTTGAGCAGTGACTTACAGGCACTGACTCCCCAGGGACAGCCGGGGGGTGCATGCAGGAATGAAAGTTGTCTGAATAAGAGATTCAGCCAACGCTCTTTTCTGCCAAGTGGTGTGTCTTTTGAAAGTATAATACAGCAACGAGCAGCGCAGGGCAGTAGGTTAATGATGCTGTAATTATCAGTGTGTACCTCAGAGTGACATGGCTATGGACAGCAGTTATCTGGAATTTATGCTGTGCTATGTCCAGCAATGCATTTTTCCCAACCCAAAGCACCCGAGGAGGGAATTCCTTTCCAGCTCATTCCCGACATTTCACAAACATGCCACGTGGGCCAGCAGCTCCACGCATTGCACAACCAGCCTGTAAGTCCTCCATCCAGATAAGAGCAGGTACCTTCTGAGAGAGCCTGCACGCTGCCAGCTCTCTGAATGGAGCAGCAGGCAGGCATCGAGCCAGGGGGCAGCCGTGATTGATGCGCACCGTGTGCGTTGTGTGGCTCACGCTATGATATTTCTAAAGCAAAATCTGTGGCGGAGTGACTGGCGCTTCACTCGTGCAGCTTCCAGCAGCAGCAAGTGGAGCCGCGGAGCTGAGCTCCAACAGACCCACAGAAGACACACGCGGTGCCACACCGGGGTGGTGACAGCACGTGGGCTCGGGATAGCGAACACCACGTTTAGGAATAACAGCCCAGCACCACGTGCTTTTTGTTTGTACAGGTGGCTTTCTTTTCTAATTTGTTGTGCTGAGGAGGTGATGGTGAGGGTTGCACCGAGCAAGTCGCAACGAGCTTGTTGAGAAGGGCAGAGTGGGGACCGGCCGTGGCAGCAGCGTGCAGAGCAGAGGGAAACAATGTCTGTCATTAGCAGCGATCCAGCAGCAGGCTGAAACATCACCTGTTAAAGTACCGCTGCCACTCAGCCACAAAGATTGTCACACACTTGGGATAATCCCAATTCTGCTCCCAGAGTACATGTCTCCCAGGTCTGCTCTTTGGACAACATAGCTGTGTGCTGCCTCCTACTACAGGGAAGTTGGGAAAATGTAGTTTAAAAAAAAAAAAAAAAAAAAAAACAAGCTTAGATTTAAGGTTAGAAAACACCTTTCCTCTTGTAGGAGGTATAATAGGTACTTCAGCAATGAAGATGTTGGTTCAGCCAACTGGGATGGAGTAATTCAATTTCAACAAGTGGCATTTTTCAGCACTCCCAAATGAATATTTGGCTTAGGAAGCAAAAGTCAAAATGTTGTACTGTGAAAGCTCTCTCTCTTTTTTTTTTTTTTTTTTTTTTTTTTAGTTTATAAATGCTGTCATTTTAGTTGAGATAAAGCTTCCACACTTTCTTACAGGAAAAGCCACACATTTCTGAACTACATTTGTCTAGCGCTGAAGAACAAACAGCAAACATCTGAGTGAAAATTATATTATTCCCACTTTTGTGGTCTGAACAAATATATAGGCTTACTGTGCTCTCAGGAAAGGTATGAGGGGTAGAGTGCTGTGGCTCTGATGTTCCTGAGGACTCTTCTGGACACCTATTATAAAGCTACTGGTGATAGCAGAAGATTGATCTCGAAGTGGTGTCTCGGTTTCAAGGTTTTCAAGTGACTGCTTTCCCCTGGTCACTGCATGACCCCTTCCTTTCAGCACCGTGTGTGTTCTGGCACTGCTTTACAGGGCCTGTAGCCACACCGACATCCGCAGCGCGAGCAGGTCCTGGGGAAACCTGCCTCTGCAACAGCAATACAGCTACCGGCAAAGCCAGATCCCCCGGTGAGCACTGACCAACTGCTTCAGGAAAGCCCAGTTTGGACAAACGCCCACATCCACACCCGGGTTTCTGCTAATGAGGGTCTGAGCTCTTCACACTCGTATCCCCCCAGGCTGTATCAGCAGAGGTCAGCAGCAGGGACCCAGCCTAACCTCTATTTTTTTCTCCCTCCAAAATAACATACAAGAAGTCATCCAAAATGCTAACACATCGAATCAGCCGAGCATTTTGTGCAGGAAGAGGTTAGAGAAGGTATCTCCGTGCCCTCTCCCAGCCCTCCCAGGCCAGATGCAGCACAAGACCCCGGTTGCTCCAGTGCTGCCCTGCTTCACTCCCAGCTCCTGCTCACCCCCGCTGAGATCAACTCGAACCTGCCCTCATGACATACAGCTTGATTTGGGTGCCGAAATACCTTGTGAACAGGACAGCCAGAGATCTAAACGCCACGGTAGGTGCTTATGATTAATTCTGGGTACATGAGCAATAAACACGTCTCCATTTGAGCCCACGGTAGTTCGTTTTTCTAACTGTGTGTCAAACGATGCTCTTGGGCTCGTGCATGTTTCGGTCTCCAGCTTCTCCAGTTCAGCTGTGAGTGCATGTGCAAGCCCACTGACAATGGGAAACGGGAAAACCTAAGCTCTGGTTTATCAATCTAAAGCCTTTAAAGGCCACCTAATAGCATTACAAATTTCTTAACACAATTTAATCTGCGTACATGCAACTCTTAAAAACTTTGATTTTCCTGACAACCAGAGCTGATGTGTTTTGATTCTGCTTTTATTGTGTATACTAGCTTCTATTAGTACCATCATAATAATATACACAGAACGATTAATACACGAAGTAAAAGCTTTTATTCCTTTCTAAAAGCCACTTAATGTAAACTGTAAACATCACGAACACTCTCATTCGGACTGATTCGAAGTTCTTAGCTGGGGCCAAGAGGCACAAGATGAAATGACTGCAAATGATGACGGATGGCTTTAAGCAGGGTTTGCTCACATTTGCACTGGAACAGCAGTGCACTCCGAGCACCTTACTAGAATACTGCAAGCTGAAAACCATCAGCAGTCATTCCAGGTAGACTGTAACCCCTTGAGACAGCATGGAGATTTTATTATGTGCGACGTCTTGCATTGGCATGGATATTAAAAATTACCTCTTCCTAAGGCCACTAGTCCTTTGCATCATTTACACATTCAGAATAGGCCTTAAGCAAATCTTCCTATTCTTCATCAGGTGTCACAACATCTAGTGCCATGCTGCCTGTGAGCACGGTCAAACTTGCTGTGTTTTAAAGAATATTCAGTGTAACAAATATTGGGAACGTTTTATTGCATACATGTAAGCAGAAGGACTTTTTCTAGAGATGCTCAACAAGTGCAGCCACTTCAGCCAAAGATCAGCCATGTACATAAGAACAGGTAAAACTTCAAGCATATGTGCTTCACCCCTGATTACAGCTGGCAGGCCATATATTTAAGTACCTACTTAAAATCTTTATGGAAACATGATTTTAAGGCATGCGAATTTGAGGTAGGGGGTTCTCTGGATTTTTTTTTATTTTTTTTTTTTACTCCTCCAGCTTGGACTGATTTTTTCAGCACTTCTATCATTTTTGACTGATTATTACCCAATTTATTTTTAATTTAAATTCGTATGTGCCATATTTCCTTTCAGACAGAACACTTTCTTTCTTTTAATAGATTTCTGTCGTGAAATACTGACCTATTTACCACTGGAAAGAAGTAAAATATAGGATCTGGTATAATGCCTACTGAAATCGGTCTTGAACAGGTGCGGGCTCTGACACACATAGAAGCCCGTAAAATGCAAATGGTACTTAGCTATTGAGGCAAATGGCAAGCTTTAAAGCACCACCTGTGTATATTTTGCAACATATCATGAAAGTGGTGAGAACCGTCCTCATTTATTCATGCATTAACTTATGACATTTGGCTCAGAACAAAAAGCTGTAGAAAAGGGTAAGTTATGAGATGTCAAGGAAAAATGATATGGCGCACTGTACGATGGTGCACTTTATATTTTACTGTTCACTTCGGTGTTAAGCTCAGCCCTGCAGTAAGGAAGGGGTCTGCCTGGGGGGAGGAAGGGGAAGAGGGAGCCCTGAGTTTTGTTCATCCGAAGACTCTGCTAGCCTGACTTTGGCCTCTTTGTTAGAAGAACACCAATTGCCTTGTTGCTCTGTCATCCCTGCAATGCCAACGTCCTTTCTCCATCTGCCATCTCCCCCAAGAAACTCAGCAAGAGAGAAACCCACCCCCTCCAGCGGGCCAGCATAAGGCAAATCCCACCTAAAACTATGATGTAATGTCTCTGAGCCAGTGAGGCAGATCCTCAGGCGGTGTGTCCCATGCCAGAGGACATCTGAGCCATTCCTAGGGGGGTGCTGACCTCACGCTTCCACTAATGCCACAAGCCAGCCCAGAGGAAAACAGATCAGCTCCCGTACAGAAAGTCGAGCTTTATTTTCTGTTTGTATTTAGACTGTTTTAATAGCTACAGAACCATATTAACATAAGAAATTGCAACGCTGCTTTGCTATTTACTTCAATATATTTACCAGTAAAATCTGACAGCTGACAGCTTGTAAATGTGATGCTAATGTAATCATTACATTTACGCTGGATGCAACACACAACTTTCTGAAGCTGCATGCTAATATTTTCAGACTTAAATGATGTTTTAGGAATAAAGACATAAGTATTTGTTTATGAGTAATCTATCTTGAATATGTTCATTAGTAATATTCCTGAAGGCCTCCAATGAAAGTTATTTGATATTAATTAGAAGAGAAACTGTTAATTTGTCTGCCCAAGTGGTTATCATGTAAACCCTGAACTTGAAATAGCACCTAAATAAAACAAATATAAACCTGCCACAAAGATGTGAACATGCTATCCCAAAAGGCAAAACCACTTAACTCGTGTAATTGTCAGTACAGTCAAGAAAAGCTGTTCTAAGATTTAGTTTTCAACACCAGATTACACAGCATGTCCAAATAGAGCAAATTAAATTAGGCTGCGTCTAAATGAGACTTCTTCCAGTGGCAAGAATACTTTATATCAACAGAAACATTGATCTGGGTGAGCAGCATCTACCAAGGATGACAACAGAGCCGAGAGGAGAATTTAGAAAGGCTGTCTTATGTTCAATCCATTTTCCCCTGTCCCTGACATAAGCCCACATGCAACGTGCTTGGTTGGGTTCAAAGGGCTCTGACAACCCCAGTGTTCCTGTAATACTCCGATATTTCTGTGAGAAGTTGCCTGTTATAGTCCTGTTCTGTTCAGCTCATCTCTTCTTGACATAAGGCAAATCGCTCTATTGCTGCATTTATTTATGGAGTACTTGAGCAGAACTTTATCATCTAAAAGCATCTCTCAGTGTCTCAGTGTAATAAACCCTAACGGGAAGAGATCAATGTCAGTTTATACACTTCTCATTAAAGCATTTGAACTAAAAGAAAAGCCTTTAAAGGCCTCTTCGCTGTTGAGCTTATTTTAGGATATAAAAAGATGACCCAGAAGGCTTAAGTTTGAAGTTTTCCTGCCTCTGTCTTTTCAAGACCGCTTTGTGCATCATGTTCAGGTAGCGAGGGGCAGGGAAGGGGGAAGCACGCACTGCTGAGGGACCTTCCCGTCTCTTGTAAGGATGAGCTCCCCTGAGATGTATCTGCAATCCATGGGAAATATCCTCTGAGAGATGCACTTCTTCAACCTGGGGTAGTGAAATAGAGGGGGGACTGCATATTTGTGTTAAAGTCTGGTGTCTGCATGCTCTGTTTGGGGTGGGGGCATCATTAATGCTTCCTATTCAGAAATAACCTTGCTGGGGACAAGCACCCGGCTCCCTGCTGGCACCCGCAGTGACCACCCCACCATCGGCCCAGTCAGCCGAGGACATCAGCTGCTGTGCTTGGGCAGATGCCACCTTCATCTGTCTTCTTCCCCTGCCTGCACTGCCATACCACTGTCCCTCTCGGCAGCACAGCCTCGCGCTGGGTACCCACAGGTGCTTTCTCCAGGATGGCAGTGCTGTGCCTTAGCGTGGCAAGCGAGCCACAATCAATGGCAGAACGTCTTTTCCTGGGTTAAGGGACGTTGTACATACAAGAAGTTTTGTTTGGGTTTTTTGGTAAGGTGCTGGAGGTGAACGGCACTACAAGGAATTACCTCTCAGCAGGCACAAGAGGAAAGCAAGACACCCCAGGTAGACACATCACATGAGACATGCCCAGTTCTTCCTTAAAATTAATGCGTTTTTGTTGATGAAATCTTCCTAACACCCTCTTTCTTGTGTCCACCTTCCTTAAAGAATACAGGTAAGAAGACAGCAGCTGCTCCCAATTAATTAAGCAGCTAGCTGACTGCTAAGTGTTAGTTAAGCTGTGGCAAGGGCCCAGGGACGGTGTCACGGTGCTCCTGGCACTGCCGGGCCGGCAGCAGAGGCAGGTCCCTGCCCAGCAGACACACTGCAGGCGGATGGAGCAACCAGGGCAGGAGCTGGGTGGCAAAGCCTCCGAGACAGCGTTTTTGGGAAGGTGCATATGTGTCATGTACTGAACGTTACAGAATAGCTACCAGGGTTCAGCAGATTAACATAGAATGAAAAAAAAATGACTCAAAATGAGTGTGCAGTAAGTGGTTTTCCTCTCTTCCACTAGCAAAAATCTGCTTTTTATTCAGTACAGAGCTTCATTATGCACCTAGGTAATTGCTTGGATAAATTTGGGGCAGACAAAAGTTAGGCACTATTGGAAAGTTAATTTGAACATTCAGTGATGGCTCAGAAATATCTTCTCCAGTTTCAAACCAGAGGCCTTTCCTGGTGAAAGAAAATCCCTTTTCATCCAAAAATAAGTTAAAAATCATCCAGGAGAAGCTCAGCTGAACAAAAGGTCAATCTTAGCTCAGCTCTGTCACCCCTGTTTAGTATCACAAAGAAAGAGGTGACACAACATGTGAAAAGCGAAAAGGCACCAGAAATCCTGGCAGAAAACCGCAGCCAGCCTGCCCGAAGGGGAAAAAAAAAAAAGTGGTCTCAAGAACTGAATGAAACCAAATCCCCAGTGGATTTCTTCTCAGAGAAAATGTGGTACTTCCTGACCTAAAGGACAGGATTTGAACAGATAATTAAGGCAGCTGATGACAATGATTGTATAAATACAAATACATGGGGCTAATAAATATTATGTTCATGGAAACATTCTGATTTTTTGTGGAATCCATAAAATTTCTACTCATTTATCATCTCATTTAATTTCAAGGAAATATATTCATAATAGCGATTGTATTCAAAACATTTGAGAAAAAAACTGCAACAGGAATAATTCTGCATAATAATTCTGAATAAGACTGTGTCTCACAGGCTACACAGAAATGATTTTCAGGTATAAAAATACAACCTGTGAAACTTCCCTTGATGCTTTAAGCTAGCTACCCTGTAAGTGTGCGATGCCTGACTGCAAAGAGCAGGCAAGGAGCAGGTCTTTGGGCCAAGGCTCCTCGTGGTCAGGCTGGGTTTCAGCAGGGCAATGCTGGGTCCTGATTCAGAAACTCTGTGTGAATGACACTGAAGAGAGCTGATCAATACGAGGGACAGGAACAGCTTTTCCCTTGTTCTAAGAGGTTTGGAAACCAGCACAGGAGTCAGTACCAGACTGCTTCGTTCTGCACAGGCAGGATTTGCAAAAGCCCATTAGGAAGGCAGAAGGGAAACCGAACGGAAGAAGGGGAGTGCACAGAAGAGGAAGAAACTGGCACGGAGCTCTCCGACAGAAAAGAAGGCATCTCCTTCAGCCCTGCTGGAAGGAGCGCTTTCCCTCTGGTTTGCAGTTAAGCTTCAGAGCCTGCTGTGTGCCGCACGGCCCCATTAACACCGCCTATCTGCCATTGCTGGCCATCCATCCTCCCGCAACCTCTGTACGTTTGCATGGCCTTTCTAACGTCCTTCCCACAAGGGCTGCATAAAGGCACAGGCAGGGGGTCCCCTGGGTTTCGGCACAGCTCCTGCTGCTGCCTGCACTCGGGCCGGGCTCTCACCTGCCCGCAGCACAGCAGAATCGTGTCCCACAGCAACTTTATGGATTGCCCTGCCATTCACCGGCACATCCCTTTCGGCAGTGACTGCTCCGGCCACCCAAGTGTCTGACGGAGCTCCAGCCAGCTGCTGCCGCCGTCTAAAAAAATATACATGTTTTTTAAACACGGCTCTGCTTTAATTCCTTTTAACTCCGCAGACAGCACACAGCTGTTGCGAGCTAATGGATGCTGCTCCTATTGTAAGATTGCCTGAAAATATAACAGATCGCACAATGGCAAACGAACAAATATATTTTTATCAACCTCTGAAACGAGCCATCTATCTTCTGGGCTATGTACTGAATCATGACACCAGATGATAAGTTTTATCTCTTTTACTGTCAAACTCAATCTCAGTCAAGCCCTAAATTGCTGAGAATACCAGAGAAGAGTGAGCTTTACCCTGGACTGAAAATGTAAGCGGGGCTGGCTGGCCGGCCTTTCCCTAAGTGGTTTTAATCTGCGGGAGGCTTGGCTTGAACGAAAACACACGGCAGTGGCAGTCTCCATCGGGCAGCACGAGCCCCGGCAGCTCAGGAGGTTATCAGCGAGCGGAGGGCCTGTCTCCCCGTTGGCTCTTCACCTCTTTACTTTTCCCCAAAAAAAACATTAAGCGTCCTCTAGTCACCCAATCCCTCTCTGCTATTCAGCTAAGCACATAAATTTCCTTTTATTGCCCTCTTTTAAACAAAGCCAACTTTCCATCATACCTTACAATTAAAACTTAATTTTGTGTTAATCCCTGACAAACGATACCTAATATAAAGGTCAGCCCCTTGGGATCGGCTAACATTTAAGGCTTTGATGAAAACCAAGCGCTTATGACCTATAAAGCAACAGCTGTAATATTTTCACTTAGCTCACGGATAGCTGCCTCACTTAAAGACATCGTGTTACAAAACTCAGTGACTTCCTTCTGAATTACTTCAGAAAGACCATGAAAACCTGGTAGTGGCAAAGGTTCCCCATACTGACACCCCAGAAGTGACCGTTCACACTAGGATCGAGGCAATGCAGCGTAGTTTTTAGGTGTGGGGTGCAAGCTCCTGGTGCCAGCCACCCCAGGAAAGATGCTGTGGCAACATGAAGCTGAATTGATACTCTTGAGGTGATCAACCTAAGATCTACAAAAATTCCTCCAAGTCTAGCTCAAAATAAATATATTTTTAAAAATCAAAGACCACTGACACGAAGTAAGAGCCTGTGGCAGGAAAGGAAGTGAGAGAAGATTTATGGTAGGCTAATTTCATTTGGAGCAACCTGTTTCCAGCCAGCTGAAGAAAACAGAACCCAAAGGAAATTTAGAGCAAATAACCTTTAGGTCAATTTGATATCTGTTTTGCTATGTGTGAAGAAACATCCTTCACAAAACCAGGACCCTCTAGTCATAGGAGAACTGATGATCACAACTCGTGTGGAGGAGAAATTGTCGACTGTCCCCATAAACAGCAGCAACTTTAAATTACTACAAGAGATCCCGAGGCACAGCACCCATGTCTGCAGGGAAAGTGCCTGGCCTGTGGGGCAGCGACCGCTCGTCCCAGCCCGCTCTGCACCCCCACCGCAGCTCCTCAGCTGGGTCCTGTTCCCTTCTCCTCTTTCTCTCCTTTCTCGTTAAGAAGAGCCCATACCAACCTGCCACCAAAGTGGAAGTGATGCTGTGACAGCAGGCGGGCAGGCAGCTGATGCTAAGTGTGGCCAGACCCAACGCACAGGTTTGCTCCTGTGGGACACTGACTGACAGACTGGGACGGACAGAGGGACGAGCCTTCAGGGGCCGGATTCTCTGCCCTTTCCTTGATCAGCACCATGCTCTGCGTCTGGATTTGGGGGTGAGGGCTCCTTACAGGCTCTGCCCAGTACAAGCAGCATGCAAGAATACAGGCATGAAGTTTTTGTTTTAATAAGCCACAATTTCATATCCCGAATGCTGCTGCTTGCTTTCCTTCTAAGGACCATGGAAGTGCTTGGACGTGATCTAGAGTCCAAAATGCTCTCTGATGACATTTTCTCTGTGTGCTCATCTACTTGTAAAATAACAAGTAAATAACTTATCTGATCCTTCTGCCAACAAAATCAGAAGAGAAACTTATTCTCCTGCTAATTTATGTGTTTTTATCTGTCCGTAGTTTCTACAGAAAACAATGTCACCTGTGATCTATCTTTGTTATAACCTGTTGTGGCAGTCTGTTTTGCATTTTTTGCCATAACCTTCCATACAAAATTGATCTGTCATGAATAATAGAAGTGCCACCACATTATGCATCTCCATTTCATAACATCTCATTCAATACCAAGAATGTTGGCTTAAAAAAAAAAAAAAAAAAAAAAATCCATACCATTTTAAAATGCCAGATCCTTAAAATATGTTCAACCTGAATTTTGTGTGCTGCATAAAAGTCATTTCAGACCTCCGTTTAACTGAACATACAAGAAATGTGGATCCTCATTGATAGGGAAATGGCAGAGTGCACAGCAAATTATTTCAGCAAGTCTGTGCAGGGAATAGCAGAGACACCAAGGAACAGGCAACATAAAGCACAAGCAAGCAAGAACATTTCACAAACTTCTAATGAGAAACACCCCGGCAGTGGTGCACTTAGTCTGAGATTATGTAAAGTAGCTCTAATTATTGATCTCAGTTACATACCATGTAATTTCCAATTTTACCTACTCTGTAAGTACTGCTGCTTCATACAGAGGAAGTGGAGTGTAAGCTGTTTTAAGTCTAACTATTTTTGAGGAGGAAGGAGGGGGAGAACGATCACTGGAAGGAAAATGCCAGGTTCTGAAAGCTCAAAAATAACTGTGGGCCAAATTTTCCACTTGGCAAGCGCAGCATAACTTTTGTGTTTCAAAAGATCCCATTTCAGTCGCAAGACACATTAATTCTGCACTGATCATAAGCCTTCTACTGAAAAAAGGAGTTTGGACTCGAGCACTGAAATTCCATTTCAGGTGAGGCCCAAGTTTATGTCCTGAAAGCCCCTGTTCAAATATGATTTGATCTTGGTGGCAGTTGCTCTGAGGACAGCTGTGGCTAGGAATTGCCTCTCCCACAGCCCAGCACTTTGCCTTAGCTGAGCATCTTTTGTAGGAGGGGGCTCCAAGCCATCCCTGCCTTCCTGCTGGGAGATTGGTAACCCTTGGTAAATGTCCTCCCCCAGGGCTGGGGGTATGTATCAGGATGTATCCCACAAGCATACAGTTGGGATGGGACAAGAGAAGTGGAAATGCTCACCGGAGAGCAGGGATCCCACTCTGTACAACCCCTACCAGATCACAACTGCAGTCCCTCACACAGCCTATTTCCCTGACCCCAGCACCCTTGACTTCTTTTCTTCATGATACACGTACCACATGAAGAAAAGCAACCATCTGAAAAAACAGCCAAAAGCACTCTACAACCATCTAAGAGCAGCCTTCCAGCAGATGTGCAGTTGAATTTATTCTGGCAGAAGGAGGAACTGATTATTGTTAGTCTGTTAACCTACTGCAGAATGAGCACCTTCATTTTTACTTCTACTTTTCAAAGTGATTTTTCTAGGAAAATGGGGGCAGTAGGAAAAAGAAAGAGTGAGAGCCCTGCCGGGTTATCTGGGAAGAGGCCCCTACCTTCAGGACAGGTCTCCAAGCTCTGGGTATCCCATCGCACAGAGCCTCTCTACAGCCGCACGTGATGGCTGGAGGACTCACCCTTCTCCCCTTCTCCTGCCGGCTGGTTTAAACACCCATGCTTGGCAGACTGCATGGTTTACAGCCCGTTCTGAAGCAGCACTGCACTTTCCTGTGAACTGCCAGTGAGCTCGAGGCCACTCTGAAGTGTTTTACTGCATCTAGTCCAGAGCTGAGCAAAGCCACACCAGTGCTGGTGCGACCCTAACTGATCAGATATTGTAAACACGTGGTTCTGCGGGGCCCCGTCAGCACACACACTGTAGGAAGAGCTCTAATTAGCGTGGTAGAAGATGAACACGTAGAATGAAAATATTTACTGTTCCTTTTTCTTTGTCATCTTCTTCTGTAGCAACAACAACCCTACTCCTGAGCACGCACAAGTTTTACTGCCCTGTCTGATACAGAAGTCGCTGGGCCATGTTCTGCGATGAGCTCTCCCTACCCGCAGACCTCGAAACCTTTTTGCTGGTTTCCCATCTCCTGCCACAAGCGGAAGATTGGATTTCAGCACTCTCCTTAGCCCTAGAGCATGCCTCCTGACTTGTCTCAGTGCACGGGGAATATCTACCACCTGAGCATTTCCATGTGCAGTTGTGAGCCTTATTTCACCACACACTTGCCACCTCTGTTCGTTCAGACCAGGCACAGAGAAACAACCAACCTCCCCTCTGCAGGCTGCCACTTAGCACTGTGCTCACTCCTAGCAATTGCACGTGTGAATTATGCATACCAATGGGCATATATTTTGGCGCAGCAGTCAAAGAAAGCATGTAGAGCCTAAGGTCATTGCTGTTGTAAAGCAAGCTTCAAAGATTCCCATCACACGTCGCAGAATAAACAGCAATGGAACTTGTCCTGCCTAAAGAAAAATGAAGGAACAATGATTAATATGTTGTAATGGACCTTTTCATCCTTATCACTTCCAGACTGTGGAATGTTATTTCTGGCATAGAGATTCTTGGTTAAGTATGAAGAGACATCGATTGGATAAAGTGCTTGATTTAGCCCATTTTTATTCTATTACAGAACAACAGAAAGAGGTTTTAGACAGGAATAAAATCAATAAAGGGAAAAAGTAGAACTTGGCAGAATAGCTATAGCTTGAAATGAAAATGATATATTGGTAATGCTGAATTTTAGGGTAAAGATTAATAAAAAAATACTAGAAATCTACTGTTAGGCATCAAATAATTATGAACAAGAATATGTTTTTATAAGTGCCCTTTATCCTTACACACACAGCAAAAATAAATATTAAAAAAAAAAAAAAAAGGCTTTGCAAACTTGGTGTAAGCAGCTTCTTGGGCCTGAAGTGCCAAGGGGGGTCCCTCCACATGAGTGTTGAAGCAGCTGGCAGCATCTCTGCCAGCCACCGCGTCCCCTTCTCACCCTCCTCTGGTAGGGAGACGTGGGTCCCATGAAACCCCAAAGCCTGGCAGCCTGCGCTGCTCTCCTCCTGGCCCACAAAACATCAGAGGGTGCACGTCCCTCTGCAGATGGTCTGCGGAGAGGAGCTGATCTTGACCTCAGAACTCCTACAGAAGAGGAATGGGAAAAAATAATTCCCCTATATCTGTACAAAACCACAATGGCAGCTCTGACAGGCTGAGTCCAGATTTCTGGCCGTACATCTGAGGATGAGGATGTTCTCTTCCTCTCCAAAGGTTGTTATTTATATTAAATATTGTTGCAAGGTCCAGGTCAAAATTAGGGCCCCATAATGCTGCAAACTCCACACGCCCAACTTCAGGTACTGTCAGTTCCTTCAAATGTTCAAAATGTATTTTTTTAAGGAAATTAAAGCCTCTCCCCACTAAATGGGGGCAGGAAAGCTGCCCCTGGCCCTCCGCAGGCTCTTGTTGCCAGCGGTCCTTAACGGGAACTTTCTCCTGCTTGTCCCGTGCCTCCCTCCCACAGCCAGCCGCGACGGCGGTGCACTGGCACTGGCCCAGCAGGTAAACACTCCGCCAGGCGTCAAGATCCTCAGCAAGAGTCAACACCGGCTTTTTCTTCCTCCAGTGTTGTGATCAGAGCTTCCAGGGGAAGACTGATAAGGCGAGCAGCCTGCTATTGTTAAACACGGCGAGCACACATGGGGCAGATTAATCTCCACTTTACTCAAGGGTAACTGATAGCCCGAGTCAGGTTAGAGAGATAGGAAAATGAGTTTCTTTCTTGGCTTAATATTGCATTAAGTTTCTTGCTCATCAGAATGGGAATGCAGCTCGTAGGGGAAAAAAACTACTTATTCCTAACTCAAGGAAGAGGATATATAACAAGTGGTAAAGCCACAGGAAGGAGTGGAGAGCACAAATACCCCATCAGCTGAAGAGAGGAAGGTTTCTAGTGAATACACAGAGATTGCTCAAAACTGGAACCACTCTGAAGCAGAGGCATACGTGAAGGTCAGAAAGGACTGCGCTTGCCCTTTCTTCTGAGTGTGTTTCATTTCCCCCCTCCTAGTTGTCTTCAGTACCTGAATTTCCCCATGCACGCAGGCCTCTGTCCGGAGGGCTCAAGGCAGCTCCTCACGCTCACAGGCAAGCAGAGCTCGAGTCCAGCTCGTGGCATGACCACAGCTTGGTGCCCTCTTTCCCAATTCATCTGGCGGTGATTTTCTGCCATCCTCCCTGTCCCTACATTTCTTCTTCCCCTCTTTTCCAGCCGCTGTCCCCCCAGAAGGTGTTACAGGACCAGTGCCGGGGCCACCCTTTGCCTGCCCCAGCACCTGCACAGAAAAATACCATGGGTCTACGGGTGGCTCCTGCGAGCACATAGGAGCCCCTGCCACAGGCGCCTTCCATTGTGCACCAAGGCCAGGGCCAAGGACAAATTGTTCCTTTGTAAAGTGGAGACCCAGAGGAGAGGGGGGCGAGGGTAAGTCAAGCTCTTATTGAAGTCAATGAGCGGGATCAAACCACTAATCTGGGTAAACAAAATACAGAAAATGACATTGATTGCAGATTGGCTTTAACAATGAATAACTGTGCTTTGATGTGCACATAAATGTGATAAAAATCAAGGCAATATATTCAAAACAAAACAAAAGAAAAAAATACAAAGGGGTATTTTACAACTAGGCTCCATTACCATCTATCCTAACAAGATTAAGCAGTAATTGCTGTGTCAAGAAAAAATATAGTGAGCTCAGCAAATGAAAGATCATGATAGGATCCCATTGTGTTATGGGCTCACGTCTAGCTGGAGAGCAGTGATGGGTTTTTTCCAGCATTGCACAACCAGTTTTTTTTGTTGCCGTTGTTGTTGTTTTTTTAAGTATCAAAGGCATTTCCCTGGAAATGTAATCCTTCGTGATAAAAATGTTCCTCTTTAAGCATTTCTGTAAGCCTTCCTGAAGCTAGCTGCAGGCTTTTTATTCTTTCACTTTAGTATAAAATATCTTGAAATCAGTACTGTTGTTTAAGCAAGATTTCCTGGCCTCTCTTTTCTTACTGAGGACACGAGGTTTCTATTAGTGATGTTACACTTGATCATCTCAAAGTGCAAGTTTCAGCACCATCTAGCATTAATGAATAATGGATCAATGCAAGAGTTTACTAAAGGTATTTGAACTTGCGTTGCCCAGGAGGTAATACATGTTTGTTTAAGCTGGAGTCTTTGTGGAGCCTTTAAGACTGAGACACCAATGTCACCCTAAAATTCAACAAAAATTAAGCAATTACGCTTCCAAGGTGTCTGTGAAAGTTTCTGCCTTAATGCTCTCTTGCACCTATACACTGAGCGTAAGGTGAACAAAGGACAATAGCTGAATCGATACCCTTTCTGTGGCAAGAGAATACTGGATTTCTTCATCATAACGTTAAAATTTATGAAAATAAAAATTGAAAGACAAAAACTAAATAGTAGGTGGAAGAAATTCACATTTCCTCCTTGATTTCTTTATTTCTGAAATCCTTTAGGCAGGACAGAAAATAAGTTGCAAGTTTCCGAGACCCTTTGAGGCAGAACAATCTATCCCAAAGAAGTCTTGGTGATGTTATTAATGAGCAGCGACGTTACCTGGATCAGTAAGCGCATCCTGGTGGTAAGGAGCAATCTCTCTGGTTGCCTGTGATGGACACGAGTTGTAACGCTCACCTTAGGACATATTCTAACAGCTCATTTGTTCACATCCTGCATGTTGGTACAGTGTCAGTGCCATGTAAATGTGGAGCACGTCTCTACCCATAGCTAGCTTCAGGCAGCAGAACAGCCAGGAGCAGACGGGTCTGAGGAAAACAAAGAGCTGAGCTGGTGCAAAAAATGAAAATTGAATTTGTTTGGTCTTCCTTATATAAGGGATGAAAGCAAGTGAGCTTCAGTGACAAAAGAAAAAAGATGAAAGGAGTAGAGATGGGTTCTTTGGTTGTATTAACTCAGCTGGCACCGATGAACTCACTCCTCTCTCATTTTCCTGCCTCTAACGACTGCGCTCAACAAATGACATCAGCAAGCCAAGCCTCATGCCTCATGCATGCAGCCCCATCGTTTGATCCGGTGCATCCCAGATGCAGGCTTTGTTCCCACCTGCTCCCTGCCGAGGGCCCACGAGCCAGCAGTGATCTGCTGAGAGCTGGATCTGGTGCGGGGATTCCCCGCGTGCCGCCACACCGAGCCACAGCCAAGCCCAGCTCTGTGAGCTGCCACGTGCAATCCAGCCTCCTTAATGCTCTTGGTGCAACCACCTCTGCTCTGCTGCAGGAACCCACCTGTGGAACATCGCCTCTGGGCAGGGAAAAACGAGCGTGGGTGTCCATACTCACTGCACTGATGTCCCTTTCAAGAGGTGCTGCATTAGCCCTCCTCACTCCCTCCCACGGCTTCACAAGCCTTGCATATTGCGGCATATTTTGTCCTTACAAACTGCTGAACTCATCACAGACCGCACGGAAACAGCAACAGGGAAGCTACATCCCCAGGTTATTACAGTGCCCTAAGTGTGATTTAAAACACAGCAAACTGAACGGCCTTCATGCTCATCTGTTGTAAGGTAGGTATTTCATGATTAATATGCCACAGACAGACAAAAGAGCCAACGTACCTCCAGTCAGCATCTGGTACAAGGTGGGTGATATACAGCAAATTGCTGCTGTTGACAAAACACCAACCCAAGAGAGGACTGTGAAATTGTTTGGTAAAGAAAAAAAGCTGAAGACCAAGGGCCATGACAAGGACTGTAACAAAATTACATATATTTTTGGTATCCTAAACATTTGTAGCTGCTCGTATACTTCTCCCTAAGACACTTACATGATCTTCTATTTTTAGGCACTGGTAATTGGAGTTTATGATTTACATATTACAGTGCAGTAGAATCCAATTATAGCAAATCTACAGAGAGACTGTATTTATTTCAGGAGAAGATACTGAGGAACCATGTCAACACGTAGCAACATAATGACCTGCTCACTTTCTGGCTTTCATGCCAAACATTGCAATGATTAGGTTTCAGACACTGCACGAGGATAGTTAAGGATGCACCATAAAACCATTCCACATCTGTGTTTGTTTTATTAGCAGGACCATTTCTGGGAAAAACAGGAAAGCGAATGCTGATCCAGCTGCTAATTCTGGCTAATTCTTTTAAGTCGCTAACTCCATTACCAAACACTACTTCTTGTAATCTTTTTTCCTTTTCCTCCGTTCTACATTAAGTATAAATTTCTTGACATTTCCCCCATCAGCACTGAAGTTTAATTATAACAAATGCTAATTGCATATATTTTAAGTTCCACGTAAACTCACTTACAGAGAAGATAGTTTGTCGATGGTAAATTGACAGCTGATGTATAATCAGTGAATGAACAAAAAATACAAGTTCATATACAGCCTGGACAGATCTGGATGGAAAAGAGAATTTCTATTTTATTTTCTATTTGTACAGATAATCACTCTGTCTATTAAAAAAATGAGGACAAGTGCTAATGGCCTTCTCCTTAGGGGAGCTGGTCATGGCCCATTGCTCAAGGCCATGGCTATTGGCAGTGTCCATCAGCCCCCAGACTTTCGCTCTGTTTCTCGCTGGACCAGTGACCGCAAGTCACTGCACATACACAGTTTTATGTAGGTAAATTCAACAGGACTGTTAGTCTGCTCTGAGCTAAGATATGCCTGGCTGATTTTCTGATGGATTTTGTGTGAGTTGAAATTACCGAAGCTGCTGAGAAAATGTGGGACCCAACACCCCATGCATTTTGAAAACTTCAGGCTGATGACCGGAATATTTCAAATCTTTCCTTCCTCGTGGGTCTGTGGTCTTCAGGACAATATTTTCATATGTTACTGTGATATTTTTATTATTATTATTATTTTTACATCTTTCTCACCCTTCTTCCATAACAATCTTTTGTTGTGATTGTTCTTGAGTCAGTCATTGTAACAGGCTTGTGCTTGATTAATTAATAAGCCCAGTACAGGGTAATCAGGGAAGCATGCTACCCCCCTCCGCCATGTGAAAGCTGCAGTTCAGCATCGTCTGACTGCAGAGCCAGGCTGAACAATGACACTTTGAAGTCTGTAACTCCCTACGCTTTATTCCAGAAGAGTAGCAAAATTAATAATGTTACTCGGAAAAGCTCCTTTGTACCTTGAAAGTATCAGAAAATATACAGCATTGTGAGAAAATAAAGCATTATTGCTCTGTCTCTGCCGGTAGCTGCTCTTTGGTGCCTTGATAAAATTACGGTCTGGTAACAAAGGAGGTAAGGGAACATCTGTAGCAGGATTTGCTGGGGCTCTGAATAGCTGCGTACGCTATAACTTCATATACTTTTCCCAGTAAAATTATGTATAACTGAAAGTGATGCAAATAACAATAAAGCTTGGGTTCAGGGAGACGGTAGTATCTTTGCAGACATTTTAGATAGATTTTTCTCCCCCAGACTGATGAGAAATGACTATAAAATACAAACCTGCTCCATTTCTATTACAAAAAAAAAAAAAAATCAAAACCAATGCTGCCAGCCAACCATTAACTGAAAAATAATGAGGGCTAATGAAATCGCGAGAGTCCAGATCATTCAGTGCTCAGACAGGTCTCTTAAGGGAACTGAAAATGAATTAGCCCGAGTTTGACAGCAGAAAAAAAAGAGGCACCTAAGACATTGGAAGGTGGGGATGAGGCTGTCAGAAAAGAAGCAGGGAAGAGATTGACAGACAACCTTATATGAAAAAGAGTAATTTAGGGGTTAGAGAATAACTCAGAAAAATGTTATAATAGTTAGAAATCATTTTAGAAAAGTAGTGCTAAGCAGGCTCTTTTATTCCGGCATTAGGACTATTCAGTGGCCCTGTATCATCACGAAGAAGGTCAGAGCAGACAATCATAATGCTCCCTTCTGGCCTTGAAATCTATGACTCTATTAAAACTATCCAGACTGTACACTGCTGCAATTCTGTGTTCCCAATTTGGTGAGGATTCTTCTTTTTCTGTCACATAAAGCTCATCCTTACACAGCCGTTAATGCCCTGCTCTATTTGTCTATTTGCTGGTAAATAGGTAACCCGATGATCCCAACAACTGGGCTGGGACACCCCGAACATCCAGCAGAGACTATGGACATGGATGCAAGGATCCGTGAGCTGTAAGCACTTCAGCTCAGGACCCTCAGGTGTCAGCCCTTCTTTGTGCAAGGGCCGGGGCCGGATGAGCCTCCGAAACCCCTGGCAACCTGCATTTTTCTAAATATCTCAACACAGGAACAGGTAAAAGTATGTATTTCTCTATTTCATCTGAAAGCAAATCCCTCCCCACAGTCTTACTTCTGCGTTTACTCAAAACTGACCCAACGTGAACAAACCTAACCCCAGATAAAGTCTGGCCAAGGTCCAAAGGCAGGCAGCCCTCTGCAAGGTGCCCTTCCATTAGCCACCTTTGGAGCAGGTCTGAGGAATGAACCTTCACAAAATGCAGCTGTTTTAAAAAAAGGCTCTGTTTTGAAAAAAGACACGACGAGAGGAGAGGTAGTGTCCCTGCTATCTGTAGTTTATACAGCAGATGAGTGCCGAGGAGACCTGCAGGACTTTGCTGTTAAGCCCTGCGTTGCCTGATGCTGCAGCCCAGCTCTCACGTCTCTCGGGGAGCCCTGCAGTCACTGCACGACGGGCTGGGGGAGCCCCATTCCCACCCGAGGCTGTGGCCCTGCGCAGGACAAGGGCAGGGCCAGGGGTCCTGCCATCGGGACCCTCACCCACTTAGGGCAGAACCCCCAGCTGTGACACTGGGACCTGAATGGTCGGCGCAAATGAGAACGGGAAATGGGGCCAGGAAACGTGGAAAAACAATGCAGGTTGTTACAGCTCAGCAGCAAGGACACTAAAAAGTGTGTGGGACACGAGTCTCTTGTTTCTCAGATCACTTGCTCTAGGCTGGACAGCAAGAGCCCCCAAAAAAAGTCTAAGTCTACCTTACATCAGGAATACGAGGTAGCAGCAGGTATTAGTGGTCAGAGCAGGCTCTGGTTTGGCTGGGGGCACACGCAAGGAGGTGTAGATGTTCAGACCAGCAGCTCCTTGCTAGCACAGCCTAGCTGCTCGAGAACAGACTGAGGCCTTGGCAGGATCAGCACAGCCCCTTCCAAGAAAAATAGATGGGGTAGCAAACAGTACAGAGCATACGAATCTCTTGGATAATACCCGAGAAGACTAAGAAAGGCCTTTCAGATTAACCTCTTGTAGCACTTTTGATTAGAAGAGAGGTTTACCCTGATGTCTGTGCTTAACCATACATCCGCCCTCACTAATGGGACTCGTTCACTGCTTTTTTCTCCCTGCCTACAAGCCACTCAAAATGCCTTGCAGTCAGCTGGACTACAAATGATAGATACACCGGCTCACGTATGACAGGCGCCTCACTCCAAGCCTGTGTCTGAGGCTCTGAATTCCTCAGGAACAGCCGGGATCATTAAACAAAGCTCAGAAACCCTCTTGAAGCATACAGGGAGCACACAAGGGGTCTGGGGAGGTGTCACCTGCCTTTGGAATTGCTGCCCCACATTATGGCGATTTCAGTAACTCCTCTACCCACGGCAGTTTCATGCTTATTAGAAATGCCGTGCCAATAAGCTCTGCGCCTTTTATTCAGATTCACAGGTCAAGATGTCTTAGCTAATTGAGAGTCCACCTGGATAATCTGCTGGAGTACTTGATTAGAATTTCGCATAAAGCTATCAGATGTTGCTCGTGGAGAAGATCACTGCATAAAACACTGAAGTAAATGATTCTGTTTGAGCACTTAGACACCTGCACAAGATTGTTGTTTCCAGTAGTTCTTGGAATTAGCTGATGCTGCCATATCACCTAAGGACTTCGGGAGCTTTCAGCTGAGAGCCAGAAGAGCTAGTGGGTCTCCTGTCTTGGCAAGCAGCATTTCCAACGTCCAAATGTGTACATGGAAAAAGCTCTCCTCCCCGCCATACATTCCACTAAACTGGCAGGGTGATATAAGCCTTTGGTTCCTCTCAATCAAAAATAAAATAAAAACAACAGCAGCAACAAAACCACAGGGATTTTAACAGAAAGAGAAGAGAAAGCAAAAGCCAGGAGACAGTTTGCCTTGTCTACGCTGCACACGTAAGAGACACGCAGAAGGAAGGTGGATGAGAGCAGAGTCCACATAAGGAGATATTAGGACCAGTGGGTTTCCGTACTCACTGCCTTCTCTACAAGGATTCTGAGCCTGCTTGCAGTAATTTCTGCATCTGACATTTCTGGGATTTAGGATATGTAAAAAAGCTGGGGAAAAATGAGAACATAAGATGCAAAAGACTTGGTCTGTCCATGGCTTGTAGAAATGGACTCTGTATCTTGCTTTCCCAATCCTTGAGATTAAGGCCTGTCGTCTCATATTTGTCATCTTATCTGGCAAATAAAAATGGCAATTACCTCTGAGAGCATAAATGGAAGTAGCAGCATCTGAGCCACAGCACATGCCATCCTGGGCTTTCCAAAGCTCCTGTGAAGGAAGGACCTCAGCCACGATTCAGCTCACACAGAGGTGGTCACCCTTCCCCAGCAGTGCTCTCTGCAGGGAATTTGGGCTCGCAGGGTACAGAACAGGCACCCTGGAGCGAGTACTTCTCCTCCTCCCTGCTCCCCTCTTTTTGGAGTACAGCCATGCCTTGCCCTTTCCAAGAGTTTGCAGGATGCCAGTACAGGCTCAGAGCAGTATTTCAGCCAGAATGGGACGTATGGTAGATTTGGCATTCACCGCCAGAAGAAGGAACAAATGAGGAGGCAGTAGTATTCACAGTTAATAATTTTGCCTCATAAGCACAATTAAAAATCACTGGGGGAGAACAGAGAGAAAGAAAATCAATGTTTATCAGCCTGCAACATGTGGCTGGTTTCCACCCTCACAATTAGAGCCTGCCTATGCCAATACCTGGTGTGGCATTTGGGCAGCTGATGCATAACTTGAGGTTAAAAAATGTCTGCATGAGGGCCAAGACCCACTTGCTTTTAAACACCGGCCTTATTGACAAAGGGAGGATTGCTCCCGTGAGAAAAGGGCATTCCAGATGTTCATTTAGAATATCTGTAATTAAGTTACTAGCAAATTATATATAATTATAGTTTTATTGTCTTTGGATGTATCTATCATTACCTTTATCCCTGATGGCTCCTTTCTTAGAGATTCCAATTTTCGGCAGCCTCGAGCCCGCTCAGTGCTCCCAGTGACTCAAACGACAGCAGGACTGGATTCGTGTGAAATTACAGATAATAACGCACTGGTGCCGTGCTAGAAAGAGGACCTGCCTGTGTGCCTGGACCAAACTCAGCAGGGACATCCAGACATGCGCATGGGCAGAAAGCTCCTTTCTTACGGATTCCAGGTGTTAGAACTAACAAAATGCTGGGCAACCAGCACAGAGCAAGCACTAGCCTTCAGGTGGAAGTGGCTATGAAATCAGTGGGGATCACATGTGCATGTCTGCGGGCAGAATTAAGTTTTTCTACACTGCCAGAACACTGAAGTCATGGACAACTCCTAAAGGATTCCCTGAAACTAAGATGAGGACAATCTAGAGAGCAGTTCTGGTTTTTAATTTGAAAGGACTAATTATATATATATATGATAAAAACACTAAATATTTCAAAATAAAATATTATCATAGAATATTGACGTTTAAATGAGTTTTATGTAATTATTTCCACTAACTAAAAATACCAGAGAAATGTCTCCACCTGAAACAACTTCTGAAATATCATAAGTAATAACACATTCATGGTGGTTCGTCTGCTACCTTACCGTCAAAAGAGAGGGAAAGCTAATGAAGCAAGTTTGGGGCTACAGAAAAAAATAAATATATATATACATATATATATATACAATCTTCTTTAAGTAGTCTTTATTTCTTTATCAAAAGTGAATGTAGGTCTGTGCTAATTTCTGTTCTCTTTGCTAAAGGAGCAATATCATGAATACTCTTAGAATTTATTTCTATATAAAGATCAGTTGCTAGAGAAGCAGGATGACCAGCAAACCACATTTCAGAAAATAATTTGAATCACTGATTTTATTGTCTTTTTCCCCTCTTATTTTACTCATTAGCTTAGACAGACAAAACACTTCCCAAGACACCACTGGCATACAAGGTGGTATTTAGACCCAGCTCCCTCAGAGCTGGCCTCCGCTTCCAGTGACTTTAGTAAAAGTGCCAAGGGGGACTCAACCCGGAGACATAAAGCAAGGTGCCTGCATTGCATAAGCTCTGGAACAATGTTTAGAGACCATGAGGCTGATTTACAGTTAAACAAACAAACAACCAAAAAAAAACAAAACACACAAAAAAAAAACAGATGAGACAAACTGCCCCCCTCAGGCATTACTGGGTAAGCAGATGTTTGGCTGCTAGCATTTGTACCCGCAGACTCACTGCCCTAAGAATCTGGTCCCAGATGTTTTGTACAGTGCACTTCGGACAAAGTTATTTTAAAAATGTCTCTGTTCCACATGAGTTAAGCCTACAATCATCCGTCAATAGCATGAGAGCATCTTTTGTGTGCGCACATTTGCATTGTTTAATTAACTTTCTTCAATGTACACAACGTTCCCCTTGCTGTGAGACGTAAGGAGGTAAATCAGTACAAGATGGCAGTTCTTTGTCTCTCCTGGAAGGGCAAGTTGCTTCTCTCGATTAGACTTTTTCTTCCTCACTGGACCGATACACACAACAGGGAATTAACTTATTGCAGCTGCAAACGCCGCTGTGCTTCCCCAGCCGCTCCGCCTGAGCGCTGCTAGTCGCAGGATTTGGGGTTTTGTCTCCACCCAGACACTGAAAGCAGAAGTCATTGTCTCTCACCATCTAATCAAGGTAATAATTACAGGGAGTGGATCTGGAGCTAAGAAGAGGAAAAAGGCTTTTCAATCACTGCCTCTGCATTTCAATCGAAGCCCCATGCTGTACGACACGGAGAACAAGGTGTAAATCAGCTTAAGAACATAGTTCTGCATTCAATGCGTTGTGGTTTACAGCTCCCAAATGACCTTCATCTATCTTCCTTAGCTGTAGAGGTGTATAATTGAACTAAAGAGAGGCTTGAATAATGAGTTTGAGAATGGCAGCTCCGCTGCTGTTGCTTAATAGTGTACCAGCCTTGCACTTTGTTTTCTGATATGTAACAAAATACTGTAGTGGGCTCAATTCTTCAGGGTGACACCTGGTGATAGTCCCTCTTTTAAAATAGAAAAGAGCAGGGGTTTTTTTGCAAGCAAAAATAAAACCACCTATAAATCTTTGGCGCAGCTAGGCTCCCCAAAATACAATTATATGAGCCATTTTCTATTCAATATCTGCTCACAAGAGCTCAGAGAGACAAATTGCAATTATCTGCTCTTCTTTCAGTCACGGATTCTTTATTATTATTATTATTTTTTGTTTTTAAAACTTTACATCTTTCTTGTGGATGCTTCTCCCCGAAGCTCAGCGGAGCACAGCCTGACGCTTTCCAGCACCGGGAGCTTGCCAGAGATGAAGTGGCTGGGAGCAGCCTCTCACACGACAAGAGCTCGTTTTCAGATCACACTTTTCCTACCTTTCTGGGTGCTGGAGTCATCCTTTCTGTCCGTGTTGAGGTTGACATTAGGGGCCTGCAGTCTTCTCAAGTATTCTAACTCCCCCTTGCCAACAGTTCGTCACTGACAACTACACAGGAAAAAAGGCCTAGCAGAGCAATAGCCCTGGATCAATGCACGGTGTCTCCTCAGTCAAGCGCCTTTTGAAAACAAATGTTCCTCTTGTGGCACTTTTGTTGATTTCACGGACACTAAAAGACTTGCTGATGCATTTACAGCACCAATTAAGGAGTCAGGCCGCTGGTGCTCCATTACACAAGCAGTACCTCCAAGTCCACACAAGATCTACCCCGATATAGCCCTCTGGAAGGACAAATTCAGACTAACCATGCTCCTGTTTTTCCTGGCTCTAGAACTGCAGGTTGCCATTCTGCCCCGTGCTAAATACTTCCGAGAGTATTGCGCAGTTTCATGCCCCCGTGACTTTACTGCAGCTTGAAGAACTAAGCCCCAGTTGGCTTCACTTGACTCATGTTAAATTTTATTTAAAAAAAAAAAAAAAAGTGGCACCAAAGGCTGCAGGTGTATGAAGTTGTAAGTGAAGTGCTGTAATATATAAATGCTTGTGGGATTAAGTAATAGGGAATTAAAGCCTTTAAGGGTAGTGTGATGTAAGTACGGGCTTGGATGAGTAGTTCTGCCTATTTTAATGGGCTTTTGTTTGCAAGCAAAGGTTGCACAGGCTAGTCCTAAGTCTTATCTAAAATATGATTCTGAGCAAACTTCCCTCTTACCGAGGACCTGATTGATACAGCAGCTCTGTCAAGGCTGAATTTTGTCCCTTCAGAAAGGGCATCTCTGTGTTAAGTTTTAAACACATTAAAGAAAGCTGAGAAAATACAGACTGGCGAGAGTTCCCGCTGCTTCTCCACTGTAAAGCAAGCTAGCTGGTGCAGCAAAGGCTGGTACCTCATCTGTGATACAGGATGTGGCTTTGCGACAAATCTGAAAAAATCTCATTAGAGAGAAAGTAATAAAGGTGGTAACACCGTCCCCTGAGACTCTCGGCCTCTAAGTACATACAAGAAACCTGTCTGGAAAGAATAAGGAAGGAAGCAGTCATGACTTTTTCAATTTCACACCTCCACTACCTGCCTACGTTGGTTAAATACAATCCCGTGCTCCGAGTCTGATGAGCTGCGGGCGTTTATGCTGACGGCTGCCCCCCTACAGGAGAGCATTGCGGGATGCTATTTCTCGGCACCCTAGCACTGACACACCTGGTGCCTCTGCCCAGGAATAATGGAGAAACACACAAACACACACAGGCACACAGGGGAAGAAATGGGTTTGTTTTTGAGGGAATGTGTCTTGAACTCAAACACAAAAGATGAAGACTCCGGGATGCCCCCATGCCCTCATACAGAGGGGCTTCAGTATTTTCCACATTCCCGCTATAAAGGGATTCAACTCACCAGACCAACTTTGGAGCCATTGAAATGACTCCAGATATGATGATACCAGGGAGGTTTGCACTGAGATAACTAAATCACCCGCGCTGCCTTATTGCACATTTAGTTTGAGGACAGACCAACTGGTTCAGTTTAATACAGTTCCTTGAACTTGGTGGAAAACCCTGAGCATGTCCAGAGGACGTAATTCTTCCCCTTCCTGACAGATGCAGAACAAGGCATGCAAGAAGAGCCTGAATCATGAAATGGGAAAACACTTTGAACCACGACATGCATTTGATTGATCTGACTCGGGCACTTGGAAAGCTGCGGCGAGCTCAGAGGACACGCTGTGTCCGGGCAGTAGGCTGTCTGCAGCCTGGCAGTAACGATCCTTAGCCTTAATTATCAGTGCAGCACCCCGAGGAAGACAGCAGGGACGAGCAGCCTGAATGCTGGGCAGGCGATGTGTGCTGACCACGTAGAGCCCTTGCAGCTGCCGCAAGCAGCCCAGAGCTGTGAAATCTCAATCAGCGCGCTCCATCGGGCCGGTCACAGCTTGGTCACTGCTGCAGGGACGCAGAGCATTTCTCTCCTGAATGTCTCTCGCCCCAGCAAGGCCCAGGACCCATGCCCAGCACTCCTGTCCCCCCGCTGGCTGGGGCCACTTGCCCTCGGCGGGCAGCAGCATCCCCTGCCCACTGCTGGGCTGGGCACCGGCACCCCACAGGCAGACGAGCTCCCCTCCTTTTCGAGGGCAAACTCCATGTCCTAGCAGAGCACTTTACACCACAGACGAATGAGGAAAACATTATCACAATCAGCAAATACTTCAGTCAAAAACTCCATGAAAACCTTGTCTCCGTTCTGGAAAGTCTTGTGGTTTACTGCAAATAACGACACGGTTTGGGGCCACGGGGGATAACAAAGTCTAGGCACTTGAAATAATCAAAACCCCCTTTTCTTCTGCAAGGTCACTATGAGAAGAGCCACCGCCATTTGGCAAACTGATCAAGCTTCACCAAATGCTGGCTGCCTGCAGCTTGTCAACAGGTCTGTTTGTTTTTGTGGGATGGAGACTGACCCGAAGAAGGAAGAAAACACAGTAGGATTGTTATACCTTTCCCTAGGAATGCTTTGAAAATAAGTGCCTTTTGGGCCTTTCTAAAGGCAAACAGGTTGTTCCTGAAAGGAAATACCATAAGCACTCTCTGACAAGAGTGATTCAGCTGATTCCTATGGCAGAGAAACTCCAGCAAAGGCAAAGAGTTGGGCCCCCCTGCTCCCCGCTGCACCGAGGCACCCCTGGGAGCCCGGAGCAAAGCGCCCTGTACTTGGAGCCATCAGCCCATGGGTGCACCAGGCTCAAAACCACGTGGATTCACCTCAATGCCAGGAGTCCTGCAAGGGAGCGGCGTCTATTCCTCGGTACATCCCCGGCTGGTGGAGACATAGGGAAAAGGCAGGTCGCTGCCTGACACTTAGAGCCATACTCTTGCTCACAGAGGTAGATTTGGCAGGTCTGGTTAAACTAGTACTCTGCCAAGACGGTTGTAAGGAGATTTACAAAAGCAAATCAAAAAAATAAAAGCATCAAGAATAGTGCTACAACATTAGAGAAGTCCGATTTATCAACACAGCTTCTGAACTGCTGTAAAATTCTGGATCTGGTAGAATACAGTTGTGTTTAAAATCTTTGCCCCTTTTGAAAAGTGCATGAAGACAGAAAAGCCCTACGTGCATATTTCTCAGAGTTCCATCTTCCACAAAATACTCTAAGTAATACCTGATTTCCTAATAACCTTCCCATCACCTCAACATACTTCCAAATTGAAACCAAACCCATGTGAACTTGGGAAGCAGTACCACGTAAACCAGAGCACATGGCAGTGTCTTAAGCCGTGCTCTTAAATATAAAACGGGGGAAAAAATGACTTTGCATAACGTAGGTGAGAGAATCACAGAGCATTTTATTCTAATTATAGAAAAAATGAGATCTGAGTAGCTTAAGCATAGGCATCATGGAGTCCTAATTGTGTTTCCTGGATATCATCTGGGCTAACTCAGTGCCAAGTTGGCAATCGTAAGGTCCTGCTTTTCAGCCACCCTCCCTCCTTTCCTTTCCTGTAATTTGAAGACCCAAGCTATAACCTCAGAGCATCCACATACAGTTAAATATAATTACGAAAGAGAGAAAAGACTGAGGAGGGATTTAAATAATTACTGCGTTCAATTCTTCTTCTCATCTTAAAGAAACAGAGATCAACTTACTACTTTTTGAATGGATAATTACAGTTCCATGGTGAAGATTTGGAGAGCATTCATAAAAATAACACTACAACCCACAAAGAAAATCCATAATTTTAAAATATTTCTATTTCTTTTTATGCAGTTTCTCTGCAATCAGTAGTACAAGCCCCGCAGTGCCCAAACAGGCCCTGCAGATGATGTTTGCCCACCAACCACTCAGGGAACAGAGGAGAGACCAGTTCTCAGAAACGAATGGTGACCTGTCTTTGGTGGGTGTAGATCAAGGGCAAGCCCAGCAGAGTCAGACCCATGACGGACACAAATGGTGGTATGAGCTAGAAGAGTAGACCTCAAAGATTATGAAAAGGTGACGGTAATCAATTAACTACCAGCGAGCGATTATTTATATTGCAGTAGTACCTAGAGGCCAGTGGAGATGGAGCATCCCTGGTGATAAAATCACACCCTGAGAAAACTCAGCAGCATACAAAGAGCTTAAACGAATTCCCTGTGACCAGGACTATCCCGTCTGCACTTCTTTCAAATTAAAACTGCAGCAATTTAAAACTGCGGCTTTATTTAGATCTTCTGATTATATTCTTAATTATTATTTTTTTTCTATATGGCCAGTTGCCCTGTAAGACAGAGTGTGTGGCAGGTTCGGGGCTGCTGTGCTCCACCACACCCAAGCTCCCAGCAGCCAGCGCGGACCCGCAAAGCACATTCCTGCCGATGCCCAGCCTGCCGCGGGGAGCCGCAGTGACACGGTGGGGATCTGTTTGCATCACTGCTTTCCCTAAGGAGTACGAAGACGAAGCAGTGTCGGACTGTTCTGGAAAGCAGCGTGTCATGTTAGCGCTGCTGTGGGAAGCCAAAGGGGAACGCTCCCAGCGCAGCACGAACAAAGCCCAGGCAGAATGGAACCCAGATTTTTGACTCCCATCCATGCTTCTGGTTAGACATCAGTAACATTTCTGGGGTGGCACTCAGAGCACAATATAGGGATTGAAAGTAACTGATCTAAACTTATTGTTCCCCAGAGACTGAGCAAACAACTCCACATAGAGGCTTTCAATACGAACGATAAAAAGTGCAAACATTTTATTCAGCAGACAAGTCTGTGAAGAGGCTGCCACACTCATTTGTCGATTGTTAAAATTTCTCACTTAACAGTTCTGCCTCTCTCAAGTTAATATTTTCCCAGAGCAGAGACTGAAAGAATTTAAGGATCACAGCGTCCTTCAGATCTTCTGAGCAAACCAAAATTCTTGCCAGGTAATTGACATCAGCCCCTGTTTACCAAATGCTCTTCAGCCTATAACCAATAAATGATTAACAAGGAACTTCAAGTCACTTTCCAGATGTTGTTTATTGAGACATCCTTGCACTGCAATGACAAATGGGGCAGAAATAAGCAAGGCACAGCTTGGCGAGATCCTGCCACTCAGCACAATATCCCCAAGGCTGAATAATTTGGGTGAAAACCACTGTACAAAGGTTAAATCTACTTTCATTTATAGAGACGGAAATGTGTCCCAGCTGGTGCTCATTAGGTTTGAAGAACCAAACACTCGTATTTTCTCAAAACAGGTAGTAACAACAAGCTTTTAATGCAAGAGCAAAGGGTAACACTTCAGTAGCTCTTGCACTGTTTGATCTGCCTAATGCTTTACTCTTATTGCTGGAGAGCAAATCTTGAGGCAGCCACAAAGCTCGCTACAATGAGCTGTGAAAAGTTGGACTAATAACAAATGTGGGAGGGAATCTATTTTTTTTTTTCCCATTCTTTTGCACCTCGTTATAGTTCTGAAAATATTAGTGTTGCTATATCAATAACACCGATACAAAGCAATTTTTTGGGACAAAGCTCAATACACACTGCTCCAGGAGAAGGATTACTCTGTGTTAGCAGGAGTTGGAGGAACCCAAGCAACCACCAAAAACCATCAGCAATTGGTATGGTGAAAATGTCGAAATTCACGGTGGATTTGAAAAAAATCCATATGGGATTTGACAGCACATCTGCACACACTGCACATCTGCAGCTCTTCCATGCAGGGTGACAGAGCTCTAACCTCACAACGACTGTGGTCAAAACTCTCCTCTCCATAAACTATTTCTTCCCACATTATCACGTGGGATGGGATAAAATAAATAAAATAAATACAACTGCACGTGTACAGATTTTAAGGGCTTAGCAGATCCATAATAATAAAAATCCATAATAATAAAACTGTAGTTGCAACTGAACTAGGAAAACAAAAACAAAAACAACAGCAAAAAAAATCAGAAGTCCACATTTTAGTGACCAGATTTGCAGGTACAGGATTTAATTAAGGTAAGATACTGAAATCTACTAGCTGGTTTTACAAAATTTAAATCTCAAAAGCTTGAAATCCTCCTGAAATTTGCATATTTTTCAGTACCTTATGTTAAAATCTATAATGATTCAAGCATATTTGAATAAGAGACAAAAAGGATAATAGGACCTGTCTGGTTTGGGATTCAATCAAAACCTGGGACCCTCCCTCTGCCTGCGATGTGATTTACTGCTCTGCCTCAGACAACTAGCAGTACCACTTTCTGAGATAAAGGGTATGTTTCAGCAGGCAGAAAACAGGCGAGGAGCAATACAGCACAGAAAAAAAGGACCTCTCTTTCCCCTCTCTCACACCCCCAGGACCGATGATGCTTTGTGCATCCCAACAGACGTCTCTCTTCAGCCCCTACGGGTGACCTGCAGGGATGCTCTAACCTCAGTTCGAGTTTGTCCCCTGAGACAACTTTCTTGCTGACAGCAGCAGTGGATTCCAGCCACATGTTGCCACGCACGGGCTCGTTTCAAAGCCCCACGACCCTGCAGTAACAAGGACCACTCGAGGACTGGCACAGGCTGGAGCGAGGCTGAGCGGCCGCGATGCTGCTTGTGCCGCCACGCCGCGGTTGTCCTCCTATTCACTGCGGTTTCAGCCATGTGGTGGCTGTTCCCCACCAATTCCCCTAGTCCCAGAGGATTTCGGATTTAGCTCTGCTAATCTCTGGATCCCATATAGCATTAGATATTCATGTTGTGATCTCAGGCAGGGGATTGTCCCCAGGGTTATATTAGATTACTAAGCCACTGGGAAATCAAATAATTAAGGAAATCCGTAATGAGGGGTATTAGTCAGAGACATATTCCGTGGCACAAAAGCCAAGTGGAAGGCACGAAACTTTCTTTTTTTTTTTTTCAATTGAAACAGAACTCCTTTCAAAGCGGAAGGAGCCCCGTGCTGGGAGCAGGGCCTCGTTTCTCACCTCCCTCCTGCCAGGAGCCCCCAGGCACAGCCGAGCTGTCCCGGGGCCTCGTCTGTCTGCTGACCTCCGGGCGCTGCAGCCTGACAGGTGAGGATCCCTCCACAAAGCAGGTAATTGAAAAATGAGCTCAGCTCCCTCCTGAACCGGGTACTGACACACACGGCACAGCGCAGAACAGGCCTGGAGGAGCTGCGTGATAACGTATTGATTACAAACAACCCAAGAGCCATTGTCAAAAGCGGCAGGCATTGTTCTTCCCCAAATCAAATCCATACTTAACGATCTGTTTTCCCTCATTAAACACTTGAAAGGGCTTCTTAGCAGCACTTTTTGCTACATGGACGTCCTATTTCATTTTGACACATCCAGCATGCTGCTGACATTCTCCTCATTGTATAGCAGCTCGCGCTGTTTACTGTAGCACTGATGCTAGTTTATGTCATGTCCTTGCCTTTGTAGTGCCCGTCTACAAACAGAATAACCCGTGTACATTTTTGTCTCATCTGTCTTTAAATTCTGTGTAATGAAATGAATCAAACTAAACCTCCTAGCAGCAAAAGGCAAGTCACTATAGAAAGAAACTGGGGAGGAGGGGGAAAGCAGAATTTGGTTGAAAAATGTTTGGAATATACTATTCTGATTTTTCTTTTGAGGTTCACATGACTGGCATCTTTGATGGAAAGGTAATGACTGCAAACAAGCATGCAAGCAGATGTGATCCGAGCAGATCTCTTTACTTTGATCTCTTCTCTTAAGCTTATTTTCAGCAATATCACTCCAAAATGACACTTTGGAAATGTTGACAAAGCACATTTAATTTCCTGCCTCACCTAGGACTCGTCATCTCAGCTATGAATAGCTTCATGGCCCTTTGAGGACACTTCAATTTTATTTACTAAGTCTTTGACTCCACAACAGAAAGTTATTTGCTCTGTAGAAACAGATCCGTAGGAATAAGGTTCTGGGTTCTGCCCGGGAAACAAACAGATCCAGTACTAAAACATTGATTCCAGCATCAGCCAGGGTGCCTCCTCCTGCCGGCAGCTGTTCAGTGTCAAAATCCAGGAGTCACCATAAGCCGGAGCTCCAAGCACAAGTCACCCCGGGCTGCAGAGGATGGAGCTGGACATGTCTCAGCGCTGTGGCTCACCCGTCACTTCCGCGAGAACTGTGGCTGACTTCTGTAAAAAGCTGCATTGTGAGCAGATTAGGCAGCTAGAGGAGCCAACGCTGACAAGAGAATTAGGTTGATACAGCTGCAGGACGCTTTGTATAAACCCGAGCTGCTGCCACCTAATTAACCCTTGTGTATTTCTTGTTTAATGCTCTTAGGATCAAGGGTTATTCTCCCGAGCTCCTGCTGAGCTGCAGCCTCCCAAACGTGTTTGATGTATGCACATGTGGAAACGTGGTACCTACAACCGTACTAATAAAGCAGGCTGAAAAAGCACTTTGTCAGCATGAGACACTATTGACCCCTACAACACATCACACTATTTTACGGCGAAACAGAAAGAGATGCTAATTGGGAAACGTGTATGGCGCAGTCAACAGAGTTAGGATAGCGTCACATCAGTGTAACTACGACCACGGGCTGGTCCATTACTATTAATTATTTCCAGTAAGAGTGGTTTGTGGGGGGAATACATTACAGAACAGCTATTTGCTCTAGGTGCAGTGCGCACAGAGCTGGCAGAGAAGCACAGATACAAACAGCAAGGCTGGGCACGAGCTGGCTCTGCTCTGCTCCCCTCTCATCGCAGAGCCATGTGGAAATAGCAGAAAGCTGGTTATGCATTCAAGAGCTTTTCCTCCCCATCCATAAAGCACAAAGAATCGGACTTATTTTTATTTTCAGCAACTCCCCCAGCTGTTCCAGAAGCCCAGAGGTTTCAGAAGGCAGTACTGCAACCGATCTTTGCGAGCAACGCCCTGCACAGGCGCTGAGAGCTATCTTTATTAGTTTCATAGGCAGGCCTGCAGCGGAAAAGCCCTGCTAATTTCACTGTGCATTCCTGCACGCTACCTCTTGGCCCCTGTGTTCCCCTCCCGGTGACGGAGCTGTTCACACCGCCCTTGTGTGTGCAGCCCTGCCTCAAAGGGCTGAACAAAGTGGCAGTGTTTGCCAGGGCCCCGAACCCCGCGGGTTTACAACCTACAAGTGGGCTGGCAGCGCTGCCTTGAAACGAGGCGCTGGCCACAAGGACCCGAGAGAACAGATTAAGTCAGAAGAAAGGAAAACCCAAAACCAACATCCGCTAGTGCTTTTTTCATCATTTCAAAAGTGTTGTTTGAGAGACTGAGTGGAAGGAAGGAGTCTAAAGCTCCCAAACTACACTTTAAAGTATTTTACTTAGGTGTCAAGGACCAAAGCCCAAATGTCAGCTCTTCAGGGCTTTTTTTCATGATTCGCTGCAAATAGAGCCTCAGACAAGAAGGCAAAGACAGCAAAGAGACGTTTAGGAAAACTCTCGTGAGGTTTGCGCTGCTTGTCTCTCTCTTCATGATTTCCTAGCACAGCAGAGCATGGGTTTAAAATAGGCTGATTTGGTGCACTATCTGCAGCACTGCTCTGCCTGTTATTAGAAGCAACCGGTAACTTGTTCTCTTGGGATCTGCCTCAACTCTCCAGCCTTGGGAGGCAACAGCACGGGTACTTCCTAATTGTCATTAACAGCTGAAAAGTGCTCTACCTGATGAGCTTCCCCATGCTCTCTTGGGTTAAAACTATTACAGGCTTCATTTTTACCTTCACACACACCAAAACCCAGAAACACTCAATCTTGCTGCCATTCTGATGTTAAGCAGGAGTTCACCCAGGAAACAGATCTATTAAAATCAACATAAAAATGAAGCAAATCAGCACAACTGCTGGGATTTAGCTTTTTGGGTCAGAGCACGGAAAGCTATGCCAGGAATGAGGCCCTGAGAACAATGGGGAACTCAAGTCTCTTCTCCCCAGCAGCAAGGAGAGCCCTACAGGTTTCCCAAAGAACTCCTGGGGTCTCAGATACAAAGGCCAGAGACTCTCAGCCCTAATCCACTAAAAACTGCCTCTGCTCCCATGACTTGGAGTTGCCAGTTTGGCCGGGAGCACGGGGCAGTGTCGCCAGCTCCTGCTCGCATCCCTCTGTGGGGACGCAGCTACCCAGAGGAGCCCTCCTGCCGCAGAGCAGGAGCTGGTCACCCTCCAGAGCCAGCCCCAGACACTGACCCTGCCCCTTCCAGAGACAGGGCCAGGTTCAGCACTGGCCCACACGCCATAAAATGTGTGAAATGGTATTTATAAGGTTGACCATAGATCGTCTTACAATGTAGGGAGGACACACAAACTGAGAGGGAGAAAGGAAACACCACACTTCAGACATGAAGCCCTAAGCATTAGAATTGCAAGATTGGCATAAAAAGAATTTTAAAAAATAAAATATGATAAAAGACTATATTAAAAAAATCATATTCCTGGAAATGGGCTAGAGATAATACACCTTGGCTTGTAAAAAGCTACAAAGGCATCTTCTATCTATTCAATGAAAAAGAAAATCTGTTACTATTTTACTTCATATCTGCCTTATTTTGGCACATTTTGTTGGAAACTCAAACAGAACTCAGTAACCTGGATCGTAAATAATCTCGAGACTTTTCCTCGGGTAGTGCAAATAATCTGTGTGCAGCAGAAGTCAAAGGTACTTTTGTGCAAAGAGCCCTTGATAAGATCTATTCAAACCTCACTTCCAGTTTCACATTCCTTTAATTTCTTCCAATTCAGTGCTCTTTCAGCAACGCCTGGTCGGGCTTCGCTGCTGTGCGTGGTGCAGAGCGGCCTTACCAGCATTTTGAGAGAAATAGAAACTTTTTTTAATATTCATTACTGGACAATTATCAGTCACAGCATGTGCTCATTCGAACAGATCCATCTGTACAATATCTACTGGCACAAAGGCAACAGTGAAAGCAATTGTAGTACCCTTCCCTTCCACCCATCCTCACGGGTTCCTGCGGGAGAGAGCTGTAAGTGCTGCAGTTACAGCATCACCTTCAGCTGCTCAAGTGTCAGACTGTGAGTTCACACTCGAGGAGTTTCCTTCAAGCTTTTCTAGCTCATTCGCCAATATTATCAACTACGGGGTGCAGGATTGAATCCCTCCTTAAAGCACTTCAGGTCTGAGTGTGAGAGGTGCCCTGCTGCAGCCGCTGGGGCAGGACAGGGCTCTGCTTTGTGCTGCCCAGCAAAGGCAAACAGCCTTCAGCGTGGCTGGGGCGATCCGAAACCAGCCCAGCGTGCCAGCCCTTGGTGGCACTGACACCCAACAGGCAGTAGAACTGAAGTTTTTTTGATACAAGCAGCTTGTAGGTAAACTCCCAAGCATGCTCGCATAATTGTAAAGCAGCCTCAAGCTGCCAGTCCCTGTCCCCTCGGCTCAAACCAAGCTGCCTGGGCAGCCCCTGGGAAGCAGAGGAGAGGGACCAGGAGTGCCACAGAGGCAGGGGCTCCACATGCACACCAGCACACGGGCTGCAGAGCTTTGGAAGGGAAGCAGAAAGGGAGCAGGGCTGCAGCTCTAAGCTGAAACTGGACAAAGAGCAGAAAATGGTACTGGCTGAGGTCCCTAACACATGGCTGCGTGGGCTCCCCTGCAGCAAGAAGCCTAAGGGGAGGATGCGCTGCTCCAGCCACAGCTCTTCCCGTAAGAGCCCTGCACATCATTTAGCTGGGAAGGGCTGCAGCTGAAATCCTGGTGCTCAGTGGGAGCTCCAGCAGCACAGGCAAGCCTCATTCCCTCATTTGGACTTTTCCAGACGATCTCAGCCCAGCAAAATTAAATTGCATGGAAAACAAAAGCAAGTAAAATCATTAAGCACAGTAATTAGTCAATAGAACCAAGGGTAGGAAACCATTTATTATGAGAATTAAGTGAGTGATTCACAATGAATAATTTAGCTAGCAAATTTAGTGGTGTTTTTTTTTTTTCTTTTTTTCTTTTTTTTTTTTTTTTTCCCCTGCTGGGAGAGAATTCAGCTAACAGTCTTGCAAACTGCCTTAACTCCATGGTTTGAGCCCCAATAGTCAGCTGCTTAAACTGGATGGGTCCAAGCAAGAAGTCGAGGTCCTACCATGGGGCACACAGAACAGAAGTCCTCACGTACTGCATTTAACTGTTTCAGTTAATTTTTAACACATGCTTAGCATAGGTATTATTATTGCACGGCCATAAAACACATGACATGCCAGCACTCCTCCCTTCCTCGTTCATTCAGAAAATGACTGCAAAGCTCAGCTTCCTTCATGCCAGATGAAAGGCTGGAACCAAAGGAGAGTCGTTGTGATCCGCAATACTGAAACACGAGGCAAAAATAACTCCCACATAATAACACTATAGATTCCAGCCCTTCCTTCATATTTCACTGCTCAAATGACAAATAAATGAACCTATCAGAGTTCCTGGGATGTATCATAAAGTGGAAATACTGCAGATAGAATAAATAAAACATTTTTATTGTGTTTAATAGCACAAGAGTGGCTAGGGTTACATTTTAATAAAAGTCTCTATTATTTGAATTGGGGTTGGACTTGCTACGAGCGGCCCACCTTTCCTTTCTGCAGCCAGCGCAGTTGATCTCACATTCTGCTCCTAACTGCACTCAGCCCAAGGAGTGCCAGAAACGAGACAAAAGCAAACAGGGCAAGAGCTGCTGCAGCATAGGGCAGGGTTTTCAGACTGGGGGACCGACCCACAACCCGTTTGCAGAGCACCTCAACCTGGTTGCATCAGCCAGGAGCATGAGCCAAGGGCCAGAGGTGAGCACTGTCACCACTGCTCCTCCATAGGGTGGCACACGCAACAAAAGCTGTTCAGAAAAGGGGAATAACTGCCCCAAGTCTGACCAGCCACACAGTACCTACAGGATAAAACAGCTAAAAGCAGAGAAAAGGACAGAGATTCCCCTAGCACACACGCTTTTTGTGCTGCAGGTATTTACAACTGCCTTGTAGTTATACACAAAAAGAAATCCCTTACATGCACAAATTTTGTAATAATCACTGCTGCTGTTTAGTAAGCACTCCCTTTTGACTGACATGTCTGAAAGGCACATCAGCTTTCATAGATGCAAAGCAGTCCTTATTCTGATTAGTATTTTTTTTTCCCCTTCAGAGATCAGATAACATTGAAAATACCTGCACCATACTGAAAAGACATTTGAAGGCTTAGCTCATCTTCCTCCAAGCGCAGGGAATTGCAACACAGCACTTCATGAGGAGGCTCAGTATATCTCTTCCTATATCAACAAAATGCCTCAAAAGTAGAAATACACTGCTTTTGTATATTCCCACCTCGTTCCTACAGGAATTTACTTCAGGTCAAAGCATGCCTGGTCTGAAGTCCTCGACCCATGGCGCATAATTTGCAACAGGGTCTTCGTGTCAACACGCCAGTGCCACAGGGCACAAATGTATCGTTTGGCCAGACAAACTGAGCAAAATAAATTATTCCACAACAGTCCGTACAAAGGTAAACACAGAGCAGCAAGCACGGCATCTCCCCCTGGGGAAGGTCAGGCCAGAGCTTCCTCTGCATGCACGGGGCTCGGTGAGCTTTAAACAAGACAGACAGTGATTCTGCAGCTACAGACCTGCTGCACCTGGCTTCTCTATTTTTTTATTTTTTTTTGGTTTGTTTCATCCTACAGGGACTTCTTTCTACGTCCTGATTACAAGGAGCATGGGAAAGACATGGCTAAAAAGCAACAAAATGCATTTTAGCACACTGCACCCGTGAGTGCAGCAGCCTAGGTCAGACCTGCAGGACAGAACGGTGTTTGCCACTCACAACTGAGGTGTGAGCAAAAGGATCGCTCACTCTTCAGCTGGTGACTCAGAAATGGAGCATCTTTTACCTTCTGAAATGTCACACGCTGACTTTGGACCTTTTCTGAGCGTGGGTGCTGTTGAAGGCCCAGCAGAATTGTTGCCAGACCCCAGCCCCATTGTGGGATGCATCAAAAAAGAGTTCCTCTAGACACCCAGCCCCAAACTCTGTTGAAGGTTATAAGATCTGCTCAAATCATACTGGGAGAAGAACAAAAGGAAAAGAGAGCACTGGACACTGTTCAAAGAGTCACAGCAGATGCAGTGTTTGGATAGCAGAGGAAGGGTAAGCGCTGCAGAGAGGGAAAGGGAGCTTTGCACTGAGCCGACTCAATTAGGAAAAGTGCCTGGGGGCCAAAGGGAGCCAAGCTGAGCTGTGTGGACTGAGCGCTGGCTCCACGCATGTTCCTAACAGGCTGCTTCTCCTGCGGGACATCCAACACAGCTTATCTGCTGACAATTCGTGGGCCAAAGAGCGTACCAGAAATGCAACTGTTACATACAGCAAGATGCTTTTGTGGAGATAAATCCCTATCACTTCTTCACAAAGTAGTTTGGTGGTATCCTCTTTTCTTCATCCTCCTGTTTATGCTACAATGACAGTGCTCTGCTTTCATTTGGGTTTTAGCGAGAAGGCTGCTGATACATGCGGGCCATTACACAATAAAAGTAAGCAAGGCTCCCATTCTAAAAATAACACTGATATTTGGAAATGAGAAATCCAGTGATTTAATTTCCAATACTTGCTTTCAGAACATTAAATAAGAAAAAAGTAATTTGTAGTCAATGAGAGAAGTTGAGGCTCATGAGACTTGTTCTTTTCCCCCAGTTCTGCGAGAAGATTCCTTTTAGGCTCTGGGAAAGAAAAGCTTCCTATTTCTCTTTGTGCCTCCAATTCTGCTAAAACATAAATCAGTCCTTGGCACCCTTAACATAATTAACATTTGATGCAAAAATAAAAAATGTTACTGCTTTAAGGCAGTTCTGAGGCAAGTTAATCATGGCCATTGCCCCCACCGCCTTCTAGAGACAAATGCATAGTTAGAGTTTATCAGTGCCCTGAGAATTAGATTTGTTCCCATTCTTGTGGCAGCATGATCGCTGCACGGCATTTTTGCTGTCTGCCAAATCATAGACACTTTTAATTTCTCTATTTTGCCTTCTTGCCATGGTTGGTTTCTTGGCTTTGGCTTCCTCCCAGCGCCGCGCTCGCTGATCGTGCAGCAGCCCGGGGCTGGGGGCACTGCTTGCTGTACGCGGTGCTGCTGCGATGCGTGGCGGGCAGGGCCCTGCTGCAGGCACCCAGCGTGGGGGCTGGGGGTTACCCACTGCAAACACCCCCTCGTGCGGGGGCTGACACCCGCCGGGTGCACAGTGCCTGTTCCTGGCCCTCCCGGCAGGGTGCTGGTAGACAAAGGGCTTCTTTCCACCCGATTACACTCGCAGATTTCCTACCTTGCGGGACGGGCATTGTAATTCAAACTCTGCGCCACGGAGAGTTAAAGGTTTAGTGCTCCTCACCACCCACGCAACTGGCACCAGAGATTTGTGAGCAATTAATTGATAGCACGGTGCGATCTGAGATAAGTAATAAGTACTTCTCCTCACAAAGCTGACGCTATGCGCTGCAGAGCTTCCTGATTTGGCCCAATCAGTGAAATATGCACTGAACTGCATCTGTAATAGCCCCTTTTCACCATCTAATTATCATTATTTGCATTTATGATAGGTTAAATGCAGCGATGGGATCAGACACACAGGAAGAGCTCAGCACTGGGGATACAGAAATAGTAAGAGATCTTGCATCAGGAAAGTAACGTTGCCAAACAGAGTAAGTCCCAAATTTGGCCTAAAATTCAATGGTGGAGACAATAAAGCACGAATATAAAGGAAGAAGCCAAGACATGCAGTGCCCTGAGATGTCAGCGTGCCCCCAGGTTGAGCTGAGAGATCCAGGGGGAGAGCCCAGGAGCCAGCCGGGGTGCTGGTTAGCTGGCCCGCAGCACAGCACTGGGCCATGTGTGGGCACACGCTCCTGAACGTGAAACGTGAGCATCTCACTTCTCCCACTAAACAAAAGGGAGGCCTTCACCACCCTCAGCACGCTGTCTAGACACTGGGCTACCACATTACGGGCCCGTAGCACCAGCACAACTCCTTTGGACAGAAATGAGGAGTGAGCCCAAGCGATTTCTGCAAGAAAAGGCTACGGCGATTCTCTTTGCGGGCCATAAATCCCAAGTAGAGAGAGGCACCTCCTGGTAGCACTGAGAAAAGCACCTGCACGTCCTCTCTCAAGAGCCCAGGACGCTGGCGCTCGCCCTGGCCCCACACAGGCCCCAGACCCTGGCCCAGTGGCAGCGGCCCCGACATGGCTGCTGGGCCCACTGCCAGGCACAGCCACTGAGCTCCTGGTCCTTGAGCAGCCCCGTGACGCTGCTGACCACACAATACAGCAGCAGGGGAAATGCAAGGGTAGCTGATAAAATGTTTTCATGAAGTGCAGAAGGACGTCAGCCCCAAACCCCACAGAAAGCCCTGCAAGGGGCAGTTTCAACACAGGCTGAAATTGTTAAGGAAAGGCCAAGTCAGGCTTCCACGAGAGCACTAAAATCAGACAGGGCCACGCTGCCCTGAAACACGCTGCCCTTCACGTCTAGCTGTAGTCACAGCAGTTGTCACAGCTCTATCACATCACAACACAGCTTCACAATTATTTATTTGCAGGAACTCTGCACTAACCTCTGCGTGCAAACTGAGCAAAACCAACATCTTTAAGTACCCCCTCACCACAGGTTCTGTGCTGGTGGCCACACCTGCCGAGGAGGTGTGAAGAGAACTATAAAAGTAGTGGTAGATACCACAGGAGTACAAATTCACCCAGGCAACAGCCTCGATCCTCCTACAGCTACAGCCAGTGATTACAGCCAGTAATTTCCCTGGCCCTCACAACATCAAGCTATACATTTCAATGAGTAGTCAGGTCGAGGGACTTTTCCTGTGGATCTGGAGGCCAGGAAGCAGGATTACCCCTGGCAATTGAGAAAGGAATTGCCTTTACACATTTTCAGAAAGCAGTGTTTGGCAGTTATTAAATAATGTTCTCATGTTGTATTATTACTTAGAGAGCCAGTAAGAAAAAAGAAATCCAAAACCTAAACCAAGATACTGAATTTCTGTCCACTCTGGATAGCACAGACTTTTAAAACATGATCAGGTGGTAAATTATCTTCCCATTTTCAGACAAGACTTTATTCTTCCCCATAGCAGACCACAACAAAAACCCTGGAAAGGGTCTTGGACTCAATGATCCTTATGGGTCCCTTCCAACTTGGGGTATTCTATGACTCTGTGATTCTATGATTCATTGTCAGACCACGTCCCTAAAGCAACCTTTACAAGGGAACAGCTACCATTCATAGGATTGGCCACATGCCTGCTAAAGGCAGCACCTCATGGTTATGGACACCCTTCTCATACCAAGGTTTGAAGACCTGGGCAAGTTTTTTCTTGGTAGGCTGGCATATACCAATAACCAACAGCTACTTAAAATCTGCAGTTTCTGATCTGCCTTTGACCTTCAGGACCGCCCTTTACACAGGCATTCTCACAGCAGCTAATGACAGTGTGATTTTATAAACTGAAGGCTGTCCACCTATCTACATGTTTCTGCATTGTACTGGTATGTTTGCACAGCGTTGATCCTACCAGAGATAAAGCCCTTGTCCCTTGGTGGTTATATGATACTGCCTTACACAGTGGACCAACCTCCAAAGTAGAAAAACCCAAACTGTACGAACTCTGTCATGTTTTTCAGCATGACACAGTTTTCAGCATGTTAATTATTTTACTTTCATGGCTAACTGAGCACATGTTGCAGTTTGCGTCTGTTCCAAAACAGACACCCTCTCTCACAAGAAAATGCCTACAGTGGGGAAGCAAGGGAAATCTGCTTCTCCTTTAGAAATGAATTTTATGCTTCTCCAGTGCAGAGGTATCCCCTTTCCTTCCGTGGAATCCCTGTCTAAAGAGAAGCCAAATAAAATCTAGATGGAAAAAGGAAGAAACATCGTAATTCTATTTTTTTATTATACAAGAAACCGGCTCTCCAGGATTACAGTCTAGTACTCAGCTCTATAATGAATTATTTATCCTAGGAAAACAAAAATACTTTATTTAAGATGACAGAGAGCCTGTAAATTTGCTTCTTATATATGCATTGACTAATTAGATTAATTAAGCATGCATACACTTCTGAACAATCAGGCAGGTGGCAAATCACATTCAAGACGACTTATATGATTCATTCTATCATCCTCACAGTTGACAAATGACATCTATTCCAGCATGAAACCAGGGCAGAAAATAGCCTATTACTTGCAATATACAGTACCATTATTCTCACATTTTATTTACTTCTTTAGAGAAACTAAGACAAACAAAGAGTTTCCAGCAGCTAATCCTCTTTCATATGAGCGCTCCGAAATATAATTCACTGTGCTGCATTAAAACAACAAAGCCTGGTAAAGCTATTAACACCGTGACTGAAACTGAAATCTGGGAGATATAGGAACTCAGCTGTAAGGCTGCACAACTACTCAGAGGCCCTTACATCGAGTACTGTGAAACAACCTTTCATTTTCTGATCGAGGAATAAAACAAAGGATGGGTAAGAGCTGGGGATTTCTTTACTCGGTCTGTGGCTCTGCTGCTTTAGATGGCCCCGAGCACGGAGGCCCCCGGGATGCTCTGCAGCCTGGAGCGGCACCAGCCTAGCAAAGAGAGGCTGCAACCCGCTGAACACGCAGCCACCACCTCCCTCCTGCCTTCCAAGCCCTGGAGGAGGGTGCCTGTGCTGGGAGGAGATGGGGCAGCAGCCTCACTCTGCACCCTGCTGCCCTCAGAGATGTCCCGGGCCCCTAGGGACAGGAGACGAAGCCCAGCACCAGCTTCAGCAGGCAGCAAGCCTCCTCCATGGCACCGTGCATCGGGGCCCCAGCAGGAGCAGGGGTCCCTGCCGGTAGCAGGAACGCTACAAATTCAGCAAGAACAGGAATATCATCAATGCTTCTACCCGTTATTTCTGCAAAACAAGGAAGGTGCCAAAAAAAAAAAAAAAACACCCAAAAGAGCCAAATTTGAAAGGGAAGGATTTAAGAGAGAGAGAGTCCCTGCTCATCTTTATGAGCTTAAATGCTGAGGCTTTCACTAGGAGTTAATGAACGGTTTGCAGGATGCCTTTTCTCACGTGCTCTGCCACTAATCAGGAGCAGCGAGCTACCTCAAAGCCTCATTACTAGCCAACAAAAAAGCCAATGAATCCTCAAACAGAAGTTTTGCTGCAGTGGCATATTGCCATTTAGCTAGAGGGAGGCAGGAGAAAGCAAGTCAGCAGTGACATATTCTCTGCATCCAGCTGGAGGAAAAGAAAACCCAAGTATAATACCCCATCTTATCGGAAGTAGTTAATCTGACATAACTTACTTAACAAAAATTGCAGTCTATTAAAAAGGCATGTAAGCAATGCAGCTGAAAACAAGTCTACACGGGAATCAGCTAGCATAATTACGGCTGGCTAAAAAGTAGGAGAGGGAGAAGAAAAAACTGCATAATTTACCAGCTGACAAATGTTAATGACAAATAGAAGAAAACAGGTCCTTGACAAAGAACAAATAATCACTGCTCACTTTGTAGTTTCACTTCAGAATTCAAACATTTTATAAAAAAAAAAAAAAAAAGAAAAAGAAAAAAAAAAAAAAGAAAGAAAAGGACCATCTTGCATCTTTGTGAAATTAACAGGTCAGCACAAATCAGGGAAGTCTCCCCGACGTGTGTTAGCACCAGCTCTGCTTTACTCGCTAGTTACACACAGGTTGCACGTGAAGAAAATACATTTGTGCCTGGAATCTTGCAAGATGAATACTTCTCTCCCTCTCCTAACAAGATAATCACATGCGTTGTGTAACATTAAGCATATGAGCAGCCCTTCTGGAGCCACGCTTTAAATTCAGGACACGCTTAGCTACTTCGCTGAACCGCAGCCACGGGGAATGCCGGGGATTGTGCTGCATGCTCCGTGCAGACAGATAAGAGGGCTGTGAGGATTTAGGCGTCACATCCCGCTACCCGCAAATCTCTCTCGTTGCAGCAAGAAAAGCAAGCCATTGTCATTTTCAGGCGTTGCATTTTTGCTGCTCGATTTTCGGATAATTTCACAGGTTGGAATCACAACGGTGAGACACTCCCACAGCAGCCTTTGGCTGAGCCCCCCAGCACAGCCTGTGCACGGCTGAACTGCCCAGGCTCCCTACTCCTTTTTTTTCCCCTCACATTAAAGGCAGGCAGCATTACTCACTGCAGTGATGTGGCTGCCACATGAAAATTAACCCCGGATGGGGATCAAGGCCAGTGAGTTGCAAAAAGAGAACCTGTCCCACAGCTGAAGATTCTCGAGTGTTAGGCACTGTGCAAGAGCAGGGGGGCAGACGGGCAGCTACATATGAGGCCGGTTGATTTTATGATATGCCAAACATGCAGAGTTGTCTTGGGAAGGAGATGTGCTAAAAAATAATCTCAGGTCTGGAATAATGAGCAGGCTGATTTTTAAAGGGATATTGGAGCCTAACAAGCAGCTAGTAGGGCTTTTTGCATCATTAGACCTCCAAACACCATGGCCTGAGGAAGCAAACGCACTGATGGTGACCCCAAACACGGCCCATGTGCGGTGCTCTGGAATGCCCCCGTGCTCGGGCTGTCACCTAGTTGAACGTATGCTTGGGGTAAATTTCCATTCCGTTTTTATCTGGCAAATGCAAGGAGAGGGGTGGGGAGGACGATTACTTAGATGTCAGCAATCAGGACCTAATTACTAGGACCTAATTTGCTATCTGAAAAAAAAGAATCTAGCATGACAAGTAATTATTTTACTTGCTCGCATATTCACACGCTTATTCAGGAGGCCAATTTTCCATAGCAGAAGACAATCATTAGCAATACTCCAAAATGTTACTCAAAATCAGGATTTGTTTACAAGAATCTTATCAGACACCTCAGTGCACTGTTCTGTTTATGCCCAACACCTTTTCAGATAAGAGAAATTTCGATGAAGGAAGGAAGGGACAAAGGAAACAGAACTACAAGGGATATAAAGCAAGTGGGAAGTTTGGAAGTGAGCAGTAACCAGAACGGTCTCTTATGATATGTAATTTGTAAGGGGAACTAAAGCTGTCAATGATAATTTGTAACCAGAAGGAAAAAAAGGAGGAGGAAAATAGTCTAAAACTGGTGCGGATTAATGCCAAGGGCAGTAACTGATGGAGGGAGGCAAGGGCTGCAAGGTGAGGAGCAGCATATAGTTGCGTCTCCCCAAACCTTTGGACAGACAAACCAGCTCACGTCCAGCTGTCTGCATTCAGCCTCTGCCCTCCCGTAACAGGGCTGTAACAAAACAAGTTAAATCACTCAGCCTTGTTCTTCAGAAAATTCACACCATTTCTTAGCACTAAACTGGAGCTTACAGAAAGCCCCAAGGAAAAGCCCCGTGGATTCCCAGGAGCGCTCCAGGCATCGCGAAGGAAACAGCACTGTCCAGGGTGATCTTACAGCATGAGTCCTGGCTAAAGAGCTGAGCCTTTGCTTTCTATTTTTGATAAAAACAAATCACTGTATTATTTATCACAGAAAGGTATTTTGAACGAATGAAATGCCTGATAACTACAAGGTGTTCGTTGAACAACCACTCCTCATACACCGATTAGCCCAGCAAAAAATGGGGAAAGAAAGCATGGAAAGAGGAGGCACTAAATAGCCAGTACCACTCTTTCCTATCCTTTGCCTTGCTTTATTTACTATTCTAATTCTGCATCTTCAGCATCTTTACCAAATACTGCAAAGTGTGTTTTGACAACCTCTGATAAACACAGGGAAAGGAGCACAAGCATTACAAATATGTCAACACAACACATGAAACAACATGTATGTAATAACCTTAGCAATTTTATTTAATATACTCTAGATTTCACGCTTTTCCTCTAAATTTCAAGTGTTTTTCCCAGGCTTCTCCAAGCAAGCTGAGTACAACACGAACACTGCAGAATTCACTGGCTGGGATTTTTTATTCTTTTTTTTTTTTTTTTTCCTCCCTTTAGAGGTCAGTCTCTCAAGAAATAACTTCTGAATTTTAGCTGTCAGCAATATTTCCTCTTCTTTTCTCCTGCTGCTCAGGTCAATCATCTTTTCCCACTGAGGCTGGAAAAGCTGCCTGCTCCTTTGCTCTCTAATTATAATCTCCAATTCATCTTCCTTCACTTTCAATTCTTAAACCACACTGCTCTTTTTCTTTTCTCTCTCAGCCACTTGAATATGCTCTTTCCCAGTACCTCAAGAGTTTTTACGCAGCTACCAGGATGACACATAGTAACTAGCATTTAGTCCTGCTCATAAGAACCGTGTCCCTTCCGAAGTATCACCCTGCAGTTTCAGCACAAGCAGTTGCACATTTACTGCACGGAGATAGCTGCCAGCAAGTTCAGCCTGTAGCAGAGGACCACACGTGTTGTGCCGTCCAAGTCTCACCCCTGCCCTCCTAGGCTCCTGAAGCTCATCCCCGTGTCGAGAGCATTCCCATCAGGGTTGACACCACGGAGCTGCCAACACCCAAGCAAGGAGCCAGCAGAGAAACCATGCAGGGGTGCACACAGCAGGGCCATGCTGGTGCCCAGGAGCCCGGGAAGTGCCCTACCTTTCTGTGACTGACAGGCTGACAGCAGTCCTGCAAGAGGGGCTTAAAGACGAAGAAGTTTCAAGAGATCTTACTGTATAGAAGCTATCCATGCCAAAGGATTTAACGGTCTGATTTTTTAATAACTTTATCAATATAGATGTGTATTAAAGCTTTCCTGGGTATATACATTTCCATCTCATGAAGCCAATCAGCCTTGGGAATTGCCAATAGACAAATAATTCTTTTTAATCCCTGTCTTTTCAAGTTCTCATTAGTTTTTATAAATAGTACAACCAAAACATTGGTGTTACTTAAGGGAATTTAATCTCCGAGCATTTCTCAAAGCCACGTTCTGTTTAATCGCCTCCATGCACACATGCAGAGCTCTCCAGCATTACCGGCTGGTCAGAGAGCACTGCCTCAGAAAGACCCTCTGAGAGGGGGTCCCTGCCCTCATGGCCATCAGCTCAGGGGGAGTGCCAGGATTTCTAAGGCAGCTGTACCAAAGTACTCGTCAGCGGTCAGTTTTAAAGCACGTGGGTCAATTCAGACTGCGTGAGGGAGCTGTATTTTACTTTATTTTTAAATCACATTGCCTGAAATCCTTGGTTCTGACGACCTGGTGGGAATGAAGATAGCCTTCAGCAGGATGGATCTATCCATCAGGAGACACGGAGGAAGTTTCTATCACTCCTTTTACAAAGTGTGCAGTTCCCTGCTGGGGGCACGCATCCTGCCAGAGCACTCCAAAGAAACGGGACTCACCTGGACTGGGAGCAAAGGCAACGACAGCGCTTGCTCCAGAGGACAGCCGAAGAACACCAAGTCTCTATTCAGAGCTCTCCTTCTGGAGCCAGCTGTACCAAGCCACAACTCGCATTTCAGCATGTTTTTTTCCCTTTCTGACAATTAAAGCTAATATGAAGACTCTTACTAGCCCTTTGGAGCCAACAAGTCCAGAGATCTCAGTGTTACGACAAACACTAGGTGCATTAGTGCATTTATATGGATTTAAAGCAGTCAATGAGGTCTCATGACTATCAAGACTCAGGAAACCTAGCCACAAGGGTTTCTTTAACCCTTTTTATTAAAACCCAAATTCTTTCCATACTGCATTTTCCAGTAAAGCAAGCTGAATACTGCCACCAAATGTGACCATAAAAAGGAAATGAGTGAAAACAAATGACATTGCTCTTGGGGGGGGTTCCCTGTCTGGACTACCGTTTTGCACAGACAAATTTTCATCAACACCGAAAAGATCTGAAATAACACCAGCTTACCGAGAGTGGAGGCAAAACCAGAGTTCATTCCATTAATCATGTTATTGAAATACTGTGCGAATAGATCTACAGCTAAACAGGGAGTACAACCTTGTAGCAAGAACATTCCCTTAGTAAGGCCTGAAACTAAAATAAAGGCACAGTATGGCAAAGATCAGAAGCTCTAGAGAATGCACTTTTACATGAAAACTGGCGCTCTGTACAGGGACACTGAAATAAAACATCACACAGAGCTATTGATCTGGTCCCAGCCAGGTCAGTAGCAATATTCCTAATTATTTCAGTGACAACAGGTTTGTAGACATGAGGAGCCCCCCATGCAAGTTCTAAATATCTTGCATGTGCTAAAAATGAATCTACATGTATATTTAAAGAGCTCATTTGTGCCTGGCTTCCTTCAGTAGTAGCTTCATTAATCAGCAACTTGCGACAGCTTCCTCATCACAAAACAGAAAAGTATCAAATTAAAGGATACCAGTGATCATAAATTAGACACACACACACACACAAAAAAAAAAAAAAAAAAAAAAAAGCAAAGGAGAAAGTCCAAGGCAGTGTCTGCAAGATCTGTTCACGTAGCAAAGAAAATGGAGAAAACCGCATCAAATCTCTGCTGAGTTTTTCTAGGAGGTTAATTCTGGATGATAATAAAGTTTTAAAATTAGGCTGTGCAGGCAGGTGTAATCATTACCAAGACTAATAGACTGTAAAGCACCAGTGTTCGAACCTTAATTTAAATCTCTGGTAGAATTCATATTAAAAGACATATTAGGTGGTCTCTGTTAGACTGCTGTGAACTTTCCATTATATAAAGTAGTCTATAAAATATTTTCCAGCAGGCTGTTTGCTGTCTTAATTATACAGTGTGATATATAATCCATATCATTGGCAGTTCATTCTCTCCTTGGCAATTTTCCAGCAGTAAAATAATAAACCCTTTGTATGTTTTCAAGTCAATAAATAGCTCAAAATAATAAAAAGAATCTTTCACTTTAAAGGCCTATTTCTCCTCTTTTGTTTGTTTTTCTTTCTTAAAAAGAAAGCTTTTTAGTCTGATAGGGATTAAATAAGAACCAAAAGTCAACAATTTTAAGTCTATTAAACTAGAAGAGAAAATTCTCAGAGATTAGAAAATAGGTTTCCTGGGTTTCATGTTTAAAGCTTAAATTGTTTGGGTTCAAAGGACAGTGAATTCATTAAAGAAGCTACTAATAAAAATCGTTCAGGCCTTTTATTCAGTCTTTAATACCAAAAATTATGTGACGTTTGCATTATGAGCTCCATCCTCCCTAAGGGAATAGTCATTTCTCCACACGCAGGGTATGCTCTGAAGAGCACAGACAGGCGTATTGTGAAGGTAATCAATCACGCCAGCATCCCGGCAGCCTTGTAAATAGGGAGCAAAACTGTTAACTGCAGGTTCTCTTGCAGCTGCGTTTCGATTTGTGCAGAGTATAAATATATATATGCATAATCAATACTGTAATTAAATCTCCTCCCCAAATTACGCTACTGCAATTTGTGGCAGACTGATGGTTAAAATACTGCACCTGGAAAGAGCACGAGATGCCACTGACAGCTCGGTAGGTTTTAGGGCCGTCAGGAAAATGCTGTTAATCAAAATGGAGTACTTGTGCCCCTGAGATGGCTGCTTCACGGCTCCGCCACAGTTGTCAGGTATTTACAGCTGGCCTTATTTCACAGAGGTGTTAGGGCTGATCAGAATAAAATGATCACAGTGATCGTGCCAGTAACAATGCAAAACCAGACACACCGAGGGTGAGGGCACGCTCCTGCCTCCTGCGCTGCTACTGCAGCACTGAGCACAGGTGCCGCCTATGGCTGCAAAATGGGGGAAGAAATGCTCCAGACCAGATTAAAAGCTTGCAAAACAGCAGCTCACCCTGATTTTCTGGTGGTTTCTCAGTTCCTGGTCCTAGCTCTGGCTGGCTTCAGTGGAGCTTTGTCAGGACATGCCTAAAAGAAATGCCAGATTGGCTACCAGAGCAAGTTTTTGGAGAAGCAAGCACAACATGCTGTCACACTATCACTACAAAAAGATGGAAAACTCTGACCTTTCCAGTGTGGTTTGGTGAACCTGCGTACAGAAAATGCACGAACAATTCTTTAAAAACAAAAATATCTGTGGCGCTATTCTAGAGTAACATACTAAAGCATGGCAAAAGCAAGAAACATTTGTCCTGGAGGCAGGTGTTTAGATTAAGCAAAAGCTTGTAAAAAAAAAAAAAAAAGAAGAAGAAAAATCGTCAAAGGCTTTTCAATCCTATATTTCAAAGTCCCTAATAAAAAGAAAAATCACTGATCCTTATTTTACAGGTTAAATAATGGCCTTGTCGAGATCCAACATAAATCTAGAGGAGAGCTGGGAATAGAACTTATTTCCCAGGTCTAGCAAAATGTTTTCCAAAACACAGCTCTCTCAGATTTATTTTTTTAACGAATCTGCAGAATACTATTAGATCCGTGCAAGCCTCTTCTAATTCCACACCTTCTCACATCCTTTGAACCTTCCCATAGGTGGTAACACTTATAGACCAGCCACAGTAGGTGAAACACTTAACCTAGGAATTGCTTGCGGTTTAAGAAACTGCATTCTGGCTTCACACGGTGTGAACAATTTGAAAGAACTGGGGATTCTCCTCACATTACATGAATTATTTACCACAGCGGTGCCACAGACTCTGATGTTGAAGAGAAACTTCTTCAGGTCACTGTCCTTAAGTTACTTTTATCAAAAAACAGAACTTTAACAATGAGCACAGGTGAACAAGGGGCACGCATCCCTCGAGTTGGTTCAGCTTTAGGAGCCACCTGTATCTCTGGGCATTAGCAGGCCAATAAAGCCCCCAGCATCTGAAAACACGCAACGCATCGGAGCAGGAGAGAACATGGAGTGGTTCAAAGCTACACAGACACGGAATTTCCTCTCCCTCTCCTTCCTACCCTGAGCTCACCTTCCCCATTCAGCTCACAAGCAGTCTCTGCTGAAGGAACCCAGAACAGCAGAGCTGCGGGTAACTTCCCACCACGAGGTGCAGAACAAACCTGTGAATCAGAAGAAAAGCTGGTGCCCTTCTCCTTTCTGCACCACCATCCTCTTCCCAGTACTTATTCTCAGCATCACCACAAGATTTACTTTAAGAACTGCCTTTGAACTGAGCCCCACAATACATCCAGATACATCAATACACAGGACTGGGAAAATGACTGTCCAAGGAGGCCGCAGCAAAGCAAGGCAGCTCCGCTTCCCAGTGGGTGACATGCTCTCTACATGGCACCAAAGCATCACAGTAAGCATTACGGCCGCTTGGTACCCAGATTTGGTATGCACTGAGTGGGTTAGAAGGCTTAAGGCTGGAAGAGCCAGGTTCTCTTTCCTGTGTCCCAGGAAATTCATGTTTTGAAGTGTCTTAGACTATTTATAGTGCCTGTGTAGAGGCATGCCCTTACATCACGCTAGACCCAGAGTATGGCTGAAATGTAGCAACTGTTGTTAAAAATAAACTCCTAGTTAATTCATCCTTACTGAAATCTACGGGAAATACAACCTCATTGAGGCATCTGAGGAGAAGAAATAATAATAATCATAATACAACAATTCAGCACGAGCATGGGCTTAGAGTCCAGGAGCTCCGGATCACAGTTTGGTACTGCACCCTCAGACACGATGTCTTTAACAGGCTTCTGTTGAGCTTGCATTGAAAAGCGGTGCAGACTTCCCACAGGGCTCTGTGGAGACCTTTACACGCACTTCCCGTGCATACGAATGAGACATTGTGCTCTGGTGGGCAGTCAGTCCCCACAGTTGGCTTTCCTTGCCAGAGCCGTGCATCTCCTGGTGCACATTAGAAGAGGAGACCCTGCTAGACGGCGTGGGAGTTGGCTAATGCCAACGAGGCACTACCTACAGACTTTTCAACTCATTCAAAGCAAGACCATTCCTAGTTACAGAAACCACAGAACATCCATCCCACTGAGGCAAGCACTTTTTTAAAATATTGAGAACAATAATATTTTTAAAGGAGTTTTATTTTCTCAGTTGGCTGGAAGAAAACCATACCATAAGTGACAACAGGCAAAAAACAAACAAAAGACTATCACCATTTTTTCCCCACATACATGCCCAAGCCATACTAAGTAATAAATTCATCAGGAATCAGCATTCTCCAAAAGAAAACTGCTCTGTAGCTAATGATCTATCTCCTGCCATCCTTTTTTATTAGCAGAGGTATCTCATTTCTCGCAATAAATTCAACAGAAGAGCCTAATTCACAGGCATGAACAAAAGACTCGTTTCTTCCAAAGGCATCCAGAAGAGCCAAGAACAGAGCAAGCTAACCTTTTGCTGCAGAAAAGACAACAAACACGCTCATGGCAGCAGCAACATCCTAACTGGTCTTATCAGTGACAAGTACATCTCAGAACAACTTGATTTCCTTCTGAGAAGTTGCTATCATGTCTGTCAATATAAATGAGATCAGAAACAGCATGACATCAAACAACAAAACACCCACCTGAAATTATTTTTTCCAGTTTCCTTCTGGGAGTACGATTTTGCACCCTACATAATCATTAAACAATATTTTACATCTTCTTTATCTTTAAAAAAAATCTTATATAACTTTAGACCAAAAACAAGTAGGAAGGATATCTAGACTGAAAATACCTCTGGAATTACTTTGAAAAATAATTTTTCATCTTTTCTGTATCACAAAAAAGATACTTTATTTTAAAGTGAGTACATTCAGGTGATGAATCACTGCTGTAGCAGAGATTTTACAGTCCGTGATTGAGTCATAAAGGAGAATAAAGCTGAGAACTGAACCTGGGGAGCTGCCAGTTGAGAGGTCTGGGACATAGACAGTTGGCTATGGGCAAAAACATACCAAATAATGCACAAAGGATAAAAGAACAATTATCAAGGCCAAATAAAGACATTCAGCTCTGACAGTCCAACCCCATGAGACTGAATATAAGCTGCCTTTTTTTTTATGTGTCATTCTAATCTGATATTGACAAAGATTTTTATGTCCTCTGATCTTTCCCCTGAAAAAGCCTGATGCTCTTTTTAAATTAATCTTTCATGTTCCGTGTCTCTATATTTTTCAGGAAACACAGAAATTTTCACTTCTTCAAAAGGTTCCCACAGGTTTCATATTGTCCCAGATTTCAACTTTCCCATCACTTGAGCAAAGACCATGTATAACAGGTTTTGTCCTGTTTGTTTAAGTGCTGTTTTAAGAACTGAAGGTCTGTCGTCGTCTTTGGGGGGGTTAAATTCTATATTTATGTCTTCTCAGCCCTAGGACTTCTCATTGCCCAATTTATTTTTCCACTTACTTCAAGCCATCAACCTATCTCTGCCATTAGCTCTGATTTATAATACCGAGGAACACAATCCAATCATGAATCTTCCTTGGGAATGCTGTAGTGGCATGAGAAAAGAACCCCTTTTAGTACTCTTTCTAGGGTAGAAAACATGAAGTTTCCAGAGCTACCAGAGACATGAGAGGCTCTTTTGTCTGATGTTCCAATTCCAGTCCTCGCAATGCATCAGTTTGGCAGAGGGCAGGCCCATCAGGCACTTACAGGTAGGGAGGAAAGGGATTTCCTGTCTCACAACACTAAGATTTCAAGAAAACAAAAACCCACTCTTTTTCCACAACCGGATTTAACTGAGACCTTTCAAACCCTTTCCCCAAAAGATGAGAAAGACCACTTTACCAAATTATCCAAAAGCCAAAATAAGGGAGATGGGGGTTCGGACTCACAGTCTGAACTGGGCAGAGCAGGTCTTGGATCTACAATTCATTCGAGTATCTCACCTAGGTCATTCAGGGGTCTCTGCGCTGCTCTCCTCTCAAATATCCATGTTCAATTAAGAAATCATTTAATTTCCTATTACTGTGTAGTAAATGCACAAAAATACAAAGAACAGTTTTTCTACCTAAATACCTCTTATTAAAATTTCACATCTTGTTTGTTGTCAGCCCATGCTTTTGTCATGCTATAGGGTATGATATTGCATCTTTCATTTTAGAACAATGCAGAGGAAGGCTGGAAAGCATCACCTCGCTGTACCTCAGAGCTTGCAAAACTGAATTGCAAACAACGAACTGGATTTATTTATTCAGTCAATTTCATGATCTCACTTGTGTTACTTTTTGCTGTCTTTATCAGTTGGCCACTTCTGCTGTAAATCTTCTAAACGGAGTGGAGGAGGGTCGTAAAATGATCTTGGGATTTATTACACCACTTTTGCAGGATAAGGTTCTGTGATGCAGAATACAGAAGATTCCTATGGAAACATGAGCCCTCTTTAGTCATTTTGATCTTTTCAGCTAAAACTTTCTGAAGTCACATTAAGTGACACAGAAGCCTAACCCCATTAACTTTGAGTGGAACTTGTCCCTAATTATTAAGGTTGCTTTTGAAAATGGGATTTGGAAGTAAAATATATATGATGCTACATAAAAATATCAAGTACAGTTCACTTAGAAGTTGTTAGAAGAGTTTTGCAATGTAGTTTTATAGCCAAGAGTCACCATTTCAGTCTGAACAATTTGGCAATTTTATATAGGAAGCATCCTTTCTTCCTGTGCAGTTTCACATTATGTTCTTCTGAATGCCAATGAGGATTCATCTTGGACACTGTAGTGCAGCGAGCAGCAAATTAATATATACCGATATGCCACTTGTCATAAAAAGTCTTGCCAATGGTTCTCACACATCTCCCCTCTATTGTTTTGTCTAATCAATAATAAGACTTATCTTTGACTTTTACATGAAAATGGAGAAGAGCGAACACTTACCCGTCTTGTAAAGCACAGTGCTCTTCTGAGAAATGTTTGGCAGATACTGCTTCTTACAGTAACACTTTACTTTAATAGCACTTTAATGCTGAATTGACAGTGGAAGTCCCATGGAAATGTTCAAGGCATCCACATTAATGCTAAATAAAAGTCATTACGATTTTAGAGATATGCCAGGACAGAAATATCTAACCTGGCAGACTCCCTGTGTGCATGAGTGGGAGATGCTTGCTAACCTTTTAAACAGCTATCAGCCCTATAGATGCAATGATCTCTTACACATACACAGCATTTTCCTCACAGAAGTCCCCTGACCTCCTTACAGACTGCTACACGTTTGCTATTAAAATCCAAGTTGCTCTCGGGTCATTTCTGGGGCGAAGGGGCAGCAGACAGGCAGGCAACAGGAACATGATACATAAACAGCACTGGTGGTAACAGAGACATTTCGCCGAAGACAAGCTCTGTGAAGGACCCTTCAGTGGCCTCATAGCAGACAGAAAAGATCTTGCTATTGCAAACTAATTGCTTATCTTAAATGTGCAAAAGACAAATACAGCATAAAATTTGCTGAGATTTGGGATAGGATGCAAACTTAACGAGTTTAAATCATTGATGGCTTGAATCCCTCACTAGAACACAGAAACCCTGAGTCAGACCCTGAACTTAGCTCCACTCCTGCCTGCCATGCTGTCCTCCCCAAAATAACCAACTCCTTGAGATCCCCTTACTCCAGCTTCTACTCCACGTCTGCCCATTTTCACAGTCTTTTACAGGAAAGAGATGCAGTAACATACTGGTATGTTTGCTATAGCTGGGGGAAAAAATATAAAAAGGCCATTTTACAGATGGTGAACTAAGCTACAAAGACTAAGTCTAGTGCCACCAGTTGGTAGTCTGTATTTTACCCCATATGCATTTCTCCTTCCCATCCCTCCATGTGTGCCAACATGTGGTTCTCTGCTGGTTCTCTATTTTTGTATTTTCTTCTACCAAAGTCAAAGACAGATTTCAAGATGAGAAAGCGTAATGCCTGCATCGGGCAATATGGACATGTAGCTATATAGGAGAGTCCTACTTTGGGACAGGGACTGATCAGACCCTGAAGCAGGAAAATAAATTTTCCTTCCAAAACTTGCGCTTACAATGCTAAATGTGGTTAACCCTAACATGCACGTTTATAGTCAACTGTGATTTTAATCTCATTCATATCTTTTTCTTTGTTTAAAAGTGCTCTGCCCTAAGCCAACCCTAAACAAACCATCAATTTTCTAAATAAGTTATGTGTAAAAATCGCTAGTGGAAAGCAGAGAAGCTCCAGGTGCTTGGGGCACAGCAGCCTCATGTTTCAGCAGGACTTCATGGGCAGGGATTTCCCACCAACTGCTTGCCCACACAAAGCTCCTTCACTGAAGCTGCTGGATATTTACAGCTCAGATAAATGTGAAAAAATAATCCCTATATTTCTTCCAGACAAATTTCTGCACTGAGAAAGAAACTGATTCCAAAAAGGTGGACATATGTAGCCTTCACTGCAGTATGCAGTCCTCAGTATTTCTGACCATTGGCTACAACAATACTGGTAGGAAAATACTGCCAATTTTAAAGATTTGAGCAGCTCAATTAAACCATTTCCATTTCACATAATAAAGCTCAAATGTAATTAATAAAAAGGATGTGGCAATCTCTACGATAATATTTCATATTTACTGTTATAGAAACAATCACTTTAAAAGGTTAAATGGGCTCCAAAGGTGCAATAGAAAGGAATAAATTCTGAGACAAGTTCAAATTCAGTTACAGGCTAAATGCAGCTTCCAGGCCACGTCTGCAAGGCGAGACAGCTTCCTCGTTTGCAATAAGCACAGAGACAGTTTCTCCATCTGCAAAAGAGATAATGGCGTTGACCTTCTTCGTGTATTCCTGCGACATCTACCAATGAAAAAGGCTACGTAATAAATGCAGTCCTCCTAGCCTATAAGCCCATGAAGTTTCTATGCAAGAGAACAACTAAAACATCATGTTTTCCTGTCTCAGCATACAGAGGCTGTTTTTGAGAACAAGGTGAGGAATTCAGGGGAAAACATCTTAGTAGAGAAGTTAGAAAACCTTTGTTAAGGAACAACATGACCTGAGAGCCGAGCGACAGGGGGGCAGGGACTGCCACCACCAGCACCGAACAAGCTTCATTCCCCTGAATGAGCCTGAAAGTGGACAGCAACTCACGATTCGGTTTTAGCTCTTTATGTAGTGAGCAAATGCTTAAGTTTTAAATCTGAATCTTCAGAAATTGGGGGCTCTTTTCTGCAACCATGGCAGCTCCTGGCAGGTAAAACAAGAGCTGGGCCTCTTACCATACAGATAAAGAGCAGGGGCTAGAATACCCTTTTTCTTCATTTTGTGTGTAGAAAACGGGGACAAAGATCATTAACTAGTCCCAAAAACAACATCTACAGCCCTGGGTTATACCTACTCCAGACCAGGGCCTGCGTAAGACTTCCCCACAGCAGAGGCCCAAAACCAGAAACCTGCCCCCTGAACACAAAAGGATGCACTGTCAAGCATTTTGTAGCATCTTTTTTTATAAACATTAAATCTAGTTCTTTACTGAAAGGCACAAATGTCACGCACTCAGGATTGGCCATTAAAGTGGTGACTACAGAAGTCACAACTGATTTGTCTGTTTTTAAGTGGCACACAGACACAGATTTAAAGGCTATCAAAGCTTTCATATAAACCAAAAGTTGAAGGCACAAAGCAAGCTGAGAGCCTAGGCAATGAGTAACAGAACCCATTTAAAATATATGTGAAACAGTTCCATTTCACTTGCAAACACAACAGAGATAACATCTGTCAAGTTGTCTTACTGGCAACAAAGCTGAAGCACCTGATGAAGAGATTAAGACACCCTCCTTACCCAAATCTAGGAGCCCCACTGGCAGCAGCAGGGCAAGTATTCCCACACGACCCCATTGGTAGGCCTCAGCTGTCCGCTGTAAGGGATCGCTACTTCTAAAGCAGGAAAACAAACCCATTCTTCATGCCTCTCCCAAGGCAAGGTATCCTTTTTCTGAGGCCAGCAGAGGAGCAGAGTCTCACCACTAGTTACTTTTCATTATGCCCACCTAATACAAAAGCAGTATGCGATATATTTCTATTAGAAACGTAGAGTGTTCAGATACTGGGAATAAATTTACCCAGCAGCAGCACCATTAATTCAACAGGAAAAACTATTTCAAAAAAAAAAAAAAAAAAAAAAACAACAAACAACACTATTTTTGCTGTGTCTTCTTCCAGCCCATAACATTTCTTCTCTCAGTTTCAAACAAAGGAGGTTTAGATGCTCAAAGAGAAATTTGATTTGCTAAGAACTTGACTTCTGCCTCTTTAAAGGCTTGAGAAAAGTAGCCAACAGCAAAGAAGATGGAGAGGAAAGAAAGGCAGGCAAGTAAGTGTGGAGGAATGGTTAAGTGAAGTAGGACATGTGGATGTTGAGCAGTTAAGAGGCAATGGGCTAGTGAAGTACCATACTTGGCTCACATGAGCCTGGGCACGCACGCAGCTGGCTGAGAGCCAGTCAGGCTCAAGGACACGATGCCCTTGGGCGATCAGGAAAGTCCCTAAGGCAGGATGGTAGCTAAAAGAAGGAGGAACAGACTGAAAAGCCCGGGAAGTGTTAACCAATCCTGAGCTTATTTTCTGCAATATGTATGAGTTGATTATGTTCGAACTAGATAAAAGGCGACTGAGCTATCCATTAAAGTTGAAGTTCACTGTTCACTCATATTGAGCGTCTGGGTCTTCCTTCCGTCGACAACAAGCAAGCATATTTGGAATAGCATTATCCCAAAACACAGTTCTTACATTACACTATTGCACGATTCCCTTCCAGCCCCTGTGGATTATTATGCCTGAAACTGATAGCTTAATAGCACAGAATACAAAAACTCAACTATAAAACCACCGGTTGGAAAGTAAAGAAATTCATGTATTCATTCCTTTCTAGCATTAGCTACATTCTTGCAGAAGGTAATGTTAAATCTGCCAGCAGAAGGTCAAGACCACACAAAGAAAATAAATCATGGCATCGCTATGTGGACCTGTCTAAAGGTTAAGGATCTAAAGGACAAGCAGATACTCTAAAATATAAACAGCCCCTAAGGGATAATTACTTAACCAACTCCATTTGAGCGGTCCTGAACAGATGGTTTAGTAGGTATATCGACTATTGCTATTTTTTGTGAGACTATTTATTACCCACTGAGACTGGGAACAACTGATACTGTAGACACGTAGCTGGTTATCTCTCTAATCCTGTGTAGCCTTGCAATACCTAGTGACCCAGAAATGTATTCCCAGAAGTACCATCTCCCACAGGCAGCAACTACTTAAAGTAACATCAATGTCCTGTAGGTACACAGTCGGAATAGATTAGCCACAGAACAGGTTGTTTGACTGAATCTTCTAGTCACTCTAAATTATAGTGGCTGCTGTACAGTTAAATGCACCTGAGATAATAGCGAAGCTGCTAGAAGCACATAAAAGACTCATCAAGTTTCTACTTGGCTGCAAATGCACGGCGCATGGCTGTGGTGCTTGGCTATTGGCCTGAGTTTCTTCAAGCACAAATACTTTTGCATTTCTTCCAGACACCACACAGATGCAGTGTATTTTACCTGAACTTCTTCCAGCTCAGACTAGGAACAGGTGCTCAGCAGCAAGTGTGCCTACGGCAAAAGTGCAAGGCGGGGAAGGCGAAGCTCTCCCTGTTGAGCCTAGGAAGACCCAGAGGACCCACACACATGCAACAAGTGGCCAAAGCCAGGTTTATGCAGCATTAGCTTCCCACTGTCTCATGACAGTGGTGAGTAGCAGAATGGGTTACACTTCTGTCCCCAGTGCAACAAGCAGCAATGTTTGAAATAAGCCAGCTATTTAAACAGGACGTGCTGTAGCCGTGCTGGGTGGAAGGGCAGAAGCTGTCGGCTCAGAGAGCTCTCACTGGGACAATGACTCTGGCAGCAACCTGAAAAACAACCTGTAGTGAACTCCTGCAGCCCTACAATACTTTTCTAGGATCAGCTCTTTTAGAATTACTAATCCCTGTGAAACTCCGGCCATTTGCAGTTTTGTTACCCTTTATCTATGGTTTATCTAGGTTTGCAAAACAAGCACACCAAAGGGCGCACCTCCCCAGCACAGCCACAAGTAATAATTTACCTCCCCCTCTGTTATACAGGCAGCTTTCCCAAGAGAATATTTTGAGAAATTTTGTCCCAATAAAATTGGAGGGTTTGACATTCAGTTAGGACCTTTGGACATCTGGCCTGCTCAAAGGTCTGCCACAGCACCCTCAAGCTCAGCCACTTCAACAGCATACATACAGATCAGCTGCACCGGCACTCGTGGCACACCTGGCCCTTTCTAGAAGCAGTGGATTTACTGTGTGTGCACCATAAGGGTGATTCATGAGAACACAGGGATCTGACATGCCCCAGAAGCACTGCACACCTGGTAACCATATGTGTAGTGTGTGACAGAGAGACCAGTGCTTCCTGGCGGGGTCAGGGCCGCCACAAACTCACCGCACAGCACATGTGCTCGGAACGGCATGGAGAAATACCTGGCTTCCGCGGCCCTGGTCCTCCTCCTCACCCATCTGTCACCCCAAGCTGTGAGGATATACACATTAGTCAAAGATGCTTGCTGGTGATGGCAGAAAGAGCTAACCAGTCCAGAGGAAAGACAGCAAGCTGCAGTCGCTTAACCCATGAGTCACTGGATCAAGTCACTGGAGTGAACTCAACCATCATTTCCTCCAAAGACAGGGCTTGCTGCTAACCAGCCTCAGCTTAGCACTCACAACAGGCCCGGACCTGTAAGAAGCCCTCCAGGCTCCAACAGCACACAGAGCATGCAGCAGAGCCTTCTCTTAACACAAGGGAACGAGTAGTCCTGGCTGGTCCATGGCATGAGCAGGTGCCTAGCTTCATTAGGGGATCATTTACATCTTGGCATGCCAAGACGTTGCCACAGGACTGGGGACAAGAGAGCTTTGAGGGCAACATAAGAGCTAATAAGTGCAGATACTAATTTGGACTAGCATGAAAGAGAAAGGAATTCACAGCTGGAGCACTGGGATGGGTTGCCCAGAGAGGTTGTGGAGTCTCCCTCCTTGGAAATCTTCAAAAGCCGTCTGGGCATGGTCTCAGGCAACCTGCTCAAGCAGAGGGTTTGACCAGATGACCTCCTGAGGTCCCTTCCAACCTCAACTATTCTATGGGTCTGTAAAAATAAGGTGTCTCCAAAAAGCATCCAAGTGCTCAATGGAGGATGAGGAGATATATATTTGGTATTATTAATGCTAGCAAACAGCACTGACAAAGTCAATACCACTCAGTATTTGCATTCCTTTGTTTCAGGTTCTAGGCAAGTACTAAGTACAAAATATTCAATTCTTATGACTTAGGTCTCAAAACACTATGTCAGATAGGTCTTGAATTGAAAAATTTGGCTCCACATAGTCCACGATCAACATCTTGCACAGAGGGAATTTCACCATTCCTGCCCTTTTATCACCTTATCCCACAGAAATACTTTACATTTTCTTTCTCTTTTCTTAGCCTAAACAAGAAAATAGTTGCTAAAAAAATTCAGAACCCTTGACAATTTGGACAATCTTCCACTAATCTTCTCTTCAGGGGGTCCACAATCCTTTAAAGCATGACAAACTGACAGAGGGAGCTCTTTTATAACCTCTCAATTCTATATCTTTATAAACTAGGCTCTTCTGTACCCAGCAGAAAACCTGGGAAGGCAGAGATTGTACAAAATAAGGTGGAAACAAGCATTTTTAACAGTGTTTGAGGGGCCACCAGATGAAAGGAAAAGATCTAGGCACAATAATGTGATTCTTTAGGTACAGAGGGGGAAAAAAATCTACAAGAATTTATTGGAAAAGGATCCCACAAGCCTGCTAATCTACCTACCCTGGGTTACATGACACTTAAAAAAAATTTGGAAGGCACTCAAAGCTTTGTTGCAAAAATCAGCTTACCGGAGAACACAGCCCTGCTTTCATCACTTTTTTGCTATTTCAGTTGTTATTTGTAGTTCAGCCAAACTGATATGCCCTTGGCATGTGCAGAACGTTACCGCTCCAGGCAGATTTTGGTTAAGTGGGGTTGAAAAAATTGTCTGTCTGTCTGTGCAACAGCGACTAAGTTCATTCTCCCCTCTCCCTCTAAATCTCTATTTAGATAATGCCACCCTGACTGCTTCCAAACTGCTACCGTGCAGAGAACATGCTCCAACACACCAGCCACAAACAAGCTCATTGTGAGCTGTAGCCAGGCCGGATAAATTCTTCTACTGACTGGCAACGTACATGTCAGATACACCTTCTAAGAAACCAACTCTGAAGCATTTCCTATCGTAAATTTTACTTCTTTTTTTTTTTTTTTCCTAGCATATCTGATATTTAGTTAATTTTAAAACATCACAATGATGAACTCACTAAATGCCGCACGGTATTCTAATTCCTAAAGATGAACAAGCCTCAGTTCACACGTGACTTTCCATTTTGCACACCAGAAATTATATTATAATAATTTGGACATTCAGCTGTTTTTAATATACATATTTCATGTATGTATATATTTCACATTGTTTTGCCTTTGGTGCTGCACTAACTTCTGTGGCAGTCCATCTCCTGTTAGATCAGCAAGGCTTCTTTTTTTTTCCTTAACTGTATTTGCCACGGTTATGTTACATAACAACTAAAAATACTTTTGTTTTGGAGATGGGGATGCATGAACTCTTCCTGGAAAAACTACAGAAAATTAAAAAAAAAAAAAAAAAAAAAAAGCCTGTTTAATTTTATATGACTCAGATCTTAGGAATGAATGATTTACACAGATTAATCACTCTGTTATTTCTGCCAGCACATCCCCAAGAAGAACGATGCCCAAACTTAAAAGTTTTGCCAGCACTCTCAGTTTAAATATTATTATGAATGCACTTGGAGGATCAGAAATGAGATCTCTTAAATTGTATGTAAAACACAAAAGTTCAATTGTCTTACTAAAAACATAGTTTTTCAAGTACTACCGTGTTATCATACAATACAAAATTGTACAAAGAAATTATAATACTTAATAAAATAGTTTCCAAATGAACTATTATTACGAGAATTCTAATAGCATGCCCATTTAACAAAATTACTTATTGTATTATAATGGGCTCAAAAAAAAAATAGGAGCATGGATGTCTGAAAATGGTATCCCACAATTAATAAAACAATTACCAAAACTACTCATTTACATTGTCTTTTTTAATCATTACGGCAATAATTTTTACAGTCAGTCAGTAAACATACATGCAGGTATCTTACACTCCCGAGAAAGCAGGAGCACCGTGAGTGAACACCTATGTTTAAAAAAAAAAAAAAAACTCTTTTTAAAAAAAATTGTAATTCACATGCTGTGCATACTAATGTCATTTCATCCTTCTCAACAATTAACAAAGATGAAAAGAGAGACTAACTAAACAAATAGGCTTTGAAGCATTCTTTCATCTACTTAAGAAACCATTGGGATCCTATTGCCATCACTTTGCTGTGTTTTATAGCTTCCTGTGAATCTTAAGTAAAATATCAATCTGCTTGGAGCAAGTCTTGCAGGTATTTTTCAAATTAGAAATACCTGAAAGTTTATCATCTCCCTCCTATTCACACAGCTCATGACAAATGGGAATGGAAAAGATTGCTGGTTTGTCTCCTCGTTTCCTGTACCTGAAGGATATTTTCTCCGTGAGTCACTGGGCCAGCGTGTCGCCCTGCCGCTGCGGGGCAAGAAGGAACAGCTCCAGGCATGAGCTGCCCCTCGCCCCATACCTGGGAAGAGGAGAGCATCACCTGGAGGAATGCAGCAGGGAACGGCACCGGGAACAGTCCCGTGAGCCCCGTTCATCCCAACAGAAAGCAGTGCTACTATAGCACCTTAAGCTATAATAATAATGAAGCAGGGGCAAAGCCACCTGTTTTGTGTTCCGGGATGAGCAGTAATAAGGAATTATCAATCAGACTAGCAGCAAGCACCATACCTGCACATTGTGCAAAGAGCAGATTAATCACATAGCGAGATGGATAGATAGATAGATGGATAGATGATAGATTAGATAGATGGATAGATGGATGGATGCACCTCATTGGGGAAGCATGTCAGAGCTGCTGCTACTCACCCAAGAAAGTATTAAAACTTAAAGCGCATTAGTCCTATTTGCCTTTGTCTGGGCAATATTTTGGTCTGGATTTGGGGAAAGTGAGCATTGCAATACATGTAAGCAGTTAACAGTGGAAAAAAGGAGAAATAAAATTGTTTATATATATATATATATATATACACCTCCCTTAGCCTCATGCCTATCCTTGCAAAGCGAAGACTTGAAATGAATCTTGAAGTTCACAGTGAAACATCTGTATGGCAGGGGGAGAGAAGGGAAAAGAAGAAAGACAGAGAAAGGAAATAAAACCCTCAGTGGACTCTGAGACTCTTCAGAAATTCAGAACCTGAGCAGCCTGCCCAGGGACACACAGTGAAGGCTGCTGGTGTGAGCGGTGACCCCACGCCCCTCCACAGGCAGGGCAGAGCCAGGTGAGGCTGGGGCACGGCTGACGCCGGGGTTCAAAGCCAGGCACCGGAGAGCTGTTGCAGCAGAGAACTTCAGACAGTGCACAATTTAAGCAGCCCCATATTTAAATGCTCTGCTGAAAGAAGGCTTTTGTTTTGAATGCTCCTGTCAGTGCTTTCTTTTAATAGGAAATCAATATATCATTTGTTTTCGAGAAAGTAGACACCCGTCCTTCAGGACTTGTGCAGCCAAGTTTAGCTCTGGTAGAAAATTGAGTAGTTTTGACCTAACTTTTCTTTTTCCGTGAATGTCACTTTCCTTTACCCTGGGGACAGGAGGTGAGTGAAAAGCAAAAGGAATGAACATCAGGGTATAATACCAACCATGGCTGAATTACCAGCTCTTGAATTTTTATAATGATGCTGGCAATGCAGAAATCCCAATGCACGCTAAGAAGCGATAAAAAAAAAAGATAGGAAGAATGTGATCTTTTTCCCTCATGTTTGGCTTTTAGACTAGCAGCGTGAGGGATAAGAGGGCTGGTGGGGCTGGTTGCCAAGTGCTCTGCCATTCAGGTGGGCACAAAGTTTGGCAAGGATTTGGCAACAGGAGAGCCTTGAAGTTGTCTTCTGCCTTAATTCAGCTCTTAACAGGTTATATTATATTATATCTTAACAGGTTATATTCCTGGAGAAAAGGAGGCTCAGTGGTGATGTTATTGCTCTTTACAGATACCTTAAAGGAGGCTGTAGAGAGGTGGGGGTTGGCCTGTTCTCCCACGTGCCTGGTGACAGGACAAGGGGGAATGGGCTTAAGTTGCACCAGGGGAGTTTTAGGTTAGATGTTAGGAAGAACTTTTTACCGAAAGGGTTGTTAGACATTGGAACAGGCTGCCCAGGGAAGTGGTGGAGTCACTATCCCTGGAAGTCTTTAAAAGACGTTTAGATGTAGAGCTTAGGGATATGGTTTAGTGGGGACTGTTAGTGTTAGGTCAGAGGTTGGACTCGATGATCTTGAGGTCTCTTCCAACCTAGAAATTCTGTGATTCTGTGATATATAAAAGCAAATCTTGACCTGCAAATGAGAAGGGTGAAACACCTTACTCTTTCTCAGAATGAGTTCCTGGGGTTTCTGGAAGGAATCAGAGTTGCAAGAAACAGAAAAGAAGGCAAAGAGCACTCTCTGGTCTGTTCATAGGCATACACAACTGTATCTCACACAAGGCCAACTTTACCATAAAAGCAACCTGAAGCTCGAATCCCTTCCTCCTCTTCCTTCCTGGATTAAAGACAAAAACATGGTCTTGTTGCAGGATGTTTATTTACAGCTGCTTAGAGCAGAATGTGAACAAACATCTTGTGACAACAAGCTGCTCGATGGCTTCCCGTTACAGGTACAAAGCTTAGCAAGGCTTTAGCAGGTACTCGGCAAAGCTGCTGAAAGAGGGCGGCACTGGGAGAATATTCTGAATTAAATATTCTAAATTAAAACTTTAAAGAAGCGAGGTGGGGATTGGGCTGCTCTCCCAAGCACCAAGTGTTAAGATGAGAGGAAATGGCCTCGAATTGCACCAGGGGAGGCTTAGGCTGGATATTAGAAGAAATTTCTTTACTGAAAGCATTGTGCTGCGTTGGAACAGGCTGCCCAGGGAAGTGGTTGAGTCACCATCCTTGGAGGTCTTCAAGAAATGTGTAGATTTAGAATTTAGTAGAGTAGTATAGTGGTGGACTGTAGTACTTGGTTAAAGGTTGGATGAGTTGATCTTAGAGGTCTTTTCCAACCTGAATGAGTCTATGAATTACAATGTCATCTGCCCAGCTCCATCACTCCTTGCATGGAAAACTAACATTCAAAAAGACAAAATAGCTGATCTGCAGTCTTAGCAAGAGATAAATCAATGGGCAATAAGTGATAAAAAGGGGAATGATTTTGAAATCTATAGTTTGTATTCAAAGGGTGCTAGAGCCGAAGGAGTAAAAATACAATAGCAGTTCATAGTCACACTTGGGAAATCCACGCTTAAAAGGAAGACTCCCAAAGTCTTCAAACACTGGATAAGTAACATTGAATTGTGTATACAGAGTACTGGATCACTCCAGGCATAATCTTGCCTGTTGTTTGTTTTTTTCCCTATTATTGATACCATTAAAATTCATAAACTGATATCCTGCTTTGGTATGCCTGCTCCCTCTACATAAAGGAAAGTATGTCCATCTGTGGCACAAGAATGCCTTTGAAGTGAGAAAACTCAGCCTCTAATCAAGAGTGGCAGACCTTACAGATGGGCCTAGACAGTACAGACAGTACAGACAGATTTTCTCCCTTTGGTTCACTGACCATATCATCCCCCTTACACTGCAGATGTAAATATTTACTCTTACTTGCATTACTGCAGCACTAAGGAGCACTCATCCCAGTGTGAAGATTCACTGTACAAAATATTCACCACCCAGATTCCAAGTAACTTACATTTCCAAACCTCTTACATTTTGGCACTTGAAGGTATCTGGGTTTCAGTATAAAGGCACTGGTTACATTCCTTATTTTGAAGGAATTTATTTTTCTTAGGATGAGAAAAGCAAGCATAAAAGACGATGCTCTAACAGTTCATAGCATTCTGTGCAGCTCAGGCAAGGGCAGTGACTGCATGCCTCCACTGGCATCCAAAACACCACCACCAGAAACCACATCTTTCTGCTCTGTCCGTATCTTTGCCTCCTACACAACAGAAGGGTATGCACGGGAACCTGATGTTAGTGTTCTGCAGCTTTGTGAGAGGCCAACGTTCTAGGTGGGAGATGGTCTCTCAACAGAGATATCTCTCAAAGATACCTGAAGCCATGGAGGAAGCAGCACGGATGTGCAACCTGCTGCAGTTCTGCTTGCTGGAGACCCGCTGCTGTCTCGTCTGATGGGCAGTAGGGCTGTACCCATCTGCAACTAAAGCCAGTTCAGCAGCTGGGCTACACAGAGCTGCTCAGGACAGAGAGCAAGAAAACTGCAGCATCTTGCGACATCACCGTTCTGAGAAGCCCAACAAGTGAGCACAGGCACCTTTAAGTAGCACATAAGAGAGAAGATTAAGCCATCAGGGATACTTTCGACAGCTGAAGTTGGCAGACAAGTTGTTTGTAACATGGGCTGTACCAGGAGGACCACATCCATTTAGCCCAGTAATTTAAAACTCAACCTAGGTAACTTGTGTCAAGACAGATGAACCTAAATAGGATTGAGACAAGCTTGGATTTGTTTGCCAGAACAAGCAAAGTTACTTAAAAGCACTGATGTTAAGGATCCACACCAGTTTAGCTGGATCAGTCTCCAAGCCACTTGTTAAACCAGCTTTTTTTTTTTTTCAAACATAGTAGGGAATATAAATTTCTATACCATTTATGTTTGTATCCAAGCCCTTCCATCACTCCTGGCGCAAAGCTGATTAATGTACCAGGGCTGCCATGTTCCTGTAGCCCTTTTTGTATGGCCTGACTGCAGCTCATAAGTATTTAGTCTGCTTCAACCTCACTGCTGCCTTGCTTTTGGCTGTTAATTCCCAAAGTAATAATCCCTGACCTGAACTTGTTCCAATTTCTTTCTTATTTTGCTTCAGGTTATTCACTTTTACTGCTACACAACTTCTCACGGAATACTTTCCCCTCCCAAACGCCTTCAGTAACAGTGTCGTGCAATGATGAGGAGAAGACAGAAGCGCCTTAAATGTCATACATTCACATGCCAAATAATAAAGAATATATTTCTGGTATTCCAGAAAGCTGCCATTCAAGATTATGACCTAATGTCCTTTTCAAAAGACTAATCAGACTCTCTTTAATCCTCAGAAGAAAGTACGGATCAAAACTTTCCTTGTGGATCTTAATCATAGTTGTACTTAAGATGGAAGGACTTTGTTTTTTTATATCTTGCATGCTTTATTTTTAATTCCTAAGAACATTATTTAATTAAGACTCAAGAAAAAATAAAATCCCTTTTTCTGGTTTATTTAGTTTGGAGAAAAAAAAAAAAAGATCAACACGAAGCAAATGCTTAGTTATCCAATAATAACATATGCATCTTCTCACTTCATCCCCTTTTAAACAGATGTCTTCCCTATTTTACAGGGATTCCAGGTTTAGAGTAATTGCTTAGATTTATCATACAAGAATCTTGTTACATCATCTCATTTAATTGCAATCACACTGCCACAGACATGAGCTTCTGACGGCTGATTTCTATGGAAAAAAGTAACATTTTCACAGTCATTCAAAAAATCCATTTTTTTTTTTAAAGGACTACTTTGAATGGAAATGAAAAGCAAGAAACTAGGAACTCCACACACAACACACACGCTCCCCAATCTATTCTGTGCTCAAAGAATAATCACGTATTGTAAACCAGTAAGTATGCCATTGAAACAGAAAAACAAAAGTCTCCACTGTATGTGAAGAATCACACAGAGAGAGGAAGAATTTCCATTATTAGCTAATTTCAAAAAAAAAAAAAAATTAAATTTAGTGAGAGGATATCAAAAGGAAATAGGCTATTGTCTCCTCTAGAGAAAAAATGTAGCAGCAGTGAAACAATTCTCAGGTCTTGTTTTTTGTGTACAAAAACAAGAAAAACTCAGAGGAAATGACTTCCAGAGTCACTTGTAAGCGCTGAAATGTTTCTCCAGTGGCAAGCAGGATACAAATCCTTATCCTTTTTCTTTGTAGGTGAAGAGGTCGCTAATGCGCATCCAAACAGACCATTCTCCAGCAGGATGCTGAGACGCTAAGATCTCAGGAGTGCTACTTTCACAGTTAAATGAATGTCACTTGTGGAAGCACAGCCTCTTGCTAGGTACAGGTTCAGATAACAGCATAACAACTAGGTTCAGTCTGGTGCGTTTGCTTACTGGAAAGGAAAATAAAGAGCTCTTTCCAACTGAAAACATAAAACAGAAAGAAAGACTATTTTTAAGGACCAAATTGTTGTTGCTGCTACAACTTGCAAAGCTCCAGCCTCTGATCACCATTGCCTGCAACCTCCCCGTGGGAAAATTGAGACCAGTAAAGGAGAGGCAAGAGTAGGAGATCACCAAGAACGAAGTAATCCCTTGTTGTCTAAAATGCTAGAAAACAAATAAAACACAAAATATAAATTGCTTCAAATACTTTCTAGTTTGTGGCAGATACTCAGCCACACTTCTGCCTAACAAGAAATTCAAGAATGCTTCGAGGCTTTGAATGCAATGAGGTTTCACCTGCTCTTAGCAATGCTGAAGGATTCCTTTGATGTGCCTGAGCAAGGAGGTAAGGAAGCATCAGGGACCCCATGGCTTCCCTGCAGAGCTCCTGTTCACTGCACGTCACTACAAACTCTCACTCTTCAACTCATCTCACAGAAGTACCTGCAAGCGATCAAGCCTTTGCCTGCGTGCCCTTGCAATCTTCATCCATCAAAGAGCATGTGCAGCAAGCCATATTTGTACCTGCTACGCTTAGGTTCACACACTGAAAGCAGAAGAGATCCTGAAAGCCAGCTAAACAAATAAAAGCCAAGAATACACAGCCTTTGTGTTCTGCAGAGTTCCGTAACTTGGGTCAGAGCTAATGCAAACAGTATCTTTGGGGGTGTACTCCTCCATGCAGGCAGTGATCCACGTGACAGAAATATTAAAAAAATAAATGATCCCAAGCTAATAAACTGGAGCTTTTAACAGAAAGATTCCCCTAGGCAGAGGTGCAACAGTGATGTCTGGTGGCTTTAAAGGGTTATATCATTAGTTTAACAAGTGACTTGTGTGGGTGGTGGATGTTTTTTGTTTGATGTTTAATTGGGAGAGGAAGGGGTTATTTGTTTGTTGTTGCTGTTATTGGGAAAAAAAAAAAAAAGGTTTGGAGAGATGACGAATTTTGGAAAATCACAACAGCTGCAGAGGTTTTGCAGGTAGGACCATTCCAGCTGCCAGAACTGGCCATTAGCTTTCACACACAGCTGGAGAAGGGAAGACTGATGACCTGGTGGGTTGCCTACAAACCCAGATAGAATGGTGATGCCAGCAGTCATGCTGCTTTCAGAGTGGTTGTGTTTGCATTAAGTTGAATACATACTTGTACGCATACGTGCCAGCACATAGTCATGTGCATAGTCATGTGCTTATCCACAAAAGCTTTCATAAGATTTGAAGCAACAGAACATGACTAAAAACATAAGGCAGAAGAAAATTGTGACCAAGTTTCAAGACCTTCTGTATGCAATACGGAACAAAATTAAAAAACTATGCCAAAATGCAAACTAAATCCCACCCGTTAATCACAAACAGGTAAAGTGTGTGATGTAATCAAAACACCAAGATCAAAAGAGCATTAAAAAATCATAAAAAATGCGAAATTTGAAAGAAATGTGCACAGAATTCTTAATCCAATACTGTAGCTGACTTTTAGCCTAAATTTTGATTTATTCCACATTTGCTGGGAAACATCAATGTTTCCCTGCTAGTATTGACAGAATAGGTGGAATCAGATCTAAGCCAGTTTGCTCTGCCACTGCTCCCCTAAGAAGCATGACCACTACAGTACTCGAATTCCTGAGCTCACAGAAAAGCGATCTAGGCAGGAGTTCAAGAAGCGTGCCAGTCAATCTTTGTGTTTTATTATAGGATCGATTATTCCAACATCCTTCTTGATGAACGTTTAGGAACAGCTTAGAAAGATCTGCTTTGGTGGGAACTTCACAGTCTTTCCAAGCACTCCATTTCAGCTCTGCAAATGTTACACCGAAACCAATGTCATTGCTACCAAATGGTACAAGTGCCAGAATGAAGTGCCACTTGAAAAATGTCATTTCGGTTCTTGTTAAAAAGCCTCTTCATCTTTCTATTTTAAAAACATACCTCTTTCTTTGTTATTCATATGTAGCAAGACAGTTACATTTTATCTGAACAATTAATCTGATTTTCAAGTGAGATTTATTGTATAGACTTGACGTTGTAATAAAAAAAACGCAAGGAAGATGTCACTCCGGTTTGTTATAAAGCCAGCGCCTTCAATGCTGTACGAAAATGAATCTGCAACCCACCCCTGCGCAAGCAGTCCCAGGCAAAAGAACCAAGTGAGGGACATTCATGTTACTAAATGCTGTTGGTAACTCAAAGAGGACGCACTAACTGCGATCTATATAATCAGGAAGGTCACACCAAGTGCAGTTTGAAACACAGCTTTCTAACATACTTGAAAAAGAAAAAAAAAATCAGTGTCAGAAAATTGCCCTTTAGTGTCAGACTTGTCAGGCTTTTTTTTTTTTTTTTTTTTTTTTTAAGAGAAGACATAGCTGCTTTCTGCTTTTCAAAACTGTATTTTATAGCTGTTGAAAAGACATATGGCAGACTTATCTTTCATTAGTTTGCTTATTACGGTGCTTGGCCCCCTTTCTTGCAGGTAATTCAGAACACTTCAGCTTCGGGGAAACTGTTCTCATCATCTTTCTTTCCACGTGGAACTAGCTGAAAGATATTCATGAAAGATTCACTAGGGCCAATTTTCTGTGAGTATAAGCAACAGCAACATCAATATTTCAATGTCTAGAAAATGTGGCTATTCTCTTGCCTCGAGTAAATTGTTAGGAATCATTGTATTTTAATGAATTCTAAATTTCTTGACAGATTCTTTGGGTACCTTGCTTATGAAAATTCACAGGGAGAGAGCTTTTCCAGCAAATATTTGGGAACTACGAATCTGCTAATGTTTTAGAATATACTTGTGGTGGCGTAGGTGGATATGTGACTGCTGATCTTTTCATCATGGTCCTTGTAGACTGCAAGTTTCCCAGGCAGTTTCAGCTGTCACAGTTGCTTAGAGTCTGCCGAGCTGTTTTTAGTTACTCATTCAAATATTCATAAGAACCGAGGGCTGCTGTTTGCTGTCTGGTAACAACTTCATTTTCTGCTCGTACTGAGCTTGTCCTTGTGGGCTGCCTCTTCCCATTCAGATTGGCTTTTTCACAGCCACGTGACCTTTGAAGGCTAATGGAGATTCCCTGGGAGTAGCAGAAAGAGGCATGTTCTACCTTTTATCTTTGCTTGGCTGGACGATGAAAATAATTGCAGAAGACAGTTATGGATTACTAAAGAGACATGTGAAATGATCAAACCTGTATCAAGCACCAGTTTCTGCTACCAGAGAAAGCACATCCTTTAATTATTTACCTTGTGGGACAGCTCACACCTTAGGATAGTCACATTTTTGCGCAAATATTTACTTAACAATATTGTACTTGAGCAGAGTAATGAAAATAGGTGTAATTTCATGTAATGTTCTGGGGAAAGACCAATGGACTGTGACATTTCCCTGCATGGGGGAAATCACTAGAGTGCAATGCTTCTATTATTTCATTAAAACTCTTGCTAAATAACCCTTCAGGGCAGTACAATTCTGCATTTTTAGCTAAAGGAAATAGCTGAAGAGGAACCCACCACCGGTGCCAGTTAATAATAGTGTGTTGTAGACTTTAAGACAAAATACTATGTAAAACATGTGAACACCCAGACACGCTTCAATTAAAACCGTAATTACAGGAAGCTATGCAGTATGCTGCAGTCAGTAAAGGCACTTCCACTTTGTCGGGTGCTTCCAGAGGCAGAGGAAGGCAGAAGCCCAGGCACCACCCCGACTGTCTGCAGAACACTGCTCTCATCTCACTTCTGTCCTCTTGCTTCGAGCCAGCTCCTTGCTAGGAAAAGGACTTCCCACTCAGCTCGTGGGCACCCCCTACACAGCCACCCAAAAGGAGAACGTGCCCCTTCACCTCCGCCTCTCCGTGCGAGCACTGCCCACAGCACCAGCTTCATAGAGCTTTACATGAACATAACAGATTAGCAGTTCCCTGCGTATCACATAAATAAGTTTTGTTTGTTTGTTCTTGGTTGTGTTGGGTTTCATTTGTGGTTTTGTTTTGTTTCTTGTTTTTGTTGTTGGTTTTTAGTGCTAGTGTTTTATGGAGAAAAGGTTTAATTTCCACCAATACAACATACCAGATATACAGCATCTTAAAATGTCCATCCTTTTAATTATCTTGTCACGCAATTTTCTTTAAAAGATTATCTATTTCAAAGCTTAGATTTAAAGTCTTTTTTTACCCACTTACTGAACTTAAGTCCATACTAGCATTGGACTGCATCGAAGCCTTCTGGATAAGCTACACTAAAGGATGGAACAGGTACAACAAACTTTCCCTGTCTGTCCTGTTCTACTCCAAGTTCAAAGGAGAAAAACAAAAACAAACAAAAAACAACAAACTGTGGCAGGTTAAGCAAAAAAAAATAAAAATTGTTTCATAGGTAGTGAGTGATAAAACTATCTTTCTTCCAAAGTAGGGAGAGTGGAGAAAAGAGCCCACTAACAGCATCTATTTACCATAGAGAAACACCCACTGTCAGAGATTAAAATACTGTCAGCATTTCCACTATGATCCCATATTTCAAAAGTTTCTAACCTGGCCATGAGAAGTCGCTTCTAAAATTGAATCCAGAATATAGACTGAATTTAGTTGTGTTTTGTTTATTATTGTCGGTAGGTGGATCCCAAAATATGTAATAAAAATAATACACAAAAAAACCAGCTACACCCAAGTCAAAATGAGGCGCATTGATAATTATCTATGCTAAAGGCATATCAGGCACAAATCACAGTCGGGTAGCCCTTGTTCCATTGTATTTAAAACAAAGGGATTTTAAAAGTACAATGCTCCTTTCCTTTGTTTGGTTTTGGTTGTTACTATAGCTTTAATTCAAGATCAAGAAAAATCCGACCGAGCAAACCATGCAAGAGCGCTGTAAAACACAGGAAAACAAAATATGAGGGATAAGCACTGAAACAACCCCTGCCTCTGCAGCACCTGCAAGATCCATTTGTTTCTCTGTGGAGACACAGAGCAGGAGTTGTTAGCTCGAGCAGGGGGCTGGGGGATCTAACTTGATAGAGACTGACCTTTCATGAAATCCCTGCAGCTTGCCCCCCCGATCTATTTTTTCCTTCAAATATTTTTCCTTTCCAAGGCTTCTGAAGAGCAAAGGTTAATGAAGTAATCTATGACTGAATGCTAACATATGCAACGTATGTACAGAAAAATGCACATCCCATTTTTAACATTTCTCTGGAAACAACTATGGTCTCTTATAGCTGCAATTTTGAAAGAATGCAATTATGGTATAGAATTTCAGCTACCTTTGGGCTGAGGCCTCTGGAGACATACAAAGAATTAGTGTATTGTTGTGCAATACATTTGTAAAATCATGTTCCTCTAATATCCTTCTGTAAAGCTAGAGCGCGATCCCTCTTAGCTAAAAATCCCATCTTTCTTTTCTTCTGCTTGTAAAAATACCTATTAACAGCCTAAAGGCTTATTTTCAATTTTTAAAAATCAAAACTGTGTGTCAGCTAAATTAGCATTAACTAAGACAACAAAAGAACTGCTCTGCCAATGACAAAAGGTGCAAAGCAAAAACCAGGCACTGAGGGTAACAGACGTGATGGGGCTGGGCTGCTGGAGAGCAGAGAACCGGAGATGTGGGCTCTCCACTGAGGCTGGTCGTTGGCTGCTGATTTAGATACGAGCTCAGATAAAATGTGAGCAGAGAGGCTGGGCCAGAGTCAGCTAGGCAAGTCTAAATGACAGGCATATCTAACATGCGGAAACCTGCATCCTCCTTCATGCTCAGACATGACTTGTAAGGTGCTAAAATCAGCCACCTTTTGCTACTTCCCTTAGTGCACTGATGGGCCATCCAGGGACTAAGCTCACCTGCAGCAAGGAAGCCCTGTCATTCCTCCCCTCTCCTTGGTGCAACCGACTGGACGAGCCTACACCAGGAATACTTTTGTCTCAGAGAGGTCCAAGAGCAAGCTGGCTTAGACTTAGTTTACAGGACAGACAAAAGGCAGGCAGGAACTTAGGGATCGGGTTGATTGATTATAAGAGAGAACTTCAACCAATGAAGCTGGAAATCCACTTTGTAGCCAAGTGATTCCTAGGAACTGTTTCAGTTCATCTAGAATTTCAGTGCAATGTGTTTTTCATGCTTACTACAGCATGCCATCTAATAAAACAAAGCCAATTAGTATCATTATACTGGTAAAACTTCTGGCTAGTTCCTTAACCCAAGTTCAGGCACACGGGATTGCAGAGTAACTTCGGAGGTCTGGGGTACCGTACAGCAAAGGTATGAGTATTACAAGCCCTGAGTCAGCTGTCGGGGAGCAGGAACCTGACTGCTGAAGACTGTACCACATCTTCATAAAGCCCCAGCAGAACAACACCAACACCTAATACAGAACTAAGGAAAAAAATGGCACCTACTGATCTTTCATCAAACAGGGCTGCTGATCACCCTAACACCTTGCCATGCCTAACCCTAAAAGAGATCAGGGACTCAGCATGAGGCACAGCTGCTGTGCCTCAGCCAACGCACACACACCAGAGCTTTGCATGGCACAGCTGCATGTACTCAAGGGAGATGGGGTGAGCCTTTGCTTTTGCACCATTCCCTGTGTATCGAGCCTTCAGAATTTCTCCAAAGCTGTTCCCAGTTCTTCCAAACTACCAAGCACTGCAGGTTTGATGCTGAATTCAAACCCGTATTATTCGCACAGATTTTGTCCCCCAGTTTCAGACAAGCCTCATCTTTCCACTGGAAGAGCAAGTTTACAAGCCTGACCACATCTTCAAGCCTATCACCCGCAGGATGCTCACTGTGTTAACACACAACAAAGTCCTTTCCTTTCGCTCACCCAAGTACAGCAGAACTTATCTATTGTAAAGGTCCTTCCCACAGCCTCTTCCCTCACCCTCAACAGAATTATTTTACTAACAGCAGCCTAGATGACACCCCTTTGCTCTTTTCTAATGGTTTCAATAAGGAATGCAAAATTATGCAGCAGCCACATTCCTAAAACATATTTGTATGTTAAAAAGTACTTGAATGCAAATATTAGCATCTTTTGGATTTTCCATTGATAAAAATCTCTATATTATATGAAGGCAGGAACAACCATAACCACTGCATGTTAAATACACTTTAATTTTTGTCAAGGTAAGTAATATTTTCCTTTTGCAATGCTGGTATGTGTGCAGCCAAGTCACTGCACTGGATGTGAGAAGCTTTGTGTTGTACAAGCAAGCATGAGGACATGAACCCATTCTGACTTGTGAACTTTCAACCCAAAATTCACTTGAACAGGATGCTCTTAGAGGAAAAAAAAAAAAAAAACAAAAAAAAAAAAAAAACAAAAAAAAAAAAACTGACATAACGTGTTTCTGCATTTTAATACCTAATTTGCAGGGGGGAAAGCAACGTAAGATGTATATATTGTAAGCAAAACAAGAGAGGATTTTTCGTTAAACAACAGACATACTGAGACAATAATTATCAGAGTTCCCTGGCCAGTTAGGAATTAGGATCGCCCTCTAAGAAGTTAATCATTATAATCACGCTCTTTTCCGTACACTTTGCCCTGAACTGCAGCACCGAATTAGCTGCGAATTGCAAATTGCAGCGTTTAAGCAGAACAGCACAGCTGCAGCACCCAGAGCACCCCCGACACACTGCGGGGGCCAAGCCCACCTCCCTGCCGTCCCGCACCGAGCAGCAGGGCTGCTTCCCCTCGGTGATAACCACAGCGCTGGCGGTGAGCACGGCTGGATGCACTCACGGAGAAAAACAAACGCACTGTGTGGGAAGAACCAGACCCTCCCCAAAATCCCAGGGCTGCTCCTCACCGCCCCGCAGCCGCCGGGCGCTGCCCCCGCTGCCCCCCAGGCGGCCCGGCCGCACGGTGCAGGCCGCCCCCTAGCTCCGTGCCGCCGAGGTGCAGGAGCTGCGCAGCCCCCACCTCCTTTCTCCTCTCCTTGTCTCCTTTTTTCCTTCCTTGCCTCCCTGCCGGCGCCGGGCAGGGCATTTCCCTGCAGGCAGGGGTGCAGGGGAAGGAGGGAGGGAGGCAGCAAGGCGGAGAGAGGCTCAAAAAAGCCTCCCAGCGACCAGCGGCTGCGTTATCACCGCTTTTACACATTTCAAGATTTGCTTTCATAATAACAACTCACGACGAACTTCTGAGCCCCTGACTACCTCCCCCCTGCAACAATTCCAAAAATTTCAAGCCGCAGCCCAAAAGCGACCTTCCCCCTGCGCGCCCTGCTGGGCCAGAAATCCCCTCCCAAATCTACACCAAGCAGCCTCTTCTCACGTTTCCCCATTAATAATTGGTAATCTCTCGAAAGATTTGATTAGCGTGGATTGAATTGCACGGTCCTTTGATTAGGGCAGGGTGAGTGCTGCTGGGACTCGCAGCCGGGCCTCATCCCACAACCAGGCCTCGAGAGCCAGGCTCTCAAGTACACTCCGTTATAGCCCTCATGTAAATAACCTCTAATATTCCAAAAATATTTAACAAGAACTAAGAACAGGTGATTTTATTATTGTTAAAAAAAAAAAAAAAAAAGTTATATGTGATAGAAGGCATGCCTTGACCTCTGGAGGAGGATCTCTCCCCCCATATCAGTATGCAGACTGAGCTTTACCTAGTTCAAAGGATCAACAACATTTCCAGAAAGGAAGCTCATGCTACCTTGGGGATCTGTTTTATTGCTGAGGGACATTTTTCAGCCACAAAGTACTACGGGTTGCTCAGGTTTGATGTGCTGAGGTGAGAGAACGAATAATGACACAGATAAAAAGAGATGTTTGCTCTGAAACAGCAGTGATCCAGGTTTTCAGAGCAGGCTTATTATTAGCACAAGAAGCAAAGAGGATTTATCTAAAATTACCTGACAATTTGTTCTGAGGTTTGATCTTTTGTATTTCAGTTAAATCCTACTTATTTTGGTCCCGTTTTAAGCTGATTCCACACAGCCTAGGAAGATACTTTCATTCCCTTCATTTTACACATTTTTGGATTATGGTCTTCTTTTGTTTCTGTGTCTGGTGAACCGGGTCTCATCTGAGCAGCTTCATGAAACCTGACAATAAGAGAAAAGCTGCTGCCAACTCGCCCTGAATAATCACACTTTAGAGAGAGATGGTTCTCATAGCAGAAATTCCTTTTACAAAGAATACTAGGAGATATCTATGCCTCCAAATACAAGAGAGATACCAATGCTTTCCCTCTGCAGCATAAAAAGGCAATAAACACTGCGGCCAGGATAGCTGGACTCCAAAACTTCTTTCAGACTCACCACTGCATTTGAGCATTTGAACCTACAGCCCCTGAGCACGAACTCAGGAAACCTTCTGCTTCTGTCACCACTCCTACACGTGAAGCGAAGTGAAGCAAAGCACCTCCTGTCAAGGCAGGATGGATCTTGTGGGCCCAGTTGGCAAAGTGCTTCAGGAAACCCAGTAAGGGTTACAAAGGACAAATTATCATCTCCTTACCTTTGCATTCATTTGGTCTCTGCATACATTTTTCTTGAAGACCCAGAAAACCTGCCATGTAGCAAGTTACTGGGGGAGGCCAGGATAACGTATGATTTTAATCACAACATCTGTGAAAAGGTTCCACTTCAGGAAAAGCTTTGGTACATCAGCCACCACAGAAAGAACGAACAGCTGTGTGAAATGCTACACTGTTACAGGACATCTAATTAAATAGAAAAATCCTGAAAAACGGACTCTTATTGCTGTTCTTTTTACTGCAGAAGGTAGGTCTATCCAGCAGCATTGCCTACACAGATGAGGTTTTATTTGTTTCACATACAAAAGACATTCAGCATAAACTAATAGCATGAAAAGAGCCTGAGAGACCTTTCCCTCAGTATTTGTATGCCATTCATTGACTGTTTTACCACTGCTGCCATCTGTGCCAGCCTCCCAAAGCCATTACCTGGTCACAAATTCAGCCCTGTAAAAGACCAGCGCAGACTCCATCATAAAGCGTTTCATCAGCTGAATATTTCAAGGTTTTCATTACCATCATAAGGAAGCATTAATGGCGATAAAATAATCAGTCAGCAAAAATTCTATTACTTCTCCTTTAGTGAATGTGATCATTACATCCTCACTCAAAAGTTTCTCATTTCCTGAGGGATCAGAACAACTATTAGCTAAAAAGCACAGAGAAGGTACAACTGACACCCATTAAATGCATAATCCCATTGCCATAGAGAAACCCCACTGAAATTGCACCTTGAATATCTGTTTCAGGTAGGTGTTTCAAAGCGTTCTTGCTTTTATTCAGATTAAGAACAAAAAAAAAGTGTAACAGAGAAAGATGTAGCCATATAACACAACCCTTCTCTTCTGCTCTCTCTTGTATTTTGTCTTTCTGTGCATTGAAAGCTTATTCTTTTAACTGGATTAGTTAGTTAAAATGTGCAGTGTTCTTTTAAAATGGCTCTCCATATTTCTCTCCATGGATTACTTTGAAGCACAGCACGTCTATTCTTTTAAACAGGTTCACTCTCTTCACAGGTGTTCATTAAAGTGCGCTCGACTAATCCCCTTCGCACTGAAGTATGCAGCTTTTAAAAAGGACCTGTGCTAAACCACCACTGCCAAACTCTTCAATGCTGTAAAATGCAGACTTTCAAAAAGAATTTCTTCGGCTGCCTTAAAGACCACACATGCTCGTCCTGTAACAAATACTGACCTACTTAGTTAACCTGTTTTTAAAATGGCATTTTGTCTTTGAAGTTCACAGCGGAGGACCAGCCACTCTCGACTACAGTCAATTCCTGCATCTAGTTGTTGGTGAGAGCGTGCATCGGAAAACCCACCAGCCCATAAATAATAGAGGTGATTCTCTCAGCAGCTTGTTTTCTGAAAAACTGACTTCACAGAGGAGATAGATTGAATGAACAACCATCTTTTTAGATGCTTTCTTCACTACCCTTAGCAGAACATTCAGGTGACACTTCTAAATGGAGCCTCTCATCTTACACCCTTCCCAAATTTCCCCAGATGTGGTCCACATTTAGTAGCATTAGGCCAGGCCCACATCAGCAAGCACAACAACATAGCTCAGTAGGTGAAAGGTAGGTGAAAGCACCTGGCGCCTGGGATCCTGACGCCTCTGGTATATGTAGGTTGGGCTTACCTCCCATTGCATTTAGTCTGGGCCCCCAGACTAGGTGCCCTCAGTGCACACACAGCATAATGCTTTCACCTCCCACGTCTCCTTCTCCCAGGGAAGGAGACAAGTGCTATCCAGGCCATTTTCTCATGGCTGTGCTATGCTGTGACTATTCCAGCTTTTAGATTTTCCACAGGTGCCCATTTGCTCAGGCTGGCAGTTCAAAATACTGCCCGAGGCACCTGCTGTATGTGCCAGGGCAGCTTTGCGCTGCAAGCATTCTCTAATTCAACAAAGATTCATAAATCTTAGGGAAATGCATTCCTTGTTGTCAGCAGCAGGAGGCAACCAAGATCAGCTTTCAAAGCAACCCTTCGCAGCACACAGGCATGTTCAGATCCCTTTAACACTGAATTTGTCACATTTCAAGTACTTCGGCACCTTTCTTTGAAGATCTCACTTAGCAAACACTAAATATGCTAAAACCTATAATATTGGGAAAAACATTAAAATCCAGAGCAATGAAAAGGCAGAGAGATTGCTAAATGAAGAAAAAAAATGTTAAGGAAAAGAAAAGTGTATGGATCCCTGGTTATATCTTCTAACTATCAGACTGCTGTCCTAACACACAGGATTCAGGCACAGGGACAACAGTTGTGACCCCCCCCCCCCCCCCCCAAAAAAAAAAAAAAAAGAGAGAACAAGTGTTCACGACCACCACCTAGCGCTCTGCACCGGTGGGAGAAAGGAGTTGGACTGCCTGCTGAAAGGATGCCCATGTATTTTACACAAAACCACAGTTAACTGAAGTGATGACCCTTCACATGAGTTGGGATGCCCGGTTCTATGAAAATGTTAAAAAAAATTGTACTATTTTATTGTATTCCCGAAACAGAGAAATTTGACATTTTGGTTTACTAAATATTGCAGAGTAGCAAGTCAAGAAAAGGTAACTGTCTTGTTTTGGAAGTGGAGTGTTGTGCTCTGGTATTTCCCGTAAAAAATAAAATTAAAAAAAAAAAAAAAAAAAAAAAAAAAAACAAGCAATTGACATTTTTGAAATCCAAGTATTTCATTGACATTTTGATGAACCAACTTAACCTTATACTGACTGAAGCATGACTCCTGAACTGTAAATCCCATAAAGCAACAGACCATTTTCTTCCTGACCACTTAGTTTCCTAAAGCAGATTTTCTTTTCTAGTGCACCCTGCCATAGACTTCTTAATAAACTGAGAAAGAGGTGCATTTCTTGCCATCAGCTACCATTTTCTTTTGTGCACTGAAAACTAGTTTCCATACAATGCGTACAAGGTAAAAAAAAAAAAAAAAACAGTTGTGGATACAAACAGAACTTTCTGAATTAGATCAGATGAACTTAAAAGAATTAAATTACTGCAACTTTTATAAAAGCAACCCTAGGCAAATAATTTTAATCTTGACAATTAAACAATTCCAAATAATATGTAGAGAAAATATTGACTATGCAAAGACAGCTTTCCAACAAAGTGCACAACTGTACATGCTAGCCAACAGCTTACATTGTATACCAGTACAAAGAAGAATGCAGCAGGGGCTTTTGTTGTAGTAAGAACTGTCCTAACATGGTCGTGCTTTCGCACTGCACCCCTTAATATTGTTTGCTGCTTTTGTCTGTTTAATCTGATTATCAAAGTGTGAAACTGTCATTCCAACCAGGAGAGAATAACAAAATTAAAATGTCTGTTTTACAACACTGCTACTTCACAGAGCTCACTCCTATGAATTTTCTACCCAATTTTGCAGGCTGCAGAAGTGCGTAAACATACTGGGATTCTTGACACTAAGCCAAAATCTCCAATCTAGCAAAAAAATTTGAGAACTTCTTTGCTACATCAAGGCTCATATCTTTTTCTAACTTAAAAATGTGCATGCTGGTTTTGCTTCTCAAAAAAAATATATATATATATTTGTTCTACTTCCATGTAAATTGATCCAGATTTCGGTTGGAAAATTAGATAGGACAAAGATCTCATCACAATGATCCATGCTTTTAAAAAAAATCATTAGTATAAAAGAAAAATCCCCCAAATCATAGACCCTAATAGGCCTCTAATTTCTAATAAACATGTAGTGAAAAACTTGCCTGTCTTAAAAAATGAATTTGAATCTATTATAAAAGTGCCGATAACACATTTTCTAGATAAATGTGTTTCAAATTACAAGCATTTAAGTCACAGGAGGATTTTTTCCCCACCAATTACTTCTGAAACCCAAATGCATCTACTTTTCATTTCTCATCTCATTAACACAAGGTTATTAATCATTGCAATGTGTGCTGGTATTTGACATAAGATGATCTAAATGCACAAGCTTAATCAAGACAAAACACCAAAACTATGCCCTTCCACTTGGAGTTTTGTTGCTGTAGGTATTACATGAAATTATATCTCTTTTTAATATCTTACTGAATAGTAAATTAATCCATATCTCTATCAATGTGAATTAAAACAATTGACTTTGATGCTCTATTCAAACAGAAAATATTTAAGAAAGCAAAAGTTATAGAACCTGTTCTGTGTAATCAAAAACATTGTTTTTAGAAGCACAGGCAACAAAGAAAAGTAACTTTATACACTTCTTGAAACATTACGTTCCAATTATTGACTGATTGTTTGGTGTTTAGCATCAGAGATGCAGAAGAAATAAATAGCCTGAGAAGGACCAGACAAATATATTATACATGCTTCATTTACAGAGGGAACACTGGTCTTGTAGAGTGCTCAAGTTCTGTACACACATTCAAATTTAGTGCTAAAACAGACTTAAATTGATTAAAAAAAAAAAAAAAAAAAAAACTTTCTATAAGGTCCTTCCCTCAGAAGGAAGATTTTACTTCCTTCTACTACTTTCCTACTTTTACTTCTTTCTTTCTACTTTACTGACACTAAGGCATGATCTCAAGTCAAAAATAAGATCTGCAATGGGGTTTCAATTAGACCCCAGGATAAACTAAGCTTTTACCCTACAGGTTTCTTCTTAAACATAGGGGACCAGGTGTGTTTTTGTGTTTGTGTTTTGTTTTTGTTTGTTTTTTGTATGTTCAGACAACAGTCAACTGGGAGCAGTCTCCCCCCCAAACCTATATATATATTGGGAAAAACAAGGACAACATACCCATTGTTATTTTGACTACTAGTTTAGTTGGATGGAATTCCCCCTTACTAAGGATTTTATACAATTTGACAGCCAAATGCATTACCAGAGTTTGCAGTTCTTAGGAAGTCTTTTGTACACTGTGTAGATCAGAGTTAAGAGAAAGCATCCTTCGTAGAGCAGCACCTTCACTTCACGCTGGTGTGGTGCTGTACATTAACATATGCTCATTAGCGAAGACCCCAAACTCTGACAGCTGATGAAGTTTGCCCAGGACATTCTTCCAAAAGGTGTTTCATGAATTCTTATAGAGGAAATTTACCTTTTCGCACCAACGTAACAAAACGAGACCAGGCAAATGCAGTTGCAAAATGTTGAAAGTCTGCCTAGGGAAACAGAATTCCCCATAGCCCACGTTCACTCTGTGGCATGCCCTTGTCCTCCCCTTCTACCCATGCATTTCCCCTGTGGGCTACAGAAGCTTACTAGGTTACACTGACTGTAAACCAAGATATTTCTGATACACATCTTCACGGTTTCGGTATTGTTTTTGCTTCTCCACACTTCTGACACACACAGTGAAGCAAGAGTGGAGTCCTTGGTGTCCATTCCATAGACAGATAATTGTTTCAAGGGGCAGCAAGAGAGCCTGGAACTAATCCAAAGCTGGATACTTTCAGATTTTCTACGGACTGCTTTTCTAATTACAACACGAGTAAACATTTTCCTCCTGGCACTTTCCCACCAAATACTGACCAAGATACAGAAATGCTAATTCTAACGTCACCGTCTACTTCTTCCACATGTGTCCTCCTTCAGGTGAGAGAGAGAATTATCACATATCTTGTTTAGCATAAGCCAAGCCTTTGCTCCTTCTTGTATGTCAAGGAGCTTTGCTCATTAGCTTCCCTATAGAATTAGGGAATTTTGAACTTTTTATAAAAATTATTTGAACTTTTTATAAAAAACATTTGCCATCCTGAGATCAGAGCTTGCCTGCTGGCAGGAATCAGCAGACATGAACCTTTGTAATGAGGATTCCCCACAGTACCTCGGAAGTCAGCAATGAGAGTAGCTTTGCCACCTACCACATGAAGCACCATTAAGGCCTGGGGTCCTCCACTCTGTCCGAGCTGAGCTGCCTGAAGAGAATCAGATTCACCTTCTACCTCTTGAGGGCAAACGAGCAGAAAACTTATTTTCTACAAGAAAAGAAAGAGTTAGAGTCAGCCTTGCTGCGTGTTGCCAACTTCACCAGGCCATGCAAACTCAAATGAAAAGCTGACTGTGTGTGTGGGAAACCAGGACAGAGGGAAGCTATTAGTCAACTCATTTCAGCAGAACATTTGTACTGTTTTGGTAAAGATACTCTATACTCCCTGCAGCTGCTCAGGCGTGCTCTCCCAGAGCTCTGGGTCTGCACGTTACTTGCCGACAAGTCCAAACTCCTCAGGCTCCCTCCAGTAAGAGGGCAACCTCCGCTGCCGTCTGCCCCTCCAGCTGTCAGTCAGCAGCAGGAATTCCCTCACCACATAGCTCTGCACACCGGGATTCTGCATCTGGCTGCCTCTGGGAGCACCCAGCTCTGCTCTGAGCAGGGAGCGAGGCAGCGGGAAGCAAGCCTGCCCTCTGGATTCATCCCCCAAAGAAACACATTTTTGAATTACATTTATCTTTTTGCCATCAGAGCCTGCAGGGAAAAAAAAAAATGAAGCGATCACAAAGCGATTACTCCCGTCTCTGTGGCTGGGAGCCAGGAATACACTAGCCCCACACCAATCTTCTGCTTCATTTGAAGCAAGCAGCAGTTTGACTAGCTCTGTGCTTTTAAAAGCAGAGATTTGCTGGTTTTAATCTGTTACAGACAACGAAAACTGAAAGCAAACGTAGCCGATTCTATATCAATTTTGCAAGTTTCCTTGGCTTGTCCTAAAAATCAAGGCACTCTTTTTCCAATGCCAGACCAGATCCCATGTTTACAGCCTCACTTGAGACCTCAAACCTCCTTAACTTACCCTGCCTCTGACTTCAGTACATCTGACTTGCAACACCTGACACCCCAGCTAGAAAGGCAGCATGCCTCCAGCTAACATCTTCTCCAAAAAGGAGGGAAACTGTGGAAGTGTTAGAATTAGCACTAGGTAAAGCATTTCAATGACCATTGTATTAATTTCTTTTACCTTTGGAGTACATAGTATTAACAAGAAAAAGTAGTATTATTAAAGAAAAAGAAGAAAATAGTATTTAAAAAAAGGAGGGGAAAAGAAAGAACACTACAAAATACAAAGAATGGCTGCTTTCCATCAAAGTCACGCAGAATTCTCTCTGTAAGAGAACTTTTAAATACTACCCTAATTCTTGGAAGGAGGGGTGCTAGTGGGGTTCACAAAGCCGTCTGCCTGCCTAGATCAGCATAATTGCTCATCCTCATTGTTCGGCTTGATAAAGCCACATGCAGATGGAACAGGTCCTCGCATGTCCTTTGGTACATTGCTACAGAGACTGCTGGTAAGAGGAAAAGAATAAACCAGCCTTTACATCTGCAGAAAGTAATAGGCTTAACATACAGCAAATACGACTTAAATTAGACATTAGGCAAAGCCTTACAGTGGTGACGGTAATTAAGAGATCACCAGGAGACCATGACATCTCTGTCAATAGAGGTTTTTCATTACAGCTTAGGCAAGAGAACGGAACAGGTTGCCGCTCCCAGTCCCACCTCCTACAATCTTGTGTACCTGTATCGGGATGCAGAAGCCACAGCTTTTAGCTCAGTTTATTTAGTAGGCATTGTGGAGTACCAGATATGATACGAAGCATAATCACTTTAATAAATACATGATAATTCAGTAGTACTGAGAAGTCCTGGGAAGACATGCACCAATGCGTTAGGAGGAGGACAAGGCAAATGCACCCTTGTGTGCAATTTATCTCTGTTAAACTCTGCTTAATTTCTGCTTGGACCTCTAAATGCCCAAGGCCAGAGCCTGAGAGCAGGTAACAAAACAGTGAAGCTGAAGGTCTGTGCGCTAGGTTATAGCTACTATGTAATAAAAGAGCTTCCCATTTTTATTCCTAAATTGTTTGTTTGTATCAGCTTATAGCTACCACAGTGGCAACAGTGAAATGCTTGGACCCTTAAAAACTGTGTCCTGCAGAGGACAGTGCAGGGACATAAGCAAGCGAAGACTTCCACTAATTATAACTGCAGCCTTTGAAAGGGACAGGATTTCTTCTGCTAGAAGTACTTAACCCCGACTCCCCTGTCTCTTTGCCATTTCCCACCCTGAGGAAAACAGCTGATCTGCCACAGGACTTTAAATCCCTGTCAACATTCACAGAAATATTTGTACATTGTTTAGCTTTTTTTTTTTTTTTTTTTTTTTATTCCTACTTTAATTTAAAGAAATAATAACAAATCTCATCTTAGCATGGCCCTCCCCTGCAACCACTGGTAACTGGTTGAGACCAGCAGGGTTTAACTTTTGCTAAATGTTCAGAGAAGGTTTGCTATCAAGCAGATGGCAAAAATCTGCCTCAATCCCAGCAAATATCCTCTGAACATCCCTCCATCAAATCGGTACCTCCTTTGCAAGTCACGTAAGCCTAAATCTAACCGAGGGGTGATTGCCTGCTGCAGCACGCTGAATGCACGACTGCAGCGCTCCCCGGCACTAGCCCAGCACTGAACGCTAGAGAGCAGCATGTCTCCAACAGACCAAGAACCGCACGCTGTTTTTTCCACTTCTGCTTTCCCAAGGCAAGAAAAACCTGACCCCTATTCTGGGAATCCAGTGCACTCCACTAAGAACAGATACCAGACGTCTGATCGGACGGGATTGAACTGTAGACCTGCTGGGCAGCACAGCCACTGCATCGCCTCTGGATGCCTCCAAGCAGCCTGCCCAGAGCATACTCGATCTTCTCACCTGGGTTATTTGTATCACTGCAGCATTTAAAGCAGAGTTCCATACCAATTCCAAGCTCCTTTTGGAGCCGCTTGTGCCTGTTCAGTCTGCAACCTCATTTTAGAAGGGTTAAATAATACCGGGAGTTTACAGCAATACTGGGAATTAGACCAAAATATCTTCAGTGGTAGCTCTTTCCAATACTTTGTGCATCCAAGCCCACGTAACTCAGGCCACGCACTCAAATAACAGCACTGTCACCTAAAACTTGTTTCCCACCCGCAGATATCTGCTCCTTGGGTCTAGCAGGTGCGTGAGGGTCCTCACACAACGCCTGGCCATGCTCAGGCACAGCTCCGGTGAGACGGTCGTATCGTACTGCTGCAGAGCAGGCAGCAGAGGATACCATTAATGCTGCCCGGAACAGCAAGTCTGTGACATGCAAAGCCTGTCTCCAGAGAAACGCAGCAGTTTTCAGCTCTTTTGCTGGAGCCCTGAGTCATGGGGGTGAAACAGCACCAGTGCCACTGCTGACCTACTGGCAGCTTCACTCCAGCCGGGATAACTTCGGTAAACACCATTCAGTTCAAGACAGCTTCAGAAAGGCATAGAGCAGAAACATGTCCTTTATTTTCTTAATACAAAGATGTTCTTTTCCCAGATTATGATATTTTTATACATCTGGTATGAGAGCCTCTTGAAATGTGATGTACGAATGCGCAGATGTAAAGTACAGATACACACACATACTTAGAGCAGTATTTTCTGTGATGCTTTGTACTTTAGCACTTAGGAAAAGCTCCTGCACTGATAAGAATACTGACTTTTATTTCATCATTGTACATAATTCATCACTGTGACCATCAGATAACCTACATTGTGGCAGCAGCAGAGACAGAAATAAAGATTTTCAAAAGCAAAATCACACATCTATCACTTTAGTTCAAAGGGGGTTTAATATGCATGTGGCTGTTACTGTCTTTGGGGTTAGATAGCAATACTAACTCATTGCTCCAGTATTTTTTCTTCTGTTCCAGACTGAAATGTTCAGTACACGTGGCAGCATATTTTTGCTGAGTGCTTCTACATTCCCTAGCACAGAAACCTCCTGGGCCCTGCATCCAACTGTAATAGAAATCCTGAACTGTTTGTTTGATAGAAAGCAGCCAGCTAGTCCTACTCCACAATTTTCTTGTGACACATTTTAGGCTAACATATGACCTTCCAAATTTGAATATTTTTTTCCTAAATGTTCATTAAAAAATAAAAATAATAAAAAAAAAAATCACTAGCATCTAAATCTTAACAGCAAGTTTCACCTGTTACTAAAAATATTTAGCAAAACATTCAGGATCATCACAGAGCATGCCCAATTGCCTTGTTGGCCAATTACAGCCCAGTTTAAGTAACCAACATATTTAGAAGCCCATTTATTGAAAAGGAATGCAGATAGCTCTGCATTTTGTTAGCCTGCTCCTTTCTTTTCCAGAGGAAAATTCCTGCTAACCCCATCTCCCTCCCTCCAGGGGAGCAGCAGAGGGAAGGGGTGGAATCAGAGCCAACACCAGCAAAGTCCCTAATTACAGGCAGCAAAAGGAGGAACCGCTGTGTGCCAAGCACTGCACAGCTGTGTGTGAAGGCGACCAGAAAAGCTTACAGGACAAAGAAGTGCTGGAAGTTCACAAGTGAAGACAGGAAACACAAAGACTTACTGAAAGTTAGAGATGAGATCTGTGGAAAGCCAAGAAGAGAAACAAAGAGTTCTGGGCACTACTCTGGAACCCTATTCACAAGAACTTCAATCCCATCCATACTATTGAGCCAGTAATATTGATCATATTTGACACTCATCTTTTTCTTGCCTAAAGTACCTAAAAGAAAGAAGATATACTGCTGTCCCAATGAGCAATGCTCTTTCAGACTTCCTGGCATCTTCTTGGTAGCAAAATTGGTGAAATTCAACTCTCACACGTTTTTACTGTTTCACCATACAAATAAACGGTAGAAGGAAGCAAATGTCCAATTTACATAATTTTAGTTCTACAGTAATTACTATATGTGAGGAAATATTGACTTGTGTGTAAATATAAAGAACCATAGCTATTTAGTTTGAAATATGGAACCAGCAGATAAAAATGGGGAGTAAGGAAAAAAAATGAGGTTTAATAAAGTCAGTTTTGTCTCAATTATCCACTCATTGAAACAAGGATGTTAAACACTCGGATTTGTCAAGTTTCAACTTTAAATATAAACTTCAATTCTGCAACTACAAAATACATACAGACTGTAAGAAATCACTGTAAGTCCTCTTATGGCAAATGAAGATAGCAAAAAACAGATGTTTGTTTTTAAAGTGTTGTGTTTTCTTAATGAAAACAAAAAGAACCCAGAAGGTTACTTTTGTCATCATCTGTCTTGTCCTGCTCAGCACTTTTGATGCTGGACAGTAGAAACTCTGAACCAGAGCATTACTAATCTGTATTGTCCTAAGTATTATTTTCTTGAATTATGATAGTTTTTTAAAACATCTCAGCTAGTGCTGGTCAAAAATAAAGAAGACCATACACAATTGTTTCCCCCATGAAAAATGCTGGTTTGATTTAAGCTAAAACATTCTGTGAGAAATGTCTCTTCCTACTTGCAAGACCAAAACTTGCCATATTTCACTTTTATGTTATGAGGAACTAACCACATCGACCTTATCGAGATGTTTTGATAATGGTGAAACAGAATGCATTAGTATTTCTTTTAGTAAACATTTATTTTGCTTTGATTGAGGATGAAACCAATGGACAGAAATGTCACTTCTCACCCAGCTGTTCACAACAATTTTGCTGAGTCTACCAGCTTCACGAGGAGTCTCATTAGTTTCAAGAGACTCTAGACCAGGACACAGAAACACAGACGAGCGTGGAAGAAGCATACAGCATCTCACAGTCTTAAAGGTCTTTCTCTATAGCTAAATCCTCTCCAACAGCTGTTTAATGCATTATAAAGACAGGGGTATTTGGTAGAGCTTACCTGCTCCACTTCTGCTGCAAGTGTCATTCTACAATCAGCATAGGGACTGCTCTCTTAGATGGATTTTGCACCAGTAACATTTTACAGGTTGGATACCAACTGGTGGACAAAGTCCCAGTCCTTCATTGCTCCGTTCCCAGTATACAAAACCAGAACTCCAGAAAAAGAATTCAAATATTGCTTGATGGAACTTGCATTTTTTTTCTTGACCTTTCACTCCTTTACATATCATTGCCCACGTTCCCTCTTTCCAAAGTAGTTGTTGATTTACTGCTTTACATTACACAAACATTTCTTAGCTTGGCTTGTCAGGAGCATTGATACACTGAGAAATCTGTCTCTGAAAGCTGGTGATGCCAATGAGACCCATGAAGCTGTGAACTCTGGCCAGGCAGTATCTGCTTAATGAAGACAGCTTCTTTGCAAAGCCAATATGAAAGGTGATGTCTACAGCTCCCTTCTGCCTATGCACACAAAGAGCCAGGATAATGGGGCTTTCAACCTAGGCTACCTGAAGGTAAGGAATAGTGCAGACTTGACATGAATTTCATTTTTTACCCTTCTTCTCCATCAAACTGAAAAAGCCTGGTGAGATTTTCTTTGTGCTTTAGGTATCTCACAGCATCTAAACTTAGATGGGATCTCAACCTAATGCCATAATCTCATTGCAGCTAAAAGCAGTAACCACTGTGTTTTACAGACTGCCTATTTTAATACATCAACATCCAAAATCTGTACACCAGGGCAACAACACTGGAGTAAAAAAAGATGTCATCAGATGAAAAGGAACAAGCCAAACAGATATCGCTTAGAGAGAGTAAGCATCAAAAGTGACAACTGAAGCCAAGAGTCCTGGGGGAGGGAATGCTGTTTTGTCCTATAATTACGTTCTCCCTCCTTTGCCAACCTCCCTAATCCTGTTTCGAGTGGGAGTCATTTTCTGACAGGGAAAATAATACATATGGAATCAAACAAGTTGTTTCAGGCAGAGCAGAGCAGGAGGGAAGGGTGGGAAGTGTGCTCTTCAAATAGTTTCTGCTCTTGCTTTTTGTCTGCTGACCACAAGCTGTGCAATGGGACCTGTTCGACCAAACACCCATCCTGCTGCGGCCTCCTTTCTGTGGGGCTTGCTTCCAGCAAAGAACATCTGAAGGGAGCAGGAAATGAGACAGTCTTCGAGTTTAGATGTTCAGCTGTCTGAACCAAAATAGCCCCATCCTTCACCAAAATACATGAGAGCCTTAGATGCAAGCTTACAACCAAGGTCCTGAAGCCCCCAGAGCTCTTCAGAAGCCCCAAGGGGGCTCAGAGACTGGACACCTCGTCTTGAGCCTTGACACCACCACTGGATACTTCTGTGGTTTTGTAGTCTCATCTCTGTCACCCAGCAGGGTCATGACAATGACAGGTTTTCCCTCCCATAAGGAGTATACGTATCATACACACACAGATACACTAAATCCTGCACCATTCTGCAGTCAGTTCATTAACTGAGCTCATTACTGCTGGGTAAGTCCAAAGTAAAGTATAATGCAGTTTTTTGTTAGGAGGGGGTTAGGCAGCTCCCATGCTTAGCTCAAAGGGAAGCTTAGTAGGGATTCGTGTTTCTGACTTTCAAAAATGCTGACCATTAGCTTTTTCCAACCAATTTGGTGAAAGCACCATGACTTACACTGAAATCCTACTGCAGGAGCACTTTCTCTAGAAATACCGTGCTGAACTGAGGATCATCTGGGGCTTTTCCTTGAGTTCAAGGGTCTTTTTGCGATGTCTAAGATCCTTCTGTCTGCTCGATCAAAAAGTTGAACTTTTTCAAGGCCATCAAATGAGTCGGACAATGAAGTAGGAAGATGCAATTCAGAACTTCTTCCAAGTATTCACCATCTAATAAGTATGAAGCAAGCAGCCAGCTTGTTTTCCAGTTCTCACTGCTAGGTATTGAGTAACATTTGGTTATTTAAGAGTTATTTGGCCTTTTTCCAATACAGTTGACAGCTAAATAATATATAATCTGGTTTTCAGCAAAGCAATTACCAAGTAAATCTGAATACACTGAAGCAGTAAACGACAGGTTACAACACCTAGGACAAGATGCCACACCTGAAAAAGCTAATATTACCTCAATAACTATTATCTGTAATCACCAGAATATGCTGAAATTATTGCTTTATTTAGTGGAAGATTAAGCCACCTGTTCTTGAAAACACGTGCTAGATACATGTTTACTGCCCCCCTACCCCTTTTTCCAAAGGGACTCCACTATCATTCCAGTAGCACGTTACTGGAAATGATGTGTGAACCTCAAGTTTCAGGGCCAGATTACTCAGAGACAAAGTAAATGTTGCATTGTTCAGAGACAAAGTAAACGTTGCAGTCAATTAAGCTGCTCACACCTCTCACGAAGCAAAGCAGAGAATTTGATCCTGTGTCAGAGCTCATAATTGGAACTGTGCAAACACTAGATTTTCAAAGAATAAAAATAAAAGAAGTTAAGTATGCCAAACTGAAAAGCATTTCATCTGTTTACACTGAAATGACCCCTCTGATTCCTTATTCTCAGCAAAATATTTTTGAGGGTCAAAGGAAAATACTATATTTGAGACAAAATTCAATATTTCCTATCTAGCTGGATGAAAAGGAGCTTCAAAGTTAAATTAAAGCCTTTATATTTTCTCCCCCACACTTGGTTGAAAAAAAATAGTTTAAAACATTTCAATTAATTTAAATCATATGTTCAGGGGGGAACTATACTTTTGAAGTACTTTCTCAACATTGAATCAGAAACCTGTTGCTGCTGTCTCTTTATCATTCTTACTTAAGCCACTAAGGCTTTTCTTTAAGCTGTCCTCTCTGCTTTAAATTTCACAGTAGCAGTACTGAAAGCAAGTAAGAATAATCATCACCAATGGCTCTCCCTAATCAAAGGTGTTTGTTTAGAAACAGATTGGGATGATAACTGCAGCAAGAAGATGCAGATGAAGAAGGTACAAATTACAACTTCCCTTCCAACCTTTGTCAGTCCAATGACTGTGATGGTATTTCCATCCACCATTAAGCTGTAGGATGGTCCAGAACGCCTTAAGACCACAATTATGAAAACAGAGCTGTTTGAACACACCATACGTGCCTTGTGAAAAGAGAGTACAGCTTCATTAAGGTGTTGTTATGTGCTGTAGGACTTTTCTGAAGTTATATGTCTGCTACAAAAATTGCTACCCTGCAGTGGTAAATACATCATAAAGCAATTAAATGCATTTGTGCAGTCTTCAGAAAACAAGATATTCTATCATCTCAGCCAAATAATAAGTACCTGGAATAAACATGCTTGCTATTGGAAAAAGGACTGAACCAAAACCAGACCTCAACTTCCAACCAGCCTGGAAGAGTTTTGACCCAGTTTTGCACTTCCCAGCAAACATCTCTCTCTCTAACAAGCCAAACCGAGGGTACAGTTGCATCCTCAGTCTTTCACAGACAGATACAAACAGGCTTTGTTGTCGCCCCAAGCAGCTTCCGTGCTATTCTTCTGGCATAAGTAGGATGCAGTGCCAACGGCAGCACACCTTGCCCTTCAGCAGCTCCCACCTCCTCAGCACGAACCCTGTCCCAGCCGTGGCAGGGCAGCTCCTCATCCAGGAATCACGCACACGTGGCTGAACTGCTCCAGCGCCTGCTTACACGCTGCCTCCAGACCTCCCTGCACACAAGCAGCACACGGGTGTGCTCTGGCACTCACCCTGCACTCGCTGCTAGGTGCTGCCCCTGCAGAAGTTACCTGCAGTCCCCCAGGAAGGGCATTTGGGCACGTTGGCCTTTCGTTTCAATGCCAACAATACTGGGAACCTTAATTCTAGGTTGCCAGCATTTCTTTGCACATCTATCTCCCACTCACTGCAAGCAAGAGTACAAATGGAGTTCACCACTTTTTATTATTATTTGCCCTTATGGCCAATCTTTCCTCACATTCCATTTAATGTCCTGCTTCTAGAGGTGGTTGAGCTGGCCTTGCTGAGGGCTGGAAGAACCCCCTCTCCCTCAGACTTCATGTTAACTGCTTGCCATTTACCTGGGTTTAGCTACAACAATCTCAAAGGCTGGCTATGGCCAAAATTATAATTGATAAGCATCAATGCAGACAATTTGTTTCAGGGTGTGTAGACTGCCACATGGTGACTGTATCAAAGGCTTGACCGTATGGGTTATTGTATGCATGGATGCAAACCTTTATTGTATGTGTTAATGTTTTCCTTTACATCTTAATGAATGGATTAATGCTTTAAGCATATGAGAATAAGTCTACATTAGACAAAATATATTTATCTTTAAGGGAAGTCTTGATCTTTCCCATGACCAAGTTTCTGGATGTCAGGTAAAAGCAGTTGTAATCAAAATTTCAGCTACCAAAATCAAAAGCTTAACCTGCCCACGTCTGTGTACAAGACAATGGGACTGTTAAGGGAGGTTTCAAACTGCTAGCAAAATAGCAAAAACGACTTTGTCAGGATATTCTTTTTAGAAGAAAACCTCCATCTCAATGCCTTCACAGTCCACATCAGGACAGTAGATGGTGCTGTCTGATGTCTTCTCCCTGAACATTTTATTTTCACTAGCATTAACACACTACTCTTAAGGCATTTTTACAATATGTACTGAGAAAAGTTAATACTGGGAACTTGTTAAATCATTTCATAATCAGTAAATTTATATTTATTCTATATTATTCACTTCAGCTCAAGGCATATTTCTCAGAACACCTTGCCTCCTCAGAAAATGAGGTTTACCCATTTCCAGGTCAGAACACCATTACCAGATGCACGGCAGAATCAGTCTTTGCATAATTTTGTCACAAGGACTCAGCCCTCCCAAATGTTTTTGGAGAAAAAAAAGCCATAGGAAAGCCCAACAAAAATTATAGGCAAACATTTCAAGATCTTTAAAACACCAAAAGTGCTATCAGTTTGTGGAATGTAGTACGTGAGCCCTACAGAAAGTAGTAGATAGAAATTTAAAGCTGACAAATTGTTGTTGTTTGCTTTTCTTTTTGTTGGAAAAAAAAAAAAAAAAAAGCCAGACTAAACAGTGAAAGAGATTCCAGATTGTAATGATTTGAGTTTCAACAAGCTAATACCATACTTATAATTGAGTTTATTTTTTCCCCTCCTGTTGTTACTAATACAGCTCCAGTCTCATGCCTGCTGGACCCTGTCCTCCGATCCCATCACTCTCCCTCGACTGACTCGCTCAACATCACATTCAAGCTTCTTGTCCTTGCTTTGAAGTCTGTCACAGAAATAACCTTCCTGTGCTGTCACTTCTATTTATAGCTACCTCTTCCCTGACCCTGACCCATCCACCCGTTACGTTAGCCTAATGGAAATGCCCGTCTGTGCTCCCATCTACTGTGCACCTTCCTCTGTGCAGCCTACAGGATCCTACACGGCTGTAACATCGCTTTGGTCTCTTTGAAGCTTTCAGATATCTCTCCCTGAACAAGAAGTCTTGGCTAACAAAGAATCAGAGAGGGCAGCTAAAAGGTATCTTTTTAAAACCAAGAACATTTGTATTTCTGTAATATTTACACTTAAAAACACTGTGATCTCAGGACACATGCCCATGGTAAAAGTCAAAGGCACTCTAACATTTCAGCAGACTGTCCACATGCCTGTGAACAGGCAGACACAGAAGTTTTACAGGACTGACTGCATGCTTTGACCGGTCTCTGCAAGCTTCTAACGCTCAAGAGCAGCTCAAAACCAAAGGCTTTTTGAGCAGGTCAAAAAAAACAAGCAGGTCAAAACCAGCTGAAGTTCTGGATGCACCATTTCTTTGCATGTCAACACAGAGAGCAAAGGGCCCCAACAAAAGGTTTGTATGGACACGGTTGAACAAACAAACCAACAGTACTGCACAAGGCAACAAACAAACAGGAACCGAGTCTCGCATGCAACTTGTTCCACAACAACCAGGTTTTGTTTTCAAAACATGTATTTTTCCGCAAACAAAGGCTTGATGCTTTATTTCCTTGTTCAAGAAAATGGACGTTTGTCAGCCTCCCCACCACTGTGTGCCCTCTCTCCCACTACTCAGAACTTTTTAGCAGTGAAAGCATTTGGAAGCAGCGGTGTCAGATCAAGAAGAACAACCCCTTTCCTCTCATTCTTTGCAGGGCAAGGAGACACTAAGGGATAGGAAAAGCCTGAATAAGCTTCTAGCTGCATTCAGAGACCAGAAAAATCTTTAAAAACTGGAAATAGCTTTTGTCAAAGTCACGCAAGTGCCTTGGGAGCTCCGCACAGAGCAGCCAGCCCAGCCTCAGCCTGCAGGTACCACGAAGGATGAGGCACAACCTGAGCACAGCGATGGACACGTGGCAGGAATGGCAACAATTTTCATGGCACTGGCAGAGAGCTCCTCCAGCCCCTGCTGCACAGAGCTCTGCCAGGGAGAAGTATCCTGCCAGCACAAGGGCAAGGCTGCTTTAATCACCTCCACTTGTGATGCGAGTCAAGGCATTTTAATTCCTGCATTTGCACAGAACATCTGATAAGAACTTGTTGGTTTCAGACATTTTTAGCACGGTCTTAAAAGAGACTCAATTGGATAAACAGAAACAGCAGCAGGGAGGGCAGGAGGAGCCACGGTGGATGGAGAGGAGGTGGGAAGGGAAGTGGACAAGGGGAGCAGCAGGACTTGCTGCCTGAAGGGCCAGGGACCTCACCGCAGGCACGGCATAGCTGCAGAGCCACGGCTGCCTCCAGAGAGGCTGGAGGTGATTCCTGATCCTCCAGCGGCATCAGCCAGAGAACTGCACACGCGGCACAGTGGCCTTGAGCAGTTAATAGCTTGAGCCTTTCTTAAAGCCACGTTTTTCCCCTCGAGTTTTTCACTGTCATAAATAAAAGGGGCTGTATTCATCCTCTGAGATGGGGATACATATTTCAACTCCCAGCAGCAGCTGCAAGGAAGGGTTGGGAGACACGGCTGCTCTTCCCAAGGGGGCTCCACAGAAGGAAGACAGCTTTAAAATCAAGCCAGGGCTCCAATCTCTTCTCAGGATATACACTGGATTAACAAGGAGAGGTGGTGTCAGGCCTCCCATTTGTACCAGCCCCCCTTTGACAGCCTGATAGATTTAGCATTGTAAGCAGCTTGAATCAGGGTGGGCTTTTTGGGTTGTTATTTTTTTTTCCCCTCCTATAGCTGCCTCAACCACAGCCACCCCAAACCAGCTACCCTGCAGATAACTCCAGGAACACCGGCTGTTTCTCCAGCACAGCCATCCTGTTTTCATAGCCATGTTTTCATATTCATCCTCCGCAGTCATGCTCTGTGGCTACACACGCAAATCCCTCATGCGCCCACTGCCAGACGAAACGTGAAGTTTGAGCAGGCCGCCTGCACACAAGCTGGCTGGCAGCACGGGCAGGGCTATGCACACAAGCTAGCACGCCCCTGGGACAGCCAGGGCCTGCTCGGGCAGCCCAACGTGCTGCAGGGGAATTGCCTGCAGAGCAGCACCTCTCCGACACCCACGGGTCACAGCTGGACGTTCCCACATGTCACAAACCCCATCCCTCCTCCTGGCTTTGCTGAGGCTCTCTCTGAGCAGGAACACTCGAAAGCTCCCACATCTGAGCGGGCTGCAGCTCCCTGGGCAGAGGCTGCGCCCATCAGCCTGCCACAGGAACGTTTCCCTTCTCGTCTTGCTGTTTCAGACACGAGGCCCAGCTGCGACACCTCCCACAGCACCCCAAAAGATGAGGCCAGTCATTTCCCATGGTTTCACCCTTATCTGCATTCTGCTTCGTGGTCCCCTTCTCAGGAAGCTGAAGCAGACACACACGCAGCCTGGCCAGAGAGAGGATTTTAACTCTCTCATTCTGTGTAGTGGAAAGAAGAAGGTCCCCAACATTCGTATTCAAGCCAACATCCACCCCTACACTGGCAGCCTCAGCTCCCTCACCCTGGAGCACTTTGGGATTTGGCTGGCACCTTGTCAGGCATTTGGGACACCCTCCCAGACACACACCTTACCCCACGCGCAGAGCCCAGCTTCCCTCCTCACACTACAGCCCACTCCCAAGAGCAATCCCTTCCTCCTCCTCCACCTTCCTCTCCCCAGCTTCCCTGTGTTTCCAGCCCTTGCTCAGACACCTCTGCCAGTTGCTGCTCTACTTCCCACTCCCTAGAAGGCTTTAACACATCTCCTTTGTTCTTTGCACTCTCCAACACACCTTTAACGAGCCAGGCAGTTTCTCAACATGTCACGCTTGCCTGCCTACTCACCAGCAGGTGCAAACGCTACTCCCACCCCTCCCGAAGCACACCAGCTCGGAAGGCTGTACGCACAGCCCTGCCACATTTTGGATCGCATCGCCCCCCCGTGCAGCTGCAGATCAGCTTGTGCCAAGGGAAGAAGCGTGGAGAGACGGCAACAAGATGCTGTGGGTGGGAGAGGAGAGCAGCAGCATCCCTCTGGCAGCAGCACCCATCTGTGCTGCCTGAAAACACGCAGTTAAACCCCTTCTGAACCAAAGAAGGGATAAATGCAAGCAACCCAAACGTACATTGCACACTAGGGACAACCTCGCAAAGCTAAGTTCTTCTTGTAGCGTGCTGCTGCAGATCCTGGATGCTCTCCTACCTTTCTCAGAGGTGATTACCACCTGCCTCTGACTTTTTGCTCTCAGATGGAAGGAGGTAGTTTCTGTCTTTGCCAAACTGGCAGATTCCACTTAAGCACAAACAAAAAAGCTTCAGGATTTTGTTGAATCCAATTAGTGAGAAGCAACTTTTACATCTGATTCTTATTAAGTGCCTTTGAGCTCTCCCCAGAAAACCATTGAAACTAAGTGGCTGTGACACTTGATCTTTATAGCAAAGGTGTAGGGTCAAATTTGCATGTTTTGCTGGCCTTTCATCTTTTGATGATTACATACCTCCTTTAGATAGCCAAATGAAGACCTTGAGTTCTCATCAGAGCCCTGTACTCCATCGCATTCGGGAACAATTCTGCTACATGGACTCTCTAACATCGGTCCCCTCATTGAACAAACTGTCAGTCCTGGGATTTTCTGTAAGCTTACTGTCAGCTGTACTAGTGCAGAGTAACTCAGAGATAAATTACACATCTCTTGGCTTTGCTAGCACAGTTCTGGGGCTCTCAGGTGCATGCAGCTCTTCAGACTGCGTGGGGCACTCCAGCACCTGCAATGCTGAGTGCTGGAAAGAAAAGGCACTGATGGGACCCGACAGCTGACAAGATGAAGGCCAGCAAAAAAAAAAAAAAAAGTGACAGACTTCTCATAAATTAAATCTATGAAGATATATGAATATGTCATATTACATACATACATATATATATATATATGAAGTCATATACGAATATATGAAGATATTTGAAGAATCCAGGAGATACTGAGGATTTTTATGCAATTCTGTGCTATTATTGTCTTTACAAATCGAGCCTTTGTACAGGACCATGAAGTAACTGTGTAGTCATTAATGAATTTAATTTCCATAACTTTGCCTACCAAAGAAAACTACGGAGAAGAGAATAAAGAAATAGTTTCTGATTCGGTCAAGTACACAGATATTTACAATGAATCCCCTGCCCATCTCATTCCCAGCAATCCCAGTTTGGGATCCTCGGTCTACTAAGAAGACATTTCTTGGCACAAGAAAACAGCGTTTCTCCTTCCCCTTCAGCCAGAAGGCAAACATAGCTGGTGTGCTGTTATCAAGTGCTGCACATGGTTTTCTTTTGCCACAGTTCATCTGTAGATTATTCCCTGAGAATTTGTGGTAGAGCACAAGGGTGCTGGGCAGCAAGGGGGGGAAGCCCTAACACTCTGCTGACTGCCCCTCTGCTGGACAGGGTATGAATACCAAAGTCTTCCTCCCAGGAGCTTTAGAAAAGATTAATTTGTTAGCATCACTGCACAGAAACTATCCTAAGGATTTGAACAGCCTGGCATCTAACCCATGCACCCTATTATTTTTGTCAGAGCTCATCTGTACACCTACAGAAATGCCTATTGACCGCTGTAACACTGCTGTCCCGTAGCATCAGTGCCCTCTCACACAGAGCAGACAGTCCACCGGGTCTGAATCCCAGATGTTATCTCCTCATGGTAGGATGAGCCCTGAAACCTGTCAGTCTGTCACCACTGCTCACTGCCAGCGTCTCTTAACTTACTCCAGGAATGAGGTGTCAAACTCTTCTCTAGAAGATCTATCACAAATAGAAATCTCCTTGGAAATAGCCGTCAGTAATTCTTTTATGTTCTTACAGAGGGAATCGTGAGACAGGCAGTTGATGCCAGTGACAGCTGAATTTTGAGCTACAGTTTTTCATTTTCAACTACTCGTTGATGATGCAGTACTTTCTACTGCAGCAGGATACTGTCATAATTGCACGCTTTTTTATACCTGTGATGGAGGACCTCAGCAGAAGCAAGTGGGCTAGAAAGTATTTATCTGCAGCAGTTACCACCTTGGATTCAGACAGCATACAAAAAATGACAGCTCAGTACTATTTAGTTTACAAATCACACCCATAAGAGTCAAAAAAGCATAAAATGTCAAGTTTAGGCTGAACTCTCATAAATTGCTATATTAAGCCTCTCTGAGGAAATAGGAGAGATCATATGTGACGGTAAATAAAGACTGACATTTTACGTATATGTACCTGGGGCAAGTTAAGGTAACAGTAGATCTTATTGCAGACACACAAGTAACCCACTGCTATCAGCAGCTTTTGAATATTAAGTTTTTTTATCCAGGACCGGTTTTGACAGTCAACAACAGAAAAAAAACAACCCACATTATAGCAGAAATAAAACAGGGCTGCCATCCCCACACTGCTCAACGCAAGATTTAATCAAATGAGCGTGGCCAAGACCTCTTTAGCTTTTCTTTGCCCCCTGTTCTTCCCAAAGGATCTCACAAACACATCCAAAGGAGTACGGGCAACTTCCAGATGTGGTACTTGAAGATCCTCTCCCCACTGCTTCATTACGAAATTTTGAAGAACTGTTAGGTAGTGCCTGTTGCTGGGGCTGCTTTTGAGGAGCTGGATCTGTCCGAGTATTTGCAGGCTGTTATTATACAGGCAGGAAGCCAAAAGAAAAACAAACAACCCACCTACCACCACTGAGCAATCCAGGAAAGAAAGGAGAAACAACGTTCAGCGTTACACAGATAAAGGAGTATTTCCCTCCTGCCAAATTTGAGAGTGCTGCTAATATGCCAACACAAAAAAGCAGCATCCTCTTTGAGGAAACTAGATCACGTATGAGACAAGTGTCTTTAGCGGCCACAAGGAGTCAGGACAGCCATTGGAAAAGCTAAGGAGACTGCTCCCAGCTAGTGCAGAGGTAGCACCTCGCGTGCAACTGCTTTACAGCACAGAAATTATGCGCTGCACCTCAGCCCTGCAGAGACTGAAGGCTCCCGTAACTCCTCCAGGCAGCAGAAGCCCTGAGCCCTCGTGCCCTTGTCAGCTCCAAAAAGAGCTTACTGGGAGGCTGCACCAGAGTTTGTTCAGGGAAGCACTTGTGATTGCAGAGCTGTGCAGTAGCCATAGACTTCCACCCCAAAACCTGAGGATGAAGAAGTAGAGGAGTCGCATGTTCAAATGGGATGTCAAGGAGCAGGACAGGAGAAATCTGTCTGATACCTTTAACCAAGGCTATGTGGTAACTGCTTTATTCCACAGGTGTAAAAGTGCTGTTTCTCCAGCAGCCACAATATGTTGCAATTCTACCAAAAATAAAATTCTGGCAAAAAAAAAAAAAAAAAGTCCCGTTGTCCACACAGATATTTTTCTGCAAAAGCATCATTTGAACTAACAAGCCCTGTTCCCTGTTGGTTGATAAATAGTGGCTGCCCTTCAGGGTGATCTCGCAGTGCCCACCTCATCTTTCTGAGGTTTCCAGCAAGTAGTAAAATGACCATTGGGACAGTTACTTCGAAAAATGTTAACAATTTCCAAAACACACGTCCACTGCAATCTGGAATACTCGTTCAACTTAAGCTGCTACATTACAGGTTCAAGCATTTGTATAGGTTTAGATTTAAGCACAGGTTTAAGAAGATGTTATTTCAGTTAGATGAGAGCACCTACCCTAGCCCAAATGCTGCTCAGTTCTGGTACCTTCCATGGTCTCTTGCAGCAGAGCTGGTGCCCAAATTCCAGCAATGAAATAAAGTAAATGTGTTCTACCCCATCTCATACTGAAGGAAACGGAACAAGAGATTTTTCTGGTGGTGGTGATTTGCTTCGCCTCTATAACTGCATGTTTGCTTCCAGGGTCTAAGACAGGAGGAAAAAAAAAAAAAAAAAAAAAAAAAAAACACCTGCCCAAGCTTATGAGTGAAATAGACTTTGCTATAGACTTTGCTGCAATTTCACTGCATCTTTTAAAACCACATGCTGCATCATAGCATCATACCACTGCAACTTGCTGATGCCTCAGGTAGGCAACTGACTTTCAGATCACCTCTTCAGAAGATGCAAGTTGTACCATACAGCACAAACACAGTCTCTTTAGAGAGTGCCTAAAATCCTACTGCTGGTTTGGAAAAGGATTTTATCCTCAAGAGCAAGGCGGCTCTGACTTGTGTAATGCAAATGCAGGGGTTTATGGGTTTTTGTCTTGTTGGCAATGCAGACCCAGAAAATGAGTCCCTGATACAAAACTCACCCTGTTTGCCATTTTATCACCAAAGTTGACCTAACAAAAAAAAAAAAAAAAAAAAAAAAAAAAAAAAAAAACCTTATTTGGGCTGCACAAGTAAAGCCAGAATTTGGAAAGAGCTCTTTCAAGCTGTGGCAAATTGAACAGGACACCAGAAGAGCAGTTACGCTTCTGCCCTCTGAGGCAGAGCCCAGCGTATGCAGAACAACTGTCCAATACTTGCAGCTTCGTTTTTAGCTGAGATCTCATCTCTATAAGCTTGGTTTATTATCATATAGAGTATCTATCTGAAAATCTTGTTAAATGCCTTTAGAGAAGAGAGTATAAATTAGCATCAAATCCTCTTCCAGTCACATACTTTTTTGTGTGGTTTGTTGTTGTTTTTTTTAAAAATTATTTATTTTAAATGAGTACAGCCAGCTAATACATCTATACAAACACAAAACAGTCATCCAGCTCAACAATCGTCTTGGTTCTGTTATGCAGCCTTTTGTCTGCAAACTTCATATTAAAGAGCAATGCAATGCTTCCAGATTTTAATAGGAATGGGGATGAAGTGAAAAATGAATTAACCACTGAATCTGACCTCTTTCTATCATTCAAAAAAATCACTGGTTTTCTGGTTTTACTGCACTTCAGGAAAATCTGATACACAACAAAAGCAAACATTACTTTGGTGGAATTTTTGTTCAGGAAGTTTTTATAGTTTTTACAAGAACCACCAGAATCCAAATTTTAGTCAGCACAACAGAAGTGCTCCCACTGACTTCTCCCCACTTTGCATCTGCCCCTAAGTCTATCAGTTTTTTTCCACATTGTGAAAAAGACTCGGGATAAACCTCTCTGTGGCTCTATTTATTCAGCTTGTGTCATGACAGCTTGAGAAAAAAAAAAAAATCCCAGTTACCCCTCCAATGAGAAAATACACTGAAAATAAACAGCTCACCAGAACACCAAAGCGACAGACAAACACCAACATTTTACACCCCTGTTGTGGATTTAGGAAGATGAAAAGACGCTAACATTTTTGAGGTCAGCAGAAGTACTTCCCATGAAAATCAATAAAAGCACCACCACCACCACATTCAGGGGACCCGAGCTGGGCCTACATGGACTTCTTCTGAAAATCCCGTATTGAACTCCAAAAGAAGCGTTGACAGCTTGCGTCACTGGAAGCTCAAAGGCCACTTCTGAAAAAAGCCAGCTTCAGTATCTAAATACACCGCAACAGCAGTTGGTCTTGTTGATAGAGGAAATGTAACTCCTGATTGCTTGACTCTTTCCTCTCTTGCTTTGTGAAAACAACCAGCGGAGTGTGCACCCACATTCAGATGGGGTCCGGGAAACCTCGGGACTCCAGGTGGCCTCACATTTCTCAAGGTAAAAAAAAAAAAAGTAAAATACTCGCACTTCTGCCTACCATGGAGTTCCAACGCCAGACAAAAATCAGTGCTGTTGGTACTGCTAGTAACAGCAGTAGCCTTGCACCTTGTAATTTATTGAGTGCTAATACTTCCCTCTTCTCCTCCTTGTACAAAAAGGAGTTTACGACCAGTCAAACAGCAGAGACAAGTTTGACCTGTGTGCTGCAATAAATCAGGTGCCAGGACCAGATGGAGAAGGGTTAGGAAGCATACTAAAGTCATTCTTGAGTTACACCTAGTGTATATGGTCTACTCAAAAGATTTTTTGACCTCCTAGCACAAGCATTTGTTTTCAAAGCCTGCAACAACAGCAACAACAAAAGGGGGGAGAACGTGAGCTGTTGCAGATCCCATTTCACAAGAGCCTGGAGTACAGCTTGCCATGGTGAGGATCAGTGCAAGTGTCGCTTTTTTGTCAATATCTAAGTACAACTGTGAATCTGATTCTTATTTTCTGTGTATCATTCCTGTAGCATTACAGAAAAATGCTGTTAAGACTAAATTCAAGTTTTTGTTATAAAAAAAAAAAACTTATAGATTATGGAATTGCTGTGACTGCTTGAAATTATCATTTGAATTGCAATCTAAATTTATACAATGTATTTGGTCTCCAGACCACATTCCTTTTCCTGCATTCATTTCCATCTGTCATATCACTGCTGTACTTGACCTTGGATATTGCTGTAGCTCTGGAATACATTTCTGTGGCTTTTTCTCAGGCCACGATTGGAAGAAGTTTGTTTTTTGTTGTTTTTTTTTTTTTCCCTCCTTTCTTCTTCTTGTGGTCTCCAGACCAACACAAGGCAGAAAAGCCAGACTCCATACTCCCATGAACACACCAAACCAAACGCTGATGCCAGAAACTCCTGCAGAAGTTCCACTGAAGTCCGCAGAAGCCACCTGTGGCCATTCACCTATGACTGAAATCACTCACCTGGCTCATTATTGGGGTCAAAATGACATAACTGGTTTGCATTTGTCATACACCAATTTTTGTCTACACTTTCTGGCCGTTAGATGTATGATATCTATTTGATCAGTGTCTATTCAGACATCACTAACCAATTATTGCTCTCCCCTTCTTAACACGGCCTCTGACAACTCAGGTTTCCTTTGGCAGTGTCTTATATTTTCCGCCAACTTGGGACATTCTAAACAAAGAGGCTTGCAGGACTTTTGGCCCAAATACTACTTTTGTTTAACTCTTTTTTTTTTTTTTAATGAGAGTACATTAGGATTTTATTTATTTATTTACTATTTTTAAGGAAAACAACAAAGGAAAAGAAAATAATTATCTGACATCTCTTCTATTGACTTCCAACTAATTAGAAAAGCTGTATTGCTTACCCTTATTTAAGAAACACAACAGCATGCATTTTTCATCATTTCCTACAAAATCCTAGTCTACTAAAGCATCACTTTGAGCATCACAGAATATGCCTGTTGCTTCAGAGGTGATGTTTGCTCCTTGCAGGAAAGGAATTGCTCTGCTTTTGATACACGTGTATAAGCATGACAATTTAAAATGGCAAAATTTAATGGCAGTTCTTTCTGAAGGAAACGTGGTAGTAGAAACATTTACAATAGAAAAATAAGTTCTTTTCTTGACCAGGGTCTGTTTTCTGAAATGATCAAGAGGAAGTCCACGTTTCCAACAGTAGAGTTGATTTTGCATAACCAAACTATTCAGTAATCACCAACATATTTTTGATATCTTTGGATTGGCCTTGCTAGCATTAAGAGCGCAAGAACATTACAGCATGCCAAGAGTAAAAGGGAATTGAAAATAAGTGAAAAGGAGCTTGCTGAATAGATTTATCAAACATATGCAATGAAACAATCGTTTGATAATACAAAAAAAAAAAAAACACACTTAAACACTTTATTTTTCTTTCCCCCTCCCCCCAAATATATTTCATTATGGATGCACTGGCACTTTTTTTTTTTTTTTATGATCGTCACTGTCAATTTTCAGTTTCCACATCTGCCATGTTTAGCACACAGAGGGCTGGTCATCTCAAGGTTGCCAACACCTTGCTTTGGCACTTAATGAGACCAAATGAACACTCAGGATTTCACCAACACCACAAAGAGCCCAAGCTTATTGCTTCTTGGAGGCATAGCTTTGGGCAGGACTTCCTATGCTCCTTCGCTTTTCTGACAGGGTGTGCCAAAAAAACAGTGAGCATCAGCTGTGCAGTCAACAGCAGTAACACAGAATAACAACCCACAGAACTTGACTCACCAGCACCAAAACAAAACAGCCACTGTATGATAACTTTCGTTTTACCTATTCCTAAGGCAATCAATTTCAAAAAAGTCATTCACTAGAGAACAGCTTTGTTCAACTTGAAGTATCTGTGCACCAGGCAATTCTCGAACCCCCTGAAGCATCCTTACGCCAAGGGACGTTTCTGATAGCGATGCATGCCTAATATTACAGTCAATTTAAAATAGGATGTTCACAAAACAGCTCTTTAAAGAAAGAGTTCCTTCCCAATTTAAAGATAAATACACCTCTGCGGGCTGACAGACATCGAGTCTAGTGGTTGTTCCTTCTATCTCTGTTTCTTAAGTGACTTAGCTAGGATATAAGTCAGTATGTGATTTTCTTACCAATGTTTACAACCGTTAAACACAGCGAGGGCCTAAAATCCCAAACTTTCTTTTATTACTTTCCCTTTATTGTAGAGTTTGAGAGATAAAAGGCAGCAGTTTCAATGGAGCCGTGAAGGAAAGAAAGACATCAGTTACACAGATTACATCACTGGCTGATTTCATCTTCTCAAAACTAGAATATGTTCTATTAAGCTTGATGTGCCAGGACCAGAAATTGGGAAACATATCAAGACAAATATTTTAAAAAGCAAGTACACATTGTTGCTCTGAGATAGGTTTGTTTAAAATATAAACAGCTATGCAAATAGGAAACATATTGCTTGAAATACATGAAATGCAACACACAGTAACCAGCACAAGTGAAATCCAGCAGTCAGGTCCTTACTTGGATCTTATTAGCCTAGCTACTTTGGCACCATGCAGCTATGCCCTTTTTACATGAGCTAAAAATTTGGCCCAGATGTAAGCACAGATAAGGTATGACTAATCTTAGTCAGTACTGGAAATCTATGATGCCCAGTGAAATCACTGGTCAACATTTGCAACATCTCCCACTGCCCCCCTCCCTTCCTTTCTTTTCTTTTTTAATTATTATTCTTTCTTTCCCAATTACTCTTTTTTTTTTTTTAATTCTTATTCTTTCTTATTATTTCTTTCCCAATTATTTCCCAATATTCTTTCCCAAGAAAGTTTCCTCAAATGAAGACTGTGATCCACAGTGCATCCATACAACAGCCAGGGGTAACAGGAGTTTATGGATATCAATACATGATCCTTGATTTAAGACAACTCATGCTCATGAGACTTTTGTTCCAGTAGAGCAGTAAAGTTTTGTAGAGCTATAAGGTGGTTAAAAGCTATGCAGCTCTTTCTTCTGCCTTTCCTTGGAAAAGTTCACTCATTTACTGTGTCCGTGAGAGCCTCCCCTGGCCAGCACAGTTCCCATAGGCTCTGCACATTAAGGAAGACATCAGGCATTGCCAAGTCCGTGGGAGAAGTGACCTGCACCTTCCCTGGAGCTATGCCAGGTGGGAAGAGCACAGCACAGCACAACCACCTCAAACTCAGACGTGAGCATGAGCATTCAAGCCCGTTTGGACTGGGTCTGCACTAAGAGCCCAAGACAATGGCTGCTAATGAAACCATCGTGCTCAGCTCCCATGCTACCTGCCACTGCTCACACTTGCTGGGCTGAAAGGGGGGTGTCACATGAGTTTGGGTAATTCAGGTTAACACTGCAGAGAAAATTTATTTCCATGCATACCAAAATCACTTCAGGAAGGGAACACAGCTTCTCAGTGTGAGTACTGCTATACGTGCACTAAAGGAAGCTGATATTTCCATCAGTGAGCTGTTTTAATTAAGTTAGCACTACGAAGAAGAATATACAAAGTTAAGGATGGTGCTGTAACACACAGAAAACCTATCCACCCCCAGCAGGTAGCTGAGACATGCAAGAGATCAACACATGCAGTAATGAAAGTAAACAAGTGCGGTGAGTTCAAAAGAGACCTGGGGCCGTGTTTGTGGAAGAAACCAGAAGCTGCAGCCACCAAGTGAACTTGTAAGTTCACAGTGGTGATGGATGGGCTGATTAGATTTTTTTCAGGGTTAATAAGGGCAGGCCTCAATAGGTCAATAAGCTCCTCTCATCTTGTATGCATTCTCCTGGTATGTAAACTACACATTCTCCTGGTATGTAAAAATATTAGACAGTCAAAGCAACAAAGGAAAACAAAAAGAGTCTGATGTGGCTCATAGATTCCTCAACAGCTTTCTCTTGTCATGAAGTTGATGGGAATGTGATGAGCTGTGGATTCTGCAAAACCTGAACATAAAACATGGAAGGGCAAAGCACTTAGTTTTGACCTAAGCACTTTTGGGTGGTATAATGATGAAAGACAAGAAGTAAAAGTTGAAATGAAAAGTAAGGAGACAACTGAGAAATATAAAAGCCTAAGGTCTTCACCTTTCTCCCTTCTTCTCTGAGCAAATAAAAACCAAGTCACAAAGAACATGACACCACTCAAAAGAAACATGTCCCACAGCGTGCATCAGGGGAATCAATTTATTTTGCTGAAGTCTTGTCTGACTGTAAATGGACAGAGTGTGAAATCAAAACAGAAGTGCAGTAGATTCTTGAGAGAGAGAAAAGGCAGAATATGTAGAAATTGGTCACCCAGGAGTGATCAAACACCCCCAAATTCAGACCTTGGGACAGAAGCAAATCGTTGCACACTCCTGGGAAGCAGGTCAGCAATAGATGTGAGAAGGAGACGAAGGCAAGCAGCCTTCAGGGAGGTGCAATCTAGCAGGAGACAGGCATCCTCCAGCACTGAGAGCGGAAGGAGAACAGGTAAAAAAGCAGGGTTGAAATCTCTTCATTGTACAGAGGGAGCAGCAGGTGGTAGGAATTAGGTAGATGCTTGGATGACAAAGAACTAGACCCCAGGCTGATTTGCAGGGAAAGGGGCACTGTATGTGGTTCTTCAGTGACAGAATTTGCCCGTAAATTGAAGATCGAAGCCCCGTCAGTGTAAAGAAAACTTCCATAACTGAAACCAACTGCAGGTCTGTGTAACATAAATGGACTAACCAGATTACATGGCTCACAGCAAGTGTGAAACTGGAAGGATTTCCAGCGGTCCATCCCCAGTGCTGGTCTACCCAGAGCCAGCGTTTAACTAACCTGTGATTAACAAGAACCGGAGAAGAGGTTTCTTAAAGCTTCCCCTGCTACCTGAACTATCCTTCAAATCTTTCTATTAAAAAATGAAAGCACCATGAAGGTTTACATTCAAAGAAGGCTAAAAGGTAACCTATAATCCAGTTGCCCAACCAGCTGTATTTAAACACTTCGTATCATAACAGGAAGCCCTTTTTTCTTATGTCTTTAAAAAGAATGCTCTGTGGAAAGTAACTAGATTCAGTACCACGCTTCCACAGTTGATTCCAATTTTCTGTAACAAGGAAAGTGTTCCTGGAAATGTGATTCTTATTGTTACTTCATGTTGATGAGTTACTCAACCAAAACTAATTAGTTCTAGAATGGTAAAGTTGTATTTGCGAGTCAGGCACGATCTCTGGAAAAACGCTGTTGTAGATCAGCATTTCCTTACGGGACAAGCACAGAAAAGGCAGATTGGGTTTTGTAGACACCAAAAATAGACTGTTGTTCTATGGCACTTTTACCTTCTCATTCTCTATTTATTCAAAGAGCGGTGTAATTGCAGCAATTTTTAAGAGGACAGGCAGGAAGAGCAAAATAGTTATTTCCCAATTTCAGAAGTCTTCAAGATGTTTATGCAATGTGGGTCATTCCAAGTTGCCTTTACATGGCCCAAGCATGGCAGGGCTGATCTATTTAGGTGATTTATGTCAGCAGGAAACAGAGAATTTACACTGTCTGCTTTGGCCTGCTTTTTGTTCGATCCCATGACAGACCGGGTCTTATTTGAACAAAACTAGTCATAATTTTGAGGTACACTTCAATTTGCCAAATTATCCTTTAGTAGAACGAAGAGGCATGCAATGAGACAACAGGTACTAGGTATTTAGCAAGCTTGTATTAAGGATGCTTCACCAGCCCTTGGGAACTAAGCAGATACAAAGCAGCATTCCAGATGTCTGAAAAGAAAAAAGTAAGTATACTCTTCCATACCCTAAGTAATCACTATGGCGATTCAGTTTAGCACAGAAAGGAATATGTTATTATGAAGCAATTCTAGAAGAGCAAATAGGAGCAAAGTGTTACATACTGCTTTTTTTTCCACGGATAGAATTCTTTTTCATCAGGTTGATAAAAGGACAAATTAGCGGACAGAGACCCCAGAAGCTGATTCATCAGTCTTAAAATAAATGATTTAAAAGTGAGTTTAAATAATTAATACACAACTTCACTTCAGAAACCACAGAAGGTACCCGTGCTGGCTGGCTCTGATTAGACTCCTAAGTACAGAGCAGGTAAAGCTTCATCCTACTTGACTGAAGAGCAAAAACACACATGCACAGGTATTAGATGCAAAGTTGTGAGGAGAACACCAAAGCTACAGCTCAATCATCAACAAGACAGTCGGGTCATTTCCTGTGTAGTCCCTGCAATAGGGAGATCCTTTAACTCAGAACAATTTCTGCTAGATTGTATGCAAAATCATGGAAACTTCAAGGAGACATTTTATAATAGGCAAAGCTTGCTACAAATTTGCAGCCTAACCCCATCCAGGGACATCTAAACCCTAGAGGAAGATGTGACTCAAGAAGTTCTGAGTCACCAAGCCATTGTTGTTATTGTTGTTGCTATTTTTTCTGACCCCAAATTTTCCATTTGTGGGTTTTCCATTTTTCAACAGGTTTAAAAGGTATTGTTTTCATAGCAACTTTCTGCAAGAACAAAAAAGGAGGGAAAGAAAAGTCTTACCAGATCTCATTAGAAAGAAGAAAAGCGAATTTCCAAAAGATGTGGACAATCTTGGCTAAAGTTAAACCGAGTTTAATTAAATTACATGAAATCACCAAGAATCTCCCATTGTTAATCAAAACACGATTGCCACAAGACAACCATAAAAGATTGCTGAAGCCATTGTACTATCTCTACAAACACCGATTCCAACATGAAGCATCAAAACTGTATGGGGATGTGGTGAAATTAAGGTCTGAGATTATCATGTCACCTACAATATGTAATGTAGGAACATCGGGTCTGAGACGTATGAGCAAGGGTGACATGCAAGTGGAGAAAACTAGTGATGAACACATTACAGAAACAAATCCTTTTGCATCAGGTACTAATGGGACAAAAACAGAGAAAGAGGTCTGCAGATCTGACTGGCATTAAATTTGTAGGAACTTGGAGACCTCTGGAAAATGCTGAGTTACCAAACCTGAGCACAAAACTAATTGAAGAAATTTAATTCAAGAAGTTCAAACAAACAAAGCACAGACTCTCATATTTTTAATTTGTGCAAATGCAGAAAAACACCGTGAAATTAATCCGTTCTGCACTGGGTGGTACCCAAGTCCCCAGAGCTTTAAGCACTTTATGACCAGTCTTTCTGTAAGTTATAGAAACTTGGCACACAGTTGGCTGACAGGTGTCTTGTTCACTGACTCAAAAAAGGATTTTCAGATTTATGTTAAAAAATGAAAAGGGATGGTTGGGGGGAGGAAGGGGTGGGTGTCTTTTTCTTTCATTAAATAAAAACCAGCAACAGTTACCTTCTAGCAATGGCAGAAAATAATTTGGATACAAGAATAAAGGATCACATTTGCTTTTGCAAGAAATTTGGTGAAAATAAGAGTGAATCACAAAAACATTACCTGACGTTTTCATTTTTCTTTCCTCAAAGGTGACATACAGTTTACAGAATTCGACCCTATACAAAATAATTGAATGAAATTAAATGGAAAAAAAGGAAACTCCTTACAAGCACACAGATGGAACACGGGGTAGATGCTCAGTCCACATAAACCAACGAAGGAACATCAGCTCCCAGGAAAGGAAACTGGTTTACAGCACACATAGATCTGAGTAACCAAGAGACCTTCTCTAAAATAATAATAGACATGCACCTCTAAGGAATTGATTTTGGAAAAATTCCTATAGTAGGCACTTACAAAGGATGTCATTTTGGGTCAATACGGATACCAATGTAATGGTCAGATCTGGCAAAGACACAAAAATCATGGATCAAATTCCTCCCCTGGTCACACTCCGTTAGCTGAGATGAATGCTCAGGATTCAAGCTTCCACACTGCCTGGCACGTAATTCTACATCTTGTCCCACTGAAAAGTACAGAAAAATTCATAAAAACAATACAAAATGCTGCCTCTCTAACTGCAACATAAGCAAATCAGACAACGATGACCCCTCCTGAGCTCACCTCATCCATGCAATTAGAACTGCTGGAAGTTCAACTAAAAAGCAAGAAACATTAAGGGGAAAAAAATAAAAATAAAATAAAGTACTTTATAAGAGTCCTAAAAGCAAGAATAACCAATTTAAGACAGGCACATCCCAACCCCACATTTTGTATGGACAGCGCAATTCCTTTGTGAAACACCTAGATCAGTGTTGCTGTTTTGTGTAGGGCACGACACCAAAGTACCAGGAGCATCACGAATACAACCATTTTTTCCAGAAAGTGTGACTAATCCTGCAAATTTGTTTTCAAGTGTACAAGGCTCCAGTAAGGTATCATGGCACTCGAAAAAAAAAATCACGAAATGGCAAAGCTTTGGCAATGAGAGTTAAGATTGTTGCAGTACAGTTACCATAGGGCTCACCTGCCTGCCCGATGCAAAACCACTACATAGGGCAGAAGTTTACATCTAGAACTGATTTTCACATGTACTTACAGTGTACAAGCTACCCAAATGGCTGCTGCTGCTGTGCACAAAGGACAAGCATACTCATGGCTGTAAAACATCCACAAAGTGCTCAGGTCCCAGGCAAAGGCACAGGGACAGCAGGCTTGTGAGCTCAGCTTCCTGAGCCAATGCAATTGCTAATCCAGCTCCAGTGGATAAAAGTAGAAAACCAAAAAGAAATCCTAACACCTGTAAAATATGAGAATATGAGGTTGCAACAACCAGTCAGAAGGTAGGGGACAACTGGAACAATAAGCTTTCATCCCAGCCCATGCTTTACAGAGCAAAGCAGGTAGAGGAAGCCCAGGAACAAATCTTGACCATGAACTTGCACAGAATCCTGGCAAATGCACAGGGAAACCATAACAGGACTATTTTTTTTTTTTTTTTTTTTAAGACCTCTGTAGTCCAAATAAAGGAGAGGACCTGAAGCAACTCAAGTCTGAGAAAAAATAACTTACCAGCAGAATTATGGAAGCACAAACCTGAAATCCCGTGGTGTGTCGCACACAGAACGACAAGGGTCTTCTCCAGTCAGAATTACAGAATTTTAACCATGAATCATGCCAGGATAACAGAGAAGTAAAAGATGTTTGGTGTCTAAACAGCTTTTAAGAATCACTGAGAATATCATCAGAGGTGTTGAGATTTTCGTGCCCTCTCTGTTTGATTGTATCATCACACAAGTTGCAAGCAAAACATGTGCAATAATCCTCTTCACCCTATAAGATTCCAGTTACTGAATTCTCTTGAGAAAGAATTTTTTTTTCCCTGCATTAGACACTGTTGTAATTCAGACCTGGGATGATATTTTCATAACTTTCATTTATAAGCTTAAAACACTGGCCACACTCCAAACAACACAGCAGTGCTTGACATGGCGTGGTCTTTTGAAATGAAGAACATTTCATTTTGCTCAGTTGATGGCAAACATTTTCAAGAATGAGAGTCTGGAACGCTTGGGTGCCCTGAGATTTTTTGCTGCCGAGTTGCTTGTTTTGTTTGTCTGTTTTAAATTAAACCCATAGATGTAGAATAACTACGTATAAACTAGGCAGCTAATAGTATATCACAAAGCAAGATGCAAATCATTTTTAGAGCACCATTTTCAAGTGCAAAACCAAAAACAATCAACATGTGAATACAAAAGTTTAATGGAAGACGCCGTACCTGTATACTAGAAGGAATGCATTGAAGGTTAGGCCCCCACCTAGAGATGGGAATTAGGAGGTTGTGTGTCCTTATCCAGTAGGGATGCTGGGAGAGAAAGGTTTGTCCAGGCGGTGAGAGCTGCAGCCCAGCCTCACACCCATCAATGCCGCTTGCTGCCTGAAGCTGGCAGCTGCAAACAGCCTCCCCACGGCAGGCAGAAACGATCAGCATCCTTCGGAGCTGAGTTGTGCACACAAGCTGATATCAAATGTGAAGCCAGCAAGAGAAAAGTCATTTTACGTCCTCCGCATCCTGATCTTCTAGCAATGAAACCAAAGCTCTGTACACGCACAAGGATGCGGGATCAAAGCATACAGATGAAAGCCAGAAAGTCTCTTAAAAATAGATGACTTGAGAGGGCAATTAGAGGCAAACCAGGAATTCTGTTTTGTTTGTGATTCCAAGACTGGAGCCAAACATCACTATTCAGTAGGGCAGTTTTATTTAAAATACCACCAAAAAAAAAAAAAAAAAAAAAGAGAGAATTGCCATTTTCTAGAAAGCTCCTGTGAAGCCAGCAACTCTGCCAGGCTGGCTAATAGTACTCGCTGCTGAGGGCAGATTATGCTCCCTCTCCCCCAACCCCATCAGGATTAACACCAATAAGTAAACCCGAGAACCCAGGACAGGCTCTGACCATACCACTCCACTGCAATTAACTCACTCCCTCAAAACACAGCCCTTTGGATCAATCAGCAAGTGCCAGGGAGAGAGAGGAAAGAAAAGACAGAAGAAGTTTCACCAATACTTCTGACCATGTATTTAAACCAGGTCACATGGTACTGCACGACAAAGTCATTTATGTGATTACCTAATGATTCTGCACATTAACATATTTCATAGGCTTAATAAAAATGCTCTGCTGGAAACCAAACCGATTCTGCTTTGCTTAAAGACAAGGGGAAGGAAGCTACAGCTTCAGCATTATGTCAAAAGGAACACCTCCCCATCCCAAAACATACAGTGTGAGAATTATTGGTCTGTCAAGATCACCAAGCACCACACCACACGCAAGCTTTGCTAAACCAGGGACAGCGCTCAGCAAATTATGGAACTGGGTTCTGGTTCAATACACTGTTACCCCTATCATCACACCCTTTTCAAATCCTAAATTTGGATTTTTCCAAATCTGTACTTGATCCTATTGTAATAGCTACAAGTAGTCATACTCTTAAATCTGCATTTACTTTGTGGTCTGACTCCCCGTGGTATGAGTATTATCACATTGGGACATCTTGGGGACTCAGGCAAAGGGCAAAGCGATCACTCTAAGCTTTGGAGAGTTGTGCCAACAAAACTGCAGCCAACATCAGTCCGCACCAGGGCACAGGCAGTGGAAACGACGTCATTTGCATGCATCTGTTGCCACTTGCTAAGGAGGGCTTTGCTAAGGACAGAAAAGGACAGCTACTCCAGCACAAGCACACTGGGCCTGACCACAGGTTTCAAAACTAGCCAGAGAAATTACAATTTTCTTTTGTATGGTTGAACATTCACTGAGTATCTTCTTATATATGCAAGGATATCTAGGTATGTAACCTCACTTGTCAGAATCCTTTATCTTTGTGTTAATTTTATGACCACTTCAGTTCTCCTTCTGCTTGGGGGATGAAAGCAAATCGATGGAGGGGAAGGGTCACTGCCAAAGGTCATCTATATTTAATGCAATTTCATGTGCTGGGTCACACAGCATTCCCAGGCTGAAAAGAAGGCTCTGTTGCTAGGACTTTAAGAAAGAAAAACCACCAGTTGAAGGCAGTGTACAGTCACACTACACGCGGCTGTCAATCACTTCTTACTGCGGCTTCCAATTTGTTCAGAGTAACTAGAAGAGTTGGAAGACTTCCTCTAAGTGCACCATTCTGTTATGGGGGGGAAAAGCCTTTGGAGGGTTCACATTCATTTCATTAGAAACAAGCCCACAGGATTCACTTATTCCCAGTAGCATGAGCTCTGTTAATTCACTAAGCTTACTTACACAGCAAAGGATTTGCTATTACACATCCCACACCAAAAGGAAAAAGAAAAAAAAAAAAAAAAAAAAAAGCAGCCTATTTCAGCTGCTTACTTTAAGTTTGTGCTACATACTGCTGCACTTAGCGAGGTTCCAAGTTCGGGAAGCATGCTTACTCGAGAAAACATTGCAGCATATGTTTAATTTCAAGCATGTGCTTTCCACATCCCTCTGCGTTCATGCACATGGCTGACTGAAGACTTCAGTACACACTGGTGTGCTCCTCTGAATCCAGGCCAGGGGATACTCGAACAGCTCCATAAAGTTATTTTAGATGCTCATCTGATGAGAAAAAAAAAAAAAAAAAAAGACTTCCTTTCAAAATATCAGGCTCCTTCAATACATGCAAGCATGTGACAGACAAAGAGACAAAAGTTTGCAGCATCTGACATGCGAGTTAGAAGAGAAGGTAAAGAAGGTAAAGGACACGTAGAGCATCAGGCCTGCTTTAATTCAGGCACACTTCATTTTTCTGGAATGCAACAGCAGTTGCTGCCGTTAAGTTTTCCATGCATGGATAACTACAGCAAAATAACGCTCTTAGTGTCTACAGCTGCCTGCGGGCTCCAGGAAAACTTGCTCATATACAGCATTTATTTTTACACTTCCCATGGAAACAGGAAGTTTCACTGAGAAATCAGAGCTGTGTGTAATCAAAACGGACCCACAATGTAACGTTTCACTCAAGACATAGCTCACGTACCTGGAAACATCAAAACAGCCAGAACAGCTTCATCCAGATTTACATTACCATGAGCAGCAGTCCAAAATAACTACCATTTTAGCTCGTCCTGCTCGTCTGTCATACTTCTAGCATTCAAGGAAGAACAGTTCTAACGTGCTAGAATGTACACACACCTATGCATACAAAACTAGATAACCTGATATACATCAGCACGGGTTTGCTCAGAAGGTCTCCTCATTACAGACCAGTCTGAGAGATAAAATAGTAATTCACAAGGCTAAGTGAAAACTACAACATGTCTGTTTTAGTAAAGCCATTAATAGAGTACCTCAAAATCTTTAAACTGAGCTCAAAGTGGACTCCCCATCCAAAAAAAAAAAAAAACATAAATCAGCTGCAGCACGTTACAGAGTAACGCAGTAAACAGCAAAAGGCAGGCGAGACAAAACAATCTGATCTACTTTGTCTTAGCCTGTTGTTTTTTTTTTTTTACCAGTAAGTAGTAAAGCAGCTCCATGTTGTAGTCACATCAAGAGATTAATAATATTAATTCAGAATAGCAGTAAGCAGAGATAGGAAAAAACAACACAGACAATTAATGAATCCCTTCTCTTGCTATGATTCTAAACTTTCTAAAGTTAAAGGCACTTGTAGCACACAGAAGGGAGTCCTGCAGATGGAAACACTGTTCCTGCAGCTCCTTGCCTGGGCTAAGCCTGTTACAGCGCCTTGCACTGCCAGTGCTCCTTAGTCTGGAGCAGGCTGGCCACCCCAGAGGTGTAAGACACACTCCGCAGCCCACAGCACACCATGGACGGGGTTTCCCTGGCTCTCCTATTAATGATCCACACCCCACATACAGAAAGCCATAAGCAGCTATAAAGGAGACTGACGAGGTTACAGATCCCAGGCTTCTGCGTGCTCTGGAAGCACCACACAAGTATCAGTTTCATGCACAGAAGACAGAAAATGAGGTGTCTCCTTTCTTCTCACATTCCAAGCAATTGCCCCTGCAGCCTCACATCACAGCACGTGTGCCATTTAGCCCTATACACTCTGCCCTCATCACCTCCTGTTCCCAGCATAGGCAGGCAATGCATCACATCAGAGAGCAAAAACTACAGTTCTTTGCCACATTTCCTTCTGTCGAGAGAAAAAGATGCGTCTTTTCCCCCTTGTTCTCTCTAGACACCAATGTGTCCATTAGAGGTCTTCCTTGTTCTTTCAAGGGGGAATTCAACTCCTAAGGACATGCATATGGCTTGGACCACACCTCCAAACCTAGAACTATCTCTACCTGGCTTACCGTCTCTGAAGGCAGGAGGTGCAGACCAACCTAGTGCGCTGAAGTCACAGAAACACCAAAATGGCTGAGGTCATGCCCAGGGGCTGCAGTAATCAAATGCCCTGTCTGATTTCTCACTAGTAAGTAAGATCTCCTGGGCAGGGACAAGCAGGCTTTGACATGCAGTAGAAGGGAGTCCAATAACGTCACCAATAACGTGCACCCTGTGGCTGACATTTACAAAGAGACATTTTTACTGCTGCATGGAGATAGGAAGGCAAAAAGCCTCCTCTTGTTGGCATACACACACATGCACGCACACACAGGCGCACACTGTTCAAAATTGTTTGAAGAGCTTGTGGTCTTGTTGTTAAATGAGTTGTGAATGTTTCCAAAAAGCCTAAACACCAGACAATGGCAGCACATTGCTAAAGAATGTTCAAGGGGCTTAGGCTGATCTGATAATTGCCCAGTAAGACAAAAGCAGAAACAGCTTACAGAAGTAAAGGACAGCAGTTTGAGAGAAGTTTCAGAAAAGTTGATCTTTAATTTTTAAGGTGACATAGCATACACTGCAAAGAACCAAAAAAAAACACTGACTACAACATAAGAGTGGAAAAGGCTTTTCCATCGGGAGAAGAAATCAGCGTTTACGTGCACATTCAGAGAACAGCCATCCAGAACTCCGTGTCCAAAAGAGCAAGTCTTCCCACTTGCTCCGATCCACCGTAAGACACCCAGCTAAGAGCAATTTTTGTTTAACACAGTCCAAAGCCGTGAGCACAATTGAACACATGACTTGAACTTTCATTTTTTCTCTCCAAACTATCTAGATGAAGGAGCCAGGGCACGTATAACGTAGTGCTTACACAAATCAGTGTTTCGTCTGCAACCCTGGTCTTGTTTCTATAGTCAAAACCATCTAAATTAGAGCTGGATGAAACCAGCAAAAATACATCTGTGAACATTTTTTTGGCCTGTTAAAATGCTTATGTTCATACACTTCCACATCAGTATTCTGCACGTATCCCACCCTCACATTTAGACAAAAGGAGTGGCCTCTGGCTCAGATGGCCCCCGAGCAACAAATCCTTGGAGGCTGGGCAAGTACAACTGAGAAAGTATCACCTTATTCTTATTATCTTCCTCTGGCACAGCTGTCGGAGACAGAGCACTACAGCCTGAGCCAACGTGGCTATTTCTACAAACATGCACGCTGGTAAGTGGGAAGCAAATTTTAGATTCATGTGAAGAGGGTTATGTATAACATCAACCTCCCTGCTCATGCGCGCACACACACACACACACCAGAAACGCTTAACATATCCCATGAGGAAACAGGAACAACAACATCTGATTGCTCAGCCCAGGCTGAATACATACAAGAACTTTTTCTAAATATTGAAAGAATTAAAAAAAAAAAAAATCCACACATCCCTAAAATAGTCAGCAAGTAACCATGAACACGCTTTAAATCAAATTCTTGGCATTGCAATTCCACTAGCAGAAAAAGAAAAGCTAATATATTCATAAAATTTTGCTGTTTTATTTTCATATGCATGTTAAGAAAAATCAGAGCCTAACTTTCACCTGAAAGTACATACTACACTCAGAGAGCCCTCTGAGGATCAACTGCATCTGTAACGCAGATATATGTAGTGTACCTAAGAGGTTTACTTAACAAGTAAAGACCATAAATTGAGTGATCCTAGATAAGAATACAAACAAATGAAAGTCTTAGAAGACAGCGTGCTCACTAAGCAGTGCAATATCACATGCATGGTACCACAAAGCAATAAGCACTGTTCTTTTATGCTAAGTAGGGCTATGTGCTCTATGTCATAGTTCTGTAACATTTATTAAATAGAAAAATCAATAAATCAGATAGCAAATTTCACATATTCAGCACAAGTCTGAATGAAGCCTGTGCAACATTTTACCAGTTAGACATTTATTGCAGATAGAGGCAGTTTCTCTGTTAGGTTTGTGATCCGTTGTAGTTACCATTCACTAGGACTGAAACATACATTTCAAATGAGAAGCTGGCAAAGAATAAACACATCTGAGAGATGGAAAAGGCAAGAACTCCAAACTCACTGAATACATAACCTGTTTTTCCACAAGATGCATTTTAATTACATTTTGCAGATGGTTTTTTGAATCTTTTGCCACAGCATGTGAAATTAATTTTTGAGGGGAGGGAATGCAAGAGAAGCTTTACTATATTTACATGTTAAATAGTATTTGCTGGTCTAGGCATGGTAAAAAGCGTTCTGCAGATCCAGGGCTGCACTTTCCAGGGACACTACCCACCGATTTCCAGGTCTGAGCAACTCAGCAGTGACAGCATTCCCCTTGTGTAGGTACGTGCATACACAAACTAGTCCTCTGTCTTAAGTAAATTTGGAGTCTTGATGTACGATGGATTCTCATCCTTGTTCCACACAGCTGGAAGCAAGAGCTAAAAATGGCCACTTTTCACTGCTGCTTTAAAATTAAAAAGAGTCTTCCAATATTGAGCAAAACTGCATTTCAGCAACAAATGAATAAAAAAAAAAAAAAAAAAAACTTTTGCCATTACCTATTTTAAGCAATGCTTTGACTTATTGTAAGGGGCACAGACGAACAAGATAAATATGTAGATCTTCACTTGAAATGTAGGCAGGAGAGACAGTCCAGTGCATTTGCAGAGTATTTTGGTTTAAGCAGTTCAAAGAATACTTTCTTCTTCAAAGTCAAATTTCACCACCACTGGCCGGGTCATGTTCCACTTCTTATTTCGATTCCTATCCTCGATGAACTCCTGGTAAGGATCTTTCTTTGAAATTGCTTTCTTCGAGCGTACATAACCAAAAAAGACAGTTAATGCCAGGAAAGAGTAAAACAACATGACAAAGAGGATGAAGAAATAGGCATTGTCATATGGTTTGTATTGTGGCTCTTTTTGTTCTGTAGCATTTTTCCTTGTGTCCAGGTTCCTTTCCAAAAGTTGCAGAACACATTGTGAGATGAGAGCAGCTAGAGCTGTTTGGTTCATGTTGGTGAATTAAAAAGCATGTAAGAAAACACGGAGGAGAACGAGCGCCGAGGGGCCCCAAGCAATACTTCATTGAAGTGGGAATCTATCCACTCGCTTTAACAGGACTTGGATCTGGCCTGTAATCATTTCCTCTTTTGGTAAGGAATGCTGTTAAGCACTTATTGGGTCTCAGTCATTTGATAATGAGGCATTTGGCTGATAAGCCTGCCTTGCCTGTGAAGTGAAGTCTATTAATAATAACAATAATGGAACAATAACAAATCCTTGAGACGTACATCTGCCAGGCAGTTTTAAACGTGTGATTTTTTTTTTTTCTCCTTTCCCCCTCACCATATTTGGTGAACAGATCTGTTCAGGTCACTGAGTGAAAACACTTAAAAAGCTCCAGTTGAACATCATAGAGGTCTGGCGGAAAAAATAAAATAAAACAAAACATAACCCACAAACAAAACACACCCTCAGTGGAGGAAGGTGCTTAAGTCTGTCTCTGATTCGACGCACATAAACAAGTCACACACATTTGCAGACAAGCATCTCTAACTGCCCTTCTCAGGTGCAACCTCTCGGCATCTCAGTTGGCAGGCTGTGCAAGAAGATGGCCCAGAATCTGACACCTTTCCACGCAGTCCCTACAGAAAGCCCATGCAAACACATCGCCTGTTGCGTGAACACCAGCATTCAGGATAAGAAAGGGTTTTCAATCTAAGTACTGATATGTTGTTCTCAGCCAGCTGCCATCAGTAAATTAAACATGAAATTTTAACTCTCAGCTGAAATATGACAGCCTCAGAGCTCAAGCAGGAAGCTGAATAATGTCTGTGTAAGCATTAGGGCTGGTAGTCTGTAACTGCATGTTGCCACAGATATGGACCATGCTGGAAAAATGTAAGAGAATAATACCCAAACAGGAAAGATCAGCCTGTAAAGTTGTTCTGGAAAATGAAAACCTTGACTGTCACTGACAAGTGGACTACACTGAATATTTTCAGGCAAGGAGTAAGGGGGTTAAGTCTTCTTCAGCGTGGTTTGTCACAGGTCATGTCTCCTCGCATGATAACAGCAGAGCAGTGCTCTGCAGATTCCTGCTTCCTATTGTGTTTTACAGGCTAGGTCACTCTAAAGTAAATTGTTGTTTTACAAAGTAGTGAAACCTTATCTTGCTACAAAAAAAAAGTCCTTACTGCCACAAACGACAATGCCAGCTGTTTCTTTCTGTGATCTGAATTCTGGGGAGTAAGCACCATGACTTTGAAGTGGAGAGCACATCACCCGACTAGCAGTTTGCCAACTCTGAACTGTTTCTTTAGGCCTGACCCCCTGAACTGATTGTATGATGACTAATTCACATGCTAAGATTGCAGTATATCGGTATCACTAAACAGCCTGCATTTGTCATTAAGGGTTTCTTGTAAAAAGAAAGATGAAAGTGAAGTCTGTAATTTTATATGAGTAGCAGACTATGGTATAAGTACATTTAGAATATTCCACTTCTAGAAGAAATGTTCAGCTCCATGTTTAACTATTTGTTTTAAAATCAGCCTAAAAGAAGAAAAAAAAGAAGAAAAAAGAAAGAAAGAAAAAAAAAATCCTTATAAAGAGCAATGCCAAATCCTGCTCTTGGTTAGAGCCAAGTTATCGGGAGAGATCTTATTCACCTATTCTCATTTGTGAAGGAGAACAGATTTAGAGGACCTAATAGTGTTTTGAGGACAGAAGAGAAAAGCATTATGGTCAGTTTAACTACAAATAAAATACATTTATTAAACTAGTATAAGATCTTCAGGGGAACTATGCCCAATTTATATTCATGTAACTGGAAAAGGATTTTCATTTAGGTTTTGCAACTTTTCCAGAACTCTGTAAACTCTCGTTGTTTGTTTGTTTTTTAAAGAATTCGCTTCAGTAAAAGGAGCATGAGATTCTACATAAATTAAATTGGACACAAGCTAATCCCTGTAAATTTCTTGCCTGCTTGAAAAACCCACGACCTCTGTTTGCCAAGTTTATTGGGCTTTCTAGTACGAGCAATAATAGATAAACAAATAAGGGGGAAGGACAGACAGACAACAGGATGCTGCAACTGAGTAGAAAAACAAGTGACAAGAATCACACCTGTGGACTTGAAGTGATATTTTGGGGTTTACCATGAGTGAGTAGTGCTATGCCTACACTTTACTGTGCTTCTTCAGAGCTGCAGCACCTTACTTCTTGAGGTGCACAGTGCTTGTTTCGTGAAGCGTTTTAATTGATATTAACCTATTCAGTGAACTGACTGTTCCACATATCTCAGCAGTTGCCTATGCTTCTTAACAGCTGCACAGAAATTTGTACTTTCTCTCCTCATGTTTTAAAGGGTCAGATCCATACCAGCCTGAGCCTGCAACCAAGATTACCGTGCTAACACTAGATCACAAAACTCAATGTGTAGACTTCACCCCAGAGGTAGCTCTCTAACTCAGAATCCAGGTACAATAAAGTCAGCTCTATACTTTTCTTTTCATACACACTGCAGGATATTCAGGTCTTCCCTGCAAGCAGAACTACTTTAGCTCACAGCAAGCCCATGATAATCAATATTACATTTTACCAGTTTCCACATAACTACTCATGGTGTAAGCCTCCACATAACGTAAGAAATTATGACATGCAAAGGAAGACTTGCAACCTTAGCACTGCCTACTTTAGGCAAGGTTTAAAGGCCCAACATACACACATACAAGACCGTTACAAACCAAGGAATACACATACCATAGCAGACAAACTCTTCTACCTCCAAGCTCATGGGGTTAGATATAGCCTCCAAGCATTAGGGCCTCAACAGCCCTCCCATCAGCCTTAGGAAGCGTTATGCACCACAGCATAGCGTATTCCTTGCTGCTTCAGAAGAGCTGGCAGATGAGAGCAGTTTGCAAAAGGCTGATAGAACTCAGCTGTGCTGCCCTGGTTTGCTCTTCCTGAAGTGCTCTTGCCCAAACACACCTGTATCAGGAGACAGATGAGATGACCCAACCCCAATTACAGGGAAATGTTCATTCACTGTTCTGCTCCTCTAATACAATCTTGTTTCATTGTAACTTAGGGTGATCTGTGTACTGTATTTGTGTTTAGTTGAACAAATTGATGTTCTGTTAGGCTACACAAACAAACACTGCTTTAGAGTTGCTTTTTCTCTCCTTTCTTTTCACCCTCCCCCTAACAGCTAAAAGTACATAATGGCGCTTTGAACAAGATCCTAAAGAGTTATTTCCATAAAGTGGTCCAATTCTTTTTAGAGATGTAAGTACACAAAATTCTTCAAATGTGGGGGGACAATGAGTGAAGATTAAAAAGAAAGTAAAAGATTAAAAGGAAAAGACCATAAGAAAAACTCAAAGGGGGGAAAAAAGATCAAAAAGAGGATTAACCATGTTACTTGTTGTTTTTCAGAAATTAAAGAAGGATGGAGGATAAGGAATTTGTTTCCTTTTGGCCCTAGAAAAATGCCAATTATGGTAGCTAAATTGCCAGGATCACATATCACTATGCTTTGGAAATGTGAGAAATGGATGGGAAATATAAACACAGGGCAATAGCTTACAGTTATGTTATGAATTAAGCTACAAAAATATCAAGATTTAGTCACTGAATAAGCTGCCAAAGTTAATCTTTCCTGATGAACTTGAGCAGAATCAGAATAGAGGCAACAGAACTGTAGTTTCACAGATCAAAATTGCCTGACTCGCTCATCTTTCCTATCACTAGTCCTCACGCACCTAAAATTTCCACTAAAATCAAAGGAAAGTGCCTGAGTGCACATGGACATAAGATGGAGCTCCTTATCTACTGTGCATATTCATTTTAGGAGGGTTTTGGTTGTTTTTTTTTCAAGTTTAGGTATTAAAAAAATGATATACATGGAGTCTCTTTTTGGCAACAGAGTTTGTGATACTATCCACACTAGTACAGCTTTAGTTTCCATTTAAAGTTTTAAAACATAATACCAGAATAACCTTCGAGGGGGAATGGGAGTGGACAGACAGGGAGACACAGCTTCCTCCCAGGTGCTTTAAATCTAAGGCATTAACACAGCCCTTTACTGATGGTGATGGCAAAAGGAGGCAGGCAGAAATTCCTGCTGCATGTTCGAAGAGTGTCTAAAGCTTGGTTATGATTTGCCTAGATCTACAGGGTAATTTCACCCAAGCCAACTATTTTTACAGAGGCCCACCAGCCGTTTTCACCCTGCTCGGCTCCCACTGAGGTGAGCCTGGCCAGCCCTGGGGACAGCCACCCGGCCCAGGGTGACAGCCAGGAGGGCCTGCCCGAACGATGGGGTCCTCATGCCTGAGACTTTGTCAAGGTCTCAGCCCCAGCACTCACAGTCCAGATTGAGACGTGATCTGGCAAAATGCTCTGAAAGCAAAGCCAGCCTAAAGCTAAGGCTCACAGGAGCAGTCTATTTTGGATTCAAAGCACACTTATTAAATAAATCCCCAGACCCCTCTCACCACCAACACTGGTCCTGACAGTGCCACATCACTGCTCACACACAGATCTTCTGGGATTTCCACAACACTGATGTGGCTCTGATATGTCCCACGGTGGCACCTGCAAAGGCAGGAGGATTTAGTTTTACACAGTGCCCCATGTGACAGAAGCTGAGTGCAGAAATGGCATATGCTGTTCCCAGCCAACCCCAGAAGACAGACAGGCTCTGCCCCGGTTGCTGCACTCAGCTGCTCCTTGCTGATGCCACATACCTAAGGAAAAGACACATTTTGCAGTAGTGAGGGGCACAGCCCTGCCTCCTGTCCCTGGCCACCATGCACCTTCCCCAGGACAGCAGTCCACAGGCGTGAAGCTCTAGTAGGGCTTCACCTTCAGGAGAAAACAACCTGCAGGTTTCTCAGAGGCTTCCCAGTGCCACTCTTGCTGCCTCCCCTGCCTGCCCACGGGGAAAGCCAGGCTTCTGGGTGAGACAAGATGGCTGCTCTGCCCTCACATGCTGCAGCACCCAGTCATGCCAGCCCCCACAGCCGAGTGCTGTCCCCTCCCTGCTCCTACTCCTGAGCTTCCATGGCCCCAGCAAGTGACACCCTCAACAGCCAGCCCTTTGCTCTACCTGGAGCTGCCTCCCTCCGGAGCTGGCAGGCACCGTGTCCCCACAGGATGGGTGCTGCACAGCAGGTCCCCAGCACCTCACCTTGTGCCATCCCCGGGGCCCACCATGCCCCCCCAAAAACTCCTCATGGAGGAGTCATGGAGTCATGGGACCCAGCCTCTGTGAGGGCAGTCACACAGCTGTATGCCGCACGCAGCACATAGACTCATGCCAGTAGCTTATACTACTCTGTGCTTGAAAATCCCTCTGAGGTATAAAAGGAAAGCTGAACTTCATCTTACGTCTGTAACACGTCTTCATCATCCCATTTTCAACTCAGGCAACTCTGACTGCTTAAAAATTTACCTCAGGTTTTACTCCCAGGTGAAACAGGTACCACTTCTGAAGCACTGCGCTTCATATTGGTGCGCTGGGAGCCTCTGGTGCTCTCCATGGCTCCATTCTTCCCCCAAACACCAGATTAAATTTTCAGGTTGCATATGGCATGCAGCCCATAGGAATTCACAATGAAGGGAAGGTGCTCGTGGCCAGAAATGCTCTGCCCCACAGCCTGCCAGGGGGACATCGTGGCAGCACTGCTTCCCTGTCGTCTGTGGGCATGTAGGTCTCACTGAAGCACCAGGGCAGCCACCAATTTTGGAAAGAGTGGGTGAGAGAGAAGCTTGTTAAACTGACATTGTGCTGAGAAAAAAGATCCCTCTGGCAAGCACCAGCGGAGCAGAAAGGCTCAAGGCTGCCAGAGAGGTGCTGGGGAAGTGGCCATGGGGCAGGAGGTGGCCCCAGCCCATGTCTGTACCCTGGGAGACCGTGGGCAGAGTCATTGGGGTGTCAGGACACTGATGGAAGTAGGGAATGTGACAGCACAAGGAGTCTTCAGTCGGAGACAACCATCTCCGGAAGAACCCGGTTGGTCAAACGGTGGTAGCAGACCTGACAGAGGGCCAAGGGCCCCGCGAGTTTCTGCACCTCATGAGGGGCAGGGCGTGAATAGCAGCGGCTCACCTCAGTGCCCCTGAAGCCCCCATAGGCCCTTTGTCACAGTGGATGCAGGGGGCTAAAAGAGCAAAGCCGCTGGAGATTTGTAAACTTTGTAATTATTCCAGTATTCACTGTGGGGACATTCAAGCGAGGGAAAAGAAATTTTGTCCATTTCAGAGCAGAGTGCATGTAACAATCATTCTTAAAAAGCTAAAATTTTATAGGTATATCCACTTGAGATCATTATAAACAAATATATATCTGTGGGGAGAAAAATATTTGTGAAAATGAAATTGCATCCATAAGAAAAAAGCATGGATAATTGCACAGAAACATAAGCAAAACTGAGAACATAATCGTATACAGCACAAGGAAAGATACCAGCACAAGTGCTGAGAGGAGGAGAAGAGACAAGTAGCTTAGCATTTGGTTATGGCCTAAGGGACAAACTTCACTGAAGATGAAGACACCGAATAGTTAATAAAGCTTCTGAACTGTTTCCAATTCTCAGACAAGGAAGCAATAGTTCTGCTCTTATCAGCAATTGCTCTTTCATATTTGTGTACCAAGCTAGCTTTATTAAATTATTCAGCAAGGGTCAAATGTGATGTGTCTTCCTAGTTTTATTATGATTTTTATGACATTGCCTGAGTAGTTGAATAATAAACAGTGCATGACAAAATGCTACAGTGCCTGAGATATCCACAGGCACTCTGGATTACGACCTCTACAGTCATCAATTCTGAGGTAGTATAAGTGCATAAAATGAAGATTTAAGCTATATGTGAGCACTACTACGTGTCACTTGTGGAAGCACGACAGCAAAACAGAACCAAGCTCCAGCACTGTATATATATATACTGATTTTGAAGTCTGCTTCAACGATAAATAGTTTGTAATTTTTAGAACCTGTCCCATGCTGACTAATAATCTCATTACCTGAAGTCTTCAGCTCCCTGTGACCAATGAGAGCTTCCCAGCCTGTGATGAACTGCCCAAAAATGCTGGGACAGAATAGGTAGCAAAAATCTGACAGACCAAAGTGCCTATTACCTACAACGACTGCAGAAGGAGATTGCAATTTTGATTATTTTACAATAGACAAAGATCAGGAACAGATTCAAATCAACTCGTGTGATTAACCCAATGACTCCATATAAATACATGCATTGAATTATAAGTACAGAATAAAGTAAAAGATACACAAAACTTTTTCAGCAGTGGCTAATGAGAATTGCAATGTCAAATCCTTAATCTAAATGAAATACGTATCTAATATTAATTGAACAAAAATTTAGCAATTTAGCATAGTTATTTGCGTTGTTCCAGATTATTTGTGTCTGGCTCTAGGCAACATCTATATGTTATTGGAAAAGCCAAAATAAATTAAAAATGGGATCTTCTAATCAGGATACAGGTATTCTTACAATTATTAAGTGAGTAACTGAACAATACAAAGAGGTTTATGAATTCAAGCTGTTCCTGATTTCTGATGGTCTCATTGATATTGCCTCAATTTTATTTCTTGTTATTTTATACAGACATACCTTTCAGTAATCCGCTTCATAGACATTACGGTCATAAGAATTTATGGATAGAAAACATTGAAAACTTTTATGGCTACTAATGCAGAAAAAAAAACCCTTTTGCTTTACATGTTAGCAGTAACTGAACGCACTGACAAAAAGGAATACATTTCTTGTATTTGAGAATATATTGCAGAATTCATATATAAGAAAAAAAAAGCATCCTTTAATCTGTCATGCTTTTAAGAAAATGTAAATATATCTTTGCTATAAATCATGGGCAGCCTCTGATAATTTGGGGGTGATTTTGGTGTTTCCAAAATTAAGAACATTTGTATTTTTCATCAAGTTTGAATCTCTACATTACAGGTTGACTGCCAGATATTTTAAGTTTGGATTTCCACTGACTCTAACGTAAGGACAGAGATCCCACTTAACCAGCTGCTATAGTCAGGGAGAATATGAGGCTTGGATAGACATTTCGTGCCTTTCAAAATAGCTATAGAAAAGAGTTCAACAGCATTTGTCATATGGGCACACAAGATCTTTGCAGCAATATTGAGTAGAAGACCATGTGATTATTGGAGAGAAAAGTTTAGTCACAGTTTATGTTTTAATGGGATACACTGAATTATCCAGGGAAAACAGACGGAAAATGGCATCCATTAAAAAATAATTATTTTCTCTCATTTAATATTCATTTAATATTATGCATGCTCAAATAAAGGAATTGTAACATACACCAATATTAATATATGCCAAAATTCATATATTTGGATGCAAATATGCCAAATGCATATATTTGGATGGGAGTAGAAGTTACTTTTTGTAAAAGAAGGAAGATTTAAAAGCAAAATATAAATTAAAAATCAGTGTTTTTCATAGGTAATAAATATTTTTTCATCAAAGCTTGTCTCTCAAAAGTTCCTAAATCCTAAATCAATGCCATAAGACAGTTGGTTTAAGCAGCTGTTGTTATTTATTTCCATCTCATAGCACATGCACCACCACCCTGCCCAAAAAAAATAAGTCGTGGGAGGAGGCAGAATCGCAAGATCCAACTTTTTTGCACTCATCAGTGAGCAGGTTTTGGACTCAATTGCTACAGCACATTCCTCTAAGCTATTCTGTGGCATTTATGTCAAATGCAATATCCACAGCAGTCTCATTCCCCTTTGACTTTCTGAGCATTCAGGATTCATATTCCAGAAACATATGTAGCTCCCAAAACTTCTTCAGCCTTGACAGTGATAACAAGAAGGAATCAGCAGTACCCCAAGAAATCCCTACAGCTCTGTCAGCAATTCCTGCGGCATGTCATAAATCAGGAACCTGCTTAGTTCCTCTGCCCCAGCTCCTCACTTCCTCTCACAGAGCTCATGCCAGGTCTCTGCTTGTACAACTTGCCTGCAAGAGGGCTGGGTGATTTTCTCATGTCTTGTTTCCAGGCTCACCAGCTCTGCACTGGTATCTCATGCAAGGAAGATCTTTGGAGACATTTAAAACCAAGGATGGAGGCAGCCAAAATGCCCGCTGCCTAGCTTCAGGTCCAGAAAGCACCTCACCAGCAGTTCTACGGATGGGGGGAGAAATCACAGCTCTGTCCCACCCCCCACAGCTGCTGGAATAGAGGATGACAGATGGAAAAAGTGGTGTTACAATGATCCTGCATGTATATCTGTAACAAAGGTACATCCTTTCTTTTGGGGAAGGAACAATCACACAGCCCTCACCCAGTTCCAAACTGTGCAGGCTGTTTTTTGTCCTGTCCTTTATAACAAATGTATTGCAAGTGGGGAAAAAAGGGCTTGTTGGAGCTTTTTATCAAACAAACCTAGGACACTGTGCAAATGTCAGTGCTCAAGTACTCAGACGAGAGGACAGATGAACACTGAACACACTAACAACAGAAAAACGAGCTGTTTAGAGCATGGAAATAGGTATTAATAAGAAACTTAAATTGTAATTGTCACAAAAATTTAAAATGTACCAGATTAACATAAAACAAACAAAAAAATCCCCTTTTCTCATTTTTCAGCATTTTTAATGTTCTCTTTTCTAAGGTTTATTTCTTCCTTTTCCAACAGAAAATGGAAAGGAAAGGAAAGGAAAGAAAGGAAAGGAAAGGAAGGAAAGGAAAGGAAAGGAAAGGAAAGGAAAGGAAAGGAAGGAAAGGAAAGGAAAGGAAAGAAAGGAAAGGAAAGGAAAGGAAGGAAAGGAAAGGAAAGGAAAGAAAGGAAAGGAAAGGAAAGGAAAGAAGAAAGGAAAGGAAAGGAAAGGAAAGGAAAGGAAAGGAAAGGAAAGGAAAGGAAAGGAAAGGAAAGGAAAGGAAAGGAAAGAAAGGAAAGGAGTTCATAAGTAGGCTCTGAAAAATTCAAGGTAGTAATTTCCCCCACCAGTAGTGAGGAAATTTCATGTCCACCAAGCTTCAAACACCAGTGTGCCACTGAAGCACATCCTGTTTGTTTAGAATGGTCTTTTCCCATGGTTCACTCTGCTTGTGCCAAGTTAGCCCTGTGAACAAATTATTGAGGCTTTTAAGGGGGGAAATAAATCACCACAGAAACTGCAGATAAGTGATTACAAAGTTCTGGCATTGTGTGAAACCATCCTGGCTGACCTCCTTGTGCTGGGTTTAACTCTTTCAAATGCACAGTAAAGGCACGAGGCTTTTGTTGTTGTTGGGAAGACGTACAGTACCGGTAGCACTTCAAAATGTCATAGCTCCTTAACAAACCCAGACTGCTGAGTGGTATAGGAGCAGAAGTGGGCACAGAGGCTGCCCAAGGCTACTGCAGCTCTGGGATGCATGCAGAAGACACTTACATAAGGAATACAGCTTTAAGTTGAAGATAACATGGTTTATTTCTTCATGGTATTCAGATTAAAATGTATCAATGTATTTAGCACAATACTACATTTTAGGACAAAATCATCAGTGCTTTGCAAGTCTTCATAACTGTTTATTCATTATAAATAGTAAATATTTACTGAGCTTTTTACATGAAAGACGTTTGTTTTTTTTTTTCTTGTTGGATTTTTATTTTTTTACAACACATGTTGTTGGTAGAGGCTGCAACACAAAGATATCTCATTTTTCCCTCACCCTTAAGACCAATGTGTGAACTAACCTCTGTACTGAACCTAGTCTAATGCACTACTTCATAGTCCTTAACACTAAAAGGAATGTATTTGTGTTCTGCCTCCCTCTTTGTTCCAAGAATAGAGAGAAATAAATAACACCGCCTTCCATCTTCCTGTTCCTCTCAACATCACAAAACACAAATTTATTGACATTCTAAAATGTCACAATGCAAACTTCTTGTAAACCTTGGTTCCTATAATTATTTTCTATATTGGATATCACTGTATAATTTAAACAAATGTGTCATGTACAGGTCCATCTCTGTTAATGTCCTGTACATCACTAAAAAATGTAAACGTAATCATTTTTTCTTATTGTTTCCTGAAAATGACCTTTAAATCATGATTAGCAAGCTGGATTTTAGTTGTCCAGCACACTGCAACATTTCTGTACTTTTTCATCAGCATCAGGAATTATGCACTGCAAAAATAAAAGTACCTGCAAAAATATAGTTCTGATTCTATCTATATGACTTTGGATGATCCCAAAGTTTGTGTGAGGTACACAGTATTGCACATTGCTAGGCAGTTGTGAAAAATCAGTCACGTTGTTGGTTTTCTTCCTCTGTGTTTGTTCGAAAAGGTACAATGGACTAGGAAAACTCCACATAAAAAGATAAAGTGTGTTTTTCATGTTACACAAGATCTTGTCTCTTGGTAAAGTAAAACTTGCAAGTTACGTTTATTGACAACATGATTACAAAAGCATGGTAAGATAACCAGTAGGTTGCTCTGGAAGTCTTTTGCACTTATCCTAGCTTCCTATGGACTGTGATATTTCCTCTTGATGACAATTTCCAGTGTGTAAAATGAAAGAGGTTCTGCTGCCCATGCTTCAGAAACTGGGCAGCTTTAAAGTTAGACTAAAGTCAGCACTGGATGTCAGATGAGTCACAGTATGCAGAGATCAACTGTTAAATTTCAAAATGTTCCATTTTCAAATGTTCCATTTGCCCCAATCAATGAACATTAATTTCAAAAACAAAAAACGGAATGTTTTGCCAGGCAGCGATATTAAATACTGCTCTGTTTTGTATACCCATTCATAATGAACCATGTCGCATTTATTTATTCATTATTGCTTTTGGCCTTTGTCTTCTGTATAGCTTTGTCCAGCCTTCAAAAGTCTACTAAAAGCTATGACTGAGAGAACATAACAAGCCTGCTCCTCTCCTTGGGATTGCCCCAGTTTAGACTGAAGTGTGTTGAGAAGATCCCTGGTATCCAAGCACTGGAGTGAGACCGGAAAACAACACCAGCTTTAACTTGAAGTGGACAGTTCATTTATGCAATATCTGGCTTCAGATAATGAAAGGCACCTGCAAAAAAAACAAAAGAAGCTTTTTAAGTCATGCTGTGACAACCTCACAGCATGGGGCCATGCCAACTACAGGTTGACATTGTCATATTTAATACTGATATATCAAAGGAAAGGGACTAATATTTTTATTCCTAGGACAAGTTTGACAAAACTCTATGTATCTAGGATTATATACTGTAATGATTCTTGAGCTGACCTCATTAAGAACATGTGTTTCTAATAATGGAATGCCAGTGGTTATTTCATTTTGGACAACCCTTATGTTTTACCTAATGGCAATCAGGTTTCATGTCTCAACAATTAATAACATCAAGATGTTGTTGACATCACTTAAGAAAATAATTATGCAGCAGAAATCTTGCTTGAACAATCAGCTATCTCACCAGTGCTCTCTGCTCAGCTTTGGAGAGAAGTAGCAGTCAGCCATTAGGGTCTATTCTCATGATTTTCTTTGTTCCAGACAGAAAATACAGATCATTGATAAACAGCTGCCGCACTTCACTGTGCAAATGTCCCAGTACTCACTTTGTCCATATTGTCCGTACTGGTAGCCTGTGACAGGGTCCATGCTGTAGCCCGTGGTGCTGTAGGTTGGTGGGCAGTAGGACTGGGACGTAGGCAGGCTGTCTAAACTCTTCATGTGCTCTAGCCGTTGACTGCAGCTGGCTGAGACCGTGGTGGTAGGCTCCAGGCCCCCAGTCAAAGGGGACAGGGCATAATCAGTTTGGGGCTGGTGGGGCACACCACCATGGTTAGTCAAGAGTCCCATTACCTAAAATTAAAAACAGAATAATAGAGTTAAAATACATGGGAAACTGTATTGCATATAGAGCCACAGGAGCCCTCAAGCCTGACATTAGATTTCCTAAAATAGGTGGACTTGGTATTCAGTCTATGCTTTAATACAAAGAGAACAAAAAGATATGTAATCCATCAAAAATAAAAACTGATGGTTAGCAACCCATAAAAATCAATACCAAGGCCACAGAAGGAAAAGTAATATCAAAACCTATTATGATTTTTGAGTGCCTGGTCCTATGCCCCTGCAGATGTTTATTCCTCGAGGACTCAATTACAAGAGAGTAAGAAACTGGTAGTGGCTTTTTAGCCATGCTGCTCTTCATGGTCTACCAACACAGAAAAGCTACAAGGAAGTTTACAACTTTTTTTTTTTTCCCTTAAGATCAGCAGTCACTAAAATGAAAATAATTTGGAGTGGATCACAGCAACACCACTGACAGAAGTAATAAAGAATCCCAGCACAAAGAAGAACATGAGTATGTGGGGAACAGGCAGAGCAGCCCTAGCTCCTGCTGCTGGGTGTACTGTGAGCTGCTCTGAAGAAATGAATGTGAAAAAACACTGGTCATAATACCACTTCTCAATTTAATAATCTGAGTTAGAGAGGACAACAAAAAGGGTATGGCTTTCCAGACTGGCTTCAAGTCAGCTTTGACTCCCTTAATAAGCTGCCCATACACAAACAGTTACAAAATCAACAACAGTGTTGAGATTAGGTGACAAAAGATTTCAGAAAATTATATAGTTTTCTCTAAAAAAGCTCAGCCCGCTAGGTTGTGATTTCCAGCAGAAGTCCACAAAAAATTTCCAAAACACTTCTGCTTCTGAACAGGAGTGAGGGAAGCCACTCCCTTGTAAGTTCTTGATTTACAAAGATGAACTCACACTACAGAATTTGTATTTCCATTCCCAGCACAATTCTAGGAACATTTTGAAAATAAGCCCTATTGAGAGAATAGCTTGCTTCTGTTGGAATAAATTGCACTTCAAAGTCCGAGAAACAGTCTGCAGGTTAAAACTGAGGGATCACATACAGCTTCTGCCAAAACAGCATATTTTGGTAATTTTCTGGTTGTTCTTCCTCCAAAAAAGGCATTACAGATATCTGATACATGCTTTTTTGATAAGCATTTTGCTTTACTGCACTTCTTAACACAACCTACAAAAATTATTAAAATTGCAGTTTATTTTGTAAAGAATAAATCCATGGTAATATGAACATGTCTGGTTCCTAAAGTTCTGGTGCCCCTTCTTGAACTGTTTTTATTTTACATCACAAAAGAAGGGGGATTATTGTTGTAAGGAGCTCGTTGTCCCAGGTCCGCAAGCTCTGAATTCTGTTTGTTTTTAATAAATAAGTGAAACAAGCCCAAGGGATCATAACTTAAGTAGGAAGAAAGACAAACCCAGGTCTTGTAAGACCTGTCTGATAAGGAAAAGAACAAGAGGCATAAGCACAGTACTTCAAAAAGTGACACCCAGCTGCCTGCATCAAAAACATAAAACATTTCTGCATCAGATATACTCAAGACATCTCACTGAGACAAAAAAAAAAAAAAAAAAGCTCAGAAAAGTTCAATTCTACTTATAGCAACAGAGTTTTCACTTAAGTTCCACTAATCAGAAAATGTGAGTCTAACTCAATGTATTTTCTGAAAGTTTCACAAATTGTAGTATTCATCCAAAAAAATGAAGTATATCCATAGATGTCATTTAGATACTGAAATCCTTTCACTTAAGTTAAAAACACAAATAAAGAACTTGGATTCAGATTATAAGGTATTTTATATTTAATTCAAATCACCTTTTCAATGAATAAAGCCTATTAAAAGAATCTGAAATTAATAAAAAGCAATTTAAAAAGTCCTTGTAACTGCTATAGATTAAAAAGTCATCTTACTAGAATGACAGCCTGCATGGTATTTTGTCCCAAACAACTCTAAAAATTGAAACAACTGGCCTCTCAACTTTTTCTCCTCAAAATCGGATCCTGAAAAATATTAAATTTTTTAAAGATTGCTTTAGTAAGTTTTGCTATTTTAGGAACTACAAATATTTTTCTTGTACTTTTGGAAAATAATATGATCCTGAAAATCCAGCATGTTTAGTGAACTGACATTGCATCAGGAGGATACAATATTAAATATATTATAACCCAAAAGAACACAGGTTATACTAATCTTCATCCTTTAAATTTAAGGTTACAGACTTAAAAGAATAGAAAAATCAGCAAAAATTTATAACATAACTTAAACACACTGAAAATTACTGATTTGAAAAATATTTATATTGGCACAAGTATCATGGTTTTGACTACAGTTGAATACAAACATGGTTTATCAGGAATCTGAGACGAGCGCACAACCCTTTCCATTCCTGTACATCACCTACGTGATCCCACTGTTTACTGGATTTTAGCATGTTCCGTTCCAAATTCAAGAGCAGGGAGAACAACCCGGGCTTGTGTTGCCTCACAGCCCCGCTGGAGTCCTGATGCCAGCCTCCTCTGCATGCAAGCTCTCACACCACACATCATCTCTACCACGAGTTTTATGACCGATTGCTAAGTTGGGCAAGCAGCTGTTTTACCAACTACATACTCCAAGTAACTAAACTCTTTTTCTGTTTAATATTTCCAATAGAACAGAGCCCAAGATAATATCATTGGGATTTTGACAGCAAAAACACTGAGCCTAAAATCTTTGGGACTGGAATTTATTTTAGAATTAGAGATTACCCTTGAAATCTAAATGTGGATCCATACCTGGTCTCAAAACACACTCAAAGTTTGGTAGCATCTGTATTTGGAGAGGGATTTGTTTTCTCTGACAAATTAGAGTTAGCACTTGATGAGATCTAATTTTTTAAAAATTATTCAGATAATAATACAAGTCTTTAGGTATCTTTTATTAAGAGCACATGCACCTAACAGACGCTTTGGAGCAGAACTGACACAGTTCCTTATCTTTGAGGTGGAGAAAACTGAAGCAACGATCTTCTCAGAAATATCTTCTTCAGAAGCCTTAGGAATCATCCTGCAGTTGATTAGTATCTAAATAATTAGATTTTTGGTTATGTCTGTTTGGAAAGCTATAAGGGAAGTAGCCCCAGGGTAGAAGTCTTTTGCATGGTATGTGCCATGACCTTATCACCCATACACGGAGTTACAGGAAGGGCATGGCTGACTTTCACCTAATCAATTAGATGGCCATTAATGGGCCACGTCTGCCAGATACTCAGCACCCTCAGCTTAGTAGCATATGAGAGACATGAAGATCTGGGTTTTGCAGCTCAGATCTTCTGCTAGAATGAAAAAGTACAGTTCTAAATAAGTAAATAGATTTGGTTCTTCATTAATTATTACAAAATATTTGCTCAGTCCACATGCCAGCCAAATTACTGGAAAATATGTACTTCCCTCTGAATTAATTTGGGAAAACTGAAGTGGTAATTGTCACCCACACTGAGCTGGATCCCAAAGAAGTTAAAAAGAAGAAAATCAAAATGCTGATTTAAGACCTAGAAGTAAATGTTGCTGAAACTATTCAATTTATTTTAGAAAATAATTCCTATATATGGAAGAAAAACAAGAACAAAAACAACAGCAAAAAAAAAAAAAAAAAAAACACAGACCACCAGGCTGTAAGGTTTAGAAATGTGGGTATATACAATAAAAGACACTACAGACAATTAATAAAATAAATATATTCCATTAGAAAACAAAGATTCATTTGGAAATATCAGAAAGAACACAGTGAACTGCAACTATCAAACTGCAGAAATGTTTTCAGAGAGCACATCCCAAACAATCCAAAATATTCATTAGAATAAATCTTTAGCTGTGGGGTCAACACAGCATCACTAGATGAGGTTATGATCCAAAAAGAGGAAGAGAAATTGAATGATGAAAGCCTTGAAAACCATGTACGCAACATCTGGTCCATTATCAGCTATTAGAAAATACTTCTATTATCAACAAAATAAAGTCCATTAAACTGAGAAAAGGCTTATTCCATTTAAATGAAACATTATGCCTGTTAATGTGGTTGGTATTTTAGGATGTAGGACCTACCATAGGCACAATAAAATTCTCATATGTTTTAATTCATTTACGCATGCCTGCGTTTAATATGCTTTGTGACCATGTCTGCAATTAATATGATTTATGAGTAAAGAACATGTGCAATATTTTTTGGGGTACAGTGATACATTTTTCCCCCTCCTGTGAATGAAAGATTTAATGAAACAGCTCAAGGAAAATTGTTGGCAGTTAACGTATTAAGTTGAACTGACAGAATCATGAGTAAACTTTAGTGGAGTTAATGATATCCTCTTATCTGACCCTGACACATTTGCAGCATGTAATTTACAGAAGCTCTGTCCAGGGAATCTTGACAAATGCTCCTAACGATGTCAGGGCAATGTTCCATTCTAATGTAAAACAGATGTGGGTCAGATACCCTCATTCATCACAAACAGTGAAAATTTCAAACTCCTTCTGAGATGAATGGCATTACCTGCTGTTAACTCTTTTCACTGTAGAAAAGTCTCTCAAAAACAAAATATTGCACTGTAAACAACAAAAATGATTGTCCTAATGTGCTAGAATGACAGATTTTAGAAGATTAAATTAGATTAATTAGCTGCATGGACGTATGCCCGTAAGGTCCTAGAACTATGTTGCTATTTCTTAAATATGAATATTTCTGCTTTTATATATGAAGAGACCCAAGAGATTTATTTTTTCCCCCCAATGGCAAGCGCTGGGAACCAAATAGCTGCTTAGTGTAAATTGGAGCAAATACACTGACTTTGAACATCCAAAAATCTGACCTTCTGCATAATCAAATCAAATGAGGCCTCTCAGTGATTTCACACCACCAAACATCAGTGAAATCAGAGAAGGTGCAGTGGTGTACAGTTAGGACAACTGAGAGGATAACTTGATCCTTCAAGAATTGTATTTTTATCTACAGGAGATTACTGATGTCCACAGCATTACCACAGTCTGCCACTAAATCAGTGCCTTTTTTCAATCATTGGATCATGGAAGCACAGGGCTAGGTAACACTATCAAAATAATTAAGAGAAAGGAATTCTCTAGAATTAGAAATGGAAAAGCTTCAAAAACATCAGTAAGACTGAAAAGGCAAAACAGAAGACCCAAAGATGAACATATACTCATTTTTAAAATATATTATTTATATATAATATATAAAATGTATTTAAATATTTATGTTTTAAATACATAAATATTAAGCATCTCAAAACTGTTAGGCAGTCTTGTATATTGTAGGTGTTGGCTTGTGAGTTTAAATGCTTAAATATGGCAATATTACTTACAACGGTTCATAACATGCCTAAATTTTGGGTCATGTTACCCTTTCTCCATGAACTCTTCTCCCACCTTCTCAACCCAAAATACAAAAGGAAGATTCCAGCCATCATGAAAAAGTTAGAGACAGCTGGACTCTGACATACCTCCCCTTCACAACTGGGGCACATGGTGTTGTTCTCTCTGAACGTCAAACAAGAGGCTTTCAATAATGTCTATGCCAGGGACTCTAATGCCAGGCTAATCATCGCCGGGGACAAACGTGCACCTATTTTGCCAACTGGACCAGGGTAAGCCTCTTTGCGTTCTGACTCAGCATTCAGTCTTCCTTTTATAAAACCAAATCAATTTATAAAATTAGGGCTGCTACTGATACCCTGGCAAAAATCAATGAAAAAATTAAAGCAGTTCTCTCTTGAGATGTAGCAAATTTTGAAGCAAATTGAGTCCCGTGCATTTACAGACAGAGGCATCACTTTCTAGAATAACTTTGCTATGGATGAAATTTTGCTCTTTCTGATTCTGCCACGATATATGCTTTTCACTGAATAACACTGTGGTATTCTTAGTCTTTTCCTTAGGAAATCTAAAACACAGAGCATAAGTAGTTACTTAAGCATGCCATCTGTGATTATTCACGACAAAACCCTCATTCACGTACCAGCCATTAGTTGAATAAATATGCAAGTATTTAGATTCCTGTTGATATTTCCATTTCATAAATTCATTAAAAAATTAAAAGTTTAGTGCATGCCAATCACATACTATATGAAGAGCTGACTCATAATTTCACTTACGTGGTTTAACATCTAAGTGTAGCAAAAGCAAAAAAGTACTTTTAAGGGCTGCAGTACAGTTGAATATTCATCCTATGTATATTCTAAATGATACAAATTATTATGAAAACAGATAAGTCAGTTTTGTGGGAATTCTAAAACTTTCAACATCGCATTGTACAGACTGATTTTTCTGTTCTTGTGACGTCTGTTAATTAATTTATTTTTAAAAGTCATACATGAAATTACCACAAATACTTGTTCACAAATTTAAAAATATAACATATCAGCAATTGTACTTTTTTTTTTTTTAACCATAGTTTGTTTTAAACTCTCATGTAAATAAAAATAAATTAGATAAATTGGGAATTGTCGGGGTGGAGGAAGCTCAGGTTTTGTTTTTGAAAGAAATTTTCATCTGAACAATTTTTGTCATGAAACAGCATCCAGACCTAGCAACAGGGATCCATCTAGCATTCAAAACCGTAGACTATTTCAAAATATATAAATTTAACAGCAGTCAAGGTTTCTGGATAAGTGGTATCTTCTTATAATGCCAAAATGAAACGACTTAAGAAGGAAAAATTCAAACACAATTAAAAATTTGTTATATTATTGTTTGAGGCTGTAACATGATAAAAAGGGATTAAAAAAAAGTCACTACACTTATATTTTATACATACTTTGTTATTTTACTCTTACATTTTTGTGTTCAAGAGACCTATAGTTTAAATATTTTAAATATTTGTTCTTATAAAATTACAGTACAATTGGCTAGAAGTTCCAGCAAAGTCCAGAGCTTTTTTTAATATTTCCATGTAAGATTTCCAAGCTGTAAGAGCAGACCTGTTTTTGGAGGCTGAATCCTGCCCCAGAAAAATTTCTGGCAGGGTGAGGGTGAAGGTGGAAAAAGGACAAGGGAGATAAGTTAAGGTGGACATTGAAAATGTAAGGTCACCGGTTTATTGTTGTACTTATACTAATATAGAGAGATCACATATATAATAAATACATTAATGTGTATATTATAACTACATATTATATAATCAATATATAATGATGTAATATATACCATATTGATACCTGTTACGTGCTATATAATTATGATATGTATTAATAATCATGATAATTTAAAAATCATGTTATTATTTTTGCGAGGTAACAATTATGAAACTGTTGTATCCCATGTATTTGTATCACACTCCAGAAACAGAAATAATCAATTAACTTTTGTTCCCCATTCTCCCCTTTTTTATTTTAAAAAGAAAAAAAAAAAAAAAAAAAAAAAAAAAAAAAAAGAGCTCATTAAAATCATACCACGTGAATTAACTTTCTTCCTTACAAAGGAATCCCTGACCTCTGTCTCATGTTCTTGGCCATTAAGTGAAGAACTCTCAAAGTTGAGACCTCAGTTACAAATGTCATGAGCTTCTGACTGGTGTGGGACTTAGATTCAAATGAAATGTTTTCTATGGACAACCAGTTGGATACTAATTAGAAGGTACTGGAAAGAACATAATAAGAAATTAATAGTTGCATTTTTTCTTCCTGTTTCTGTTAATGAGGAAATGCAAGGTTTTAGCCACTGGTCCCAGTGTTCCCTTAAAAACAGAGTTTCCAAGACAATATGAACATATTTAACTGATTTGACAGCTGCCATCAGATCCATACTTCAGCTTAATGAAAACCAAGTGCTCTCAAAGACTTAAGAGAAGCCAATTACTTAAGATCTATCTCACCAAGAAGAGTTACAGGTTAATTCTTAAACTCATGCAGTGAAATGTTTTGACAGTAAGGGAAAGAAACCTTGAAACAGCTGGTATTTTTACTACTGTTCACAAAAAAAAAGTTTGGAATTTTCTTATCAAGATTGTTCCTGAGCTCCAGGTAATTACATGAGAACTGCAAAGTATTTTCAAGACTGTTATGATATTCTATGCAAGCGTTCAACATTCAGTCCACTTCCCATTTTGAAAATACAATCTCTAAAGCTGCTAGTTTGACTCAGTCAGGAAGACAATAAGGGAGAGGAAAAAGGACTCCGAAGTTTTCTAGAGGGCAAGGAGGAAAAAAACAGCCTGATGTCCAGTGGGATACAGGTCGCATACATTCATTCTTTTTTCATTAAAAAAATTAACAGTGAAGCAGTGTTTAAGCCCGGGTATCCTATATGTTAAATGCAGGAAGCAAGTAGCCTCACGGGCAGCAAGGTGCGTACAGTATTGCTGCTCGATCTGAACCCAAGAGCAGTCTGAAATAGCACCCTTCAAAACCTGCAAACTGTCTGAACCGCACGGTGTAGGGCAAACTGTGCTACTTTGACATTAATAAAAAGCACATGACAAGGTCAAGGGATGTCCGTGTACACCGGAAAAGACTTTTTCCTTATCTTAAATGAAGCGGTTCAAAATATTGAAATCCTGTCTTAAAAACAATCTGTTCTCCAGGAGGACCATACACCTGCAGCACTCTCAAGACCCATGTTGTGGTAGCCCGTCTGCTGCTTTACAACCAAAGCACTGGGGGTGATTGCTAACGCCATGATCACAAAGTGACATAGCAGTTCAGAGGCACGCTTAAGTCCCGCACACACACATTAACGGAGAGATATGCTATTCCCTAACAATTTTGAGTTAACAAATTTTTGTTAAAAGAAAATGCACTGTGCAACTGAAGCCTAATTTGAAAAGGAAATACAATATTCCCATAAATGTATGCATGAAAGCCAAGAAGCTGCATAATAGGCATAGAAAACACAAAAAATATGCAATTTACATATATTACACACTAATAATCTCCGTTCTGACGTTATACTGAAAGAGCTCTGGCTGAGATGGAGTGCTTGTGGTTTGGTTGCTTTTTCATCAAATACAAACAAGGACGCTCCTGGATATCAGCTCCCCGAGACATCCATCACTGTCTCATTCCTGCAAAAGGCAACCCTCTGCAGGTCTGAGAGACAGGGGTTCCCACCACAGCCAGGTAGTAACGAGCAAACCAGATGAACAAGGAGGATCATCTGTCATCTGGAGGGCATCTGCAGATCTTGTCTTGATGTTAAAAAGGGTTGAATGTTAATAAGATGCGACTCTCCCTATTCTATCATTCATATAAACAAGAACATTGTATTTCCCAACAATCTATCAGCCAGCAAAACAGGTACCTTAAGGAGAATTCCGCTTATTAAAACTGACCAAGACAGTCCTCTGCCTTACAAGTTCATGGCTAACATGATAAAAATAAAGTTACAGCACCCTACTCATTTCCACTTTTCCTCTGTGCTTCACCCAGTGCTTGCCTTAACCAGCACATTTGTCCATCAGCCCCAAGAACAAAGATAGAAAGAAAACATCCTGAACAGTAAATAAAGCATTCATCAGCGCATGTCAGACCCTCATTTAGAATAAACTGAAGTCAAAGAGGAAGAGGAGTTTTGTGTCTGGCAAGACTACAATCCTGTGAATATTAGATTTTGGTCTGCATATTCTGAGGTTTGGTTTGTTTTTGTTTTTTTTTTTTTAATTGCAAAAGACTATTTGGGCTTCAGACAGAGCCCTGGGTCACTGTAAATTCAGCTTTAAACACAGTATATCCCATGCTCGTCTGAGAGAGACATCGATGGGTGGAAACATTATGCTAATTGCTCACACACCCAGATTTATTGTGGTCAAAAATCCACCAGCTAGTAAAAAGACTCTCTTTCCTTCTCATCTAAATTCCACACACACACACAGGGCACTGCAACACAGCCACTCAGCAAGAAAATTCCTGTTTTTCTCTTCATAAGATCGCCAGCACAGGACTGGTTTAGACTTTCTGGCTACACTGACCTCCCATCTTGGCCAGCACCTGGCCACCTGCTGCACGCAGGGTCCCGAAGAAGCCTGACCTGGGACCAAACCCCCAAGTGACGCAGCATTTCACACCCAGAAGTGCAGCACATACGTGACACCAATGTTTTAGGCTCATCGTTCAGGCATAAAGCACAATTGTTTCTCTAGAGTCCCGCAGTTTGTTTCACATTATGTACATAGTTCACCCAAGGAAAAGGACAGAAATAGCTGCAGAAGCACAAAGCCTAGGTATGGCATTTAACACCGTGGCATCTCAGTCTTTGTTTAGGCCCTAAAACTGTTTCAGAAGATCTGTTGGTAACACTGCACGAGTATTTCAGGGATTTTTTTTTTTAGTTAATTTGTTTGCTCTGTTGGGTGAATGAAAGATCTTTATCAGCCAGTCAGGTTCATCATTCAGTTGTCAAGAAGCTGTTCAACATCTAAATGGATATAACTAATCTCTTGTGTACTTGCAGTGATGAACATGACATTAGTTTTTGAGTGATCAGCTTCCTCCTACACTTGTTGGTAAAGGTGCAAAATAAGGCCAGCAGCTTTAAACACTGGGGAAGAAAAACGTTTCAAATGCCTAAGATTGTTTTTTTTTGTTGTTGTTTTTAAAAATTGTTGGTTTTTTTTTTTTTTTAAAAAAAAAAAAAAAAAAAAAAAAAAAAAAAACAAACAAACACAGAAGATTCATAGCTTAAAGACAGGGCTGGGTGTAAAGAAGCCCAGCAACTGATTAAAGAAGTCTAATCTGCTCTGGGATCTCTTTTTGATTATATCAAACCTCAAATCAGCAAGACTTTGGGGGGGAGGAAACCTGGCCTCACTTTTTTGTCCCACTTTCCCAGACATCACAAGATTTCTTTACTGTTGTGCTCAACTTCTATGTCACAGACAATAAAAGCTTTGTGAAAGAAAAAAAGATCACATTTTCCATAGCCAGAACCAACATACATTTAAACTGACACTAACAACTACTTTTGATGGATTAACACTGAATCCCAGAAAGATATTTATGTCAAAATTGTGGAAGCCTTGCACACTACGAAACCATCCATTAAAAAATATATATAAATTGAAGCAACTAGTATAGTGTCTTGGCTTTTGTTGGGGATTGCATTTATAAATCAGAATTCTTTAGAACAAAATCCATTCAAGCCTTGTTGGAAGTACATCCATTTGTTTTTCTGTTGGTATTTTTTTCCTGAGGTTTCAAGCCATAAAGTTTTGTACCCCACTCTATGCTATAGGAATCTGTGAAACTTAATTACATTTACTGTTACAAAAAAGGGTTTATGAACTTTTGCCTTTGGGCAAAAATGTTTATTTCATTGCCTTTGTTATTCATTCTTTTCAACTCCAGTGCCTTTGAACTTTTCAGCTGCACAGAGTTATCACCGTTGCACAGGAACCAGGAACTGTACTCCCGAGATGCAAACCACAAGTTGAAGAAAACGAAGGAGGCAAAGATATACGAGTCGTTATTTTGGCCACCCTTTGTGCCATTAAAATCTCATTTTCTGCCTATTAGAATGCCCTCTCCCTGCTTAGGCAGTGGTGATAGTCAGTGATTAGTGTGTAATTGAGTATAATTGTCTTTTCACTTTTCATTTGTGTCATTCTGAGCTTCTCTCTGTTTTTCTAACCACTGAGAGGAAAAAAGGGTAGAAAGAAGATAAAGCCGTTAAAACTCTCACTTTCAGCCCTGAAGAGATTCCTGATTGTAATTATAGATTGCATCCTCTTTGTGACTTCTCAGAATTTACTGGACATCTCTTTCTGAGCACCTGGGCATAGCTTTTGCTAATAAAATAAACTGCCATCTATTCAAGTTTAACTAATAATGTCAGCTTCAGACAGATGCCACATGTAGGAAAATTTAACCAACCTTTTGACACTCAATTATCAAGGCAATTTATTAACATGATTTCCTAAAAAGAGCTCATGCAAATTAGAAAAACAATTATGGTATTCATGCATTTATATATTGCCAAAGAGCAGTAATACTCCTAATTTATGTATTTATAACTCGATTACAGCTCAGCTCAATGTGTATTGTTCAGCCCTTGGAACTCCCTTAGTACAACCTGCCTGTGATTTCCCGCACTGTTTGGTAAAATCTCTGTGAGGTTATTTTAAAGAAATTTTATTCACACAAAAACTACAAGATCTACATTCTGTACCTAGCCATGGATCTTCAGAAAAATAGCAGTACATTACCAATGCTTGACAACTGAATGTAAACACAAAGCCTGCATGATTACATTATAAATCACTTGAAATTAAATATAAGCTATGACTCTTGATTCAGTCAGTAGGAAGAAAAAAATAAAAAGAAGGAAACTAGCAAACTGAAATCATGTGGGTTGTATAAAGAATACATTATGGTTTAAATTTGGCAATTCATTATACTGTGGCCTGAGGGAATAGACTCTTTGGTTCTGGTATACAGCAAATCCTCTGTCTGAAAACACAGGACTGACCTGAGGTGAAAGGCCATTGCCAATGGCAGGGTTCATGGGATTTGAGGGCCCGGACGGAGGCACAAAGCTGTCTGTATAGCTGGAAAATCCATGCCTGGTGCTGGGTAGGCAATAGGCAGTGCTGCTCTCTGGATTCGAAGGGAGGCTGCTTTGGTGTACAGTGCTTGGAGGAAGAGGCTGAGGTCTATGGACTGTACTGCTTGGATCAGACACGGCTGGAAGCAAAAGAAACATGTTGATCATTTTCCTTCTTTTTTTTCCTGGCGTAATAAGTTCATTATGTGAAGCTCGACTTGATATAATTTCACCAGAACCTTCATGTAAGTACTGGTTATATAGAATGGTAAGCCTTCAACACTGTTGGATATTTAGCTGGCCAGTTAAATGACATAAAAATTCCATGAAATCACCATTATTAAATAGATTGTAAAAACCATAACAACAGACACAGGCACTTTTCAGACAATTCTTAGCAGGCACATTGTTTAGAATTGACAACGCAAAATTATATATAATATATACAAATAAATATATTTTATATGGTTTATATAGTTATATATAAGCATGTAAAAAATATATATATGCACAAAGGCAAAGCTTTGTTTGGAAGACAGGCTTATTCCCTTCCTCATCGCAGCACAGAAATTCTGCCATGGTTTATACTGAAACTAGCAATGGATGGGAGAAGTCCCGGGCTTTACAAAATTCCCCTAATTAGAACATAACCTGGCAACAACATCCACCAACAGTTAGCATACAATGCCTCATGGAGGCAGCAAAGAGAGTGCAGTAACAGTAACTTGGCTTATACAATCTCACCTGTAAGGCTTTTCCGTAAGAGTAGGGTCTAGTATAACCTAGATTTAAAGCTCTGTTTTCCCCTTCTCCAACCCATCCAGGTTCAAAGCATTTGGTAAAGTTAAGAAAGATTTTTACCATACTGAGACTTGCTACTATTTGATGCAAAATGGTGGTCTGAAGTGCTGTTTATTTCCAACATCAGGTAACTACTCAGAGTACTTACAGAAGTTTCCAGTGCACCAGCATCAAAAGCAATGAAGAGGACAGGACACGACACTCTCAGCAAAGGAGGCCAATGCAGCACAAAGGTAGGGAAATGTGCACATCACAGTACCAGCAGAGCTCCTCTGCAGTGCATGAGGCTATTATTTCCCTATAACTAGCACCCTTCGTGTGTGACCATCTCTTTCTTGCAGCAAAACAAACACTAATCTGTACATGTTTAAAATAAGCAGGCTCACAAGGCCATCACTGATTTGGACCCTAAAGTAGCCAACACTCTTTTTTTCTATATTTGCCAAGAAAATGTTTCTGTAATAGATCAAGACAGGAACCCCCCAATAACACTATGTTAACCAAGTACCTGTTTGCTACTGTACCTTGCGGTATGGAGGTGGGCTGGTAGGATGGCTCGGAGAGCTGGTATGTCGGCAAAGTTGGCATGGCGCTGGGTGGAAATCCTCCTGGGATCAGATGGTTGAAAGCCATCAGTTGGTTGGCTCCTGCCTGTTTCCTCCATCTAGCACGACGGTTACTAAACCAGACCTACAAATGTTTTAATTAGGCACATTTGATATTTTGTACATTTAATAACGGTGCATCAGAAATAATAGCATCATAGTTAAAACGTGTCTGAGAAGAGAGAGAGAAAAAGAAGATGCACACTGGGCACATCTGCCATCAGCTCAGAGCTCCTGGAGAAGAGCCCTTGGCACAGACTTCCATGGTTTAACAGACAGGATGCAGGAATCCCAAACCCCAGTTTCCTCTTAACTACAGCCTCCTGAGAAACAAGCTGACTAATGCTTCCAAGCTTTTGTGCTTTTAACAGCTATTAATCACTATCCTTACCATGCCAGATTTAATGAGAAAGGGAAGAACATCTATCCATTTGATCTAAGTGCCAGCCACTATTTGGTCTGGCTTGTATTGCCTTTATATTTAACTCGCTGACAAGTCAGCAGCACTCCTTGATGTGCTGTCAGAAGGTGCTTGTATTTGTTGTATATTGGGATGCTATATTGCCCTAATTATCAACAGAACTTTAAGCCTTCAATTTGAAAAATACAAGCTCTGTGTACAAAAAAAAAAAAAAAAAAAAAAAGTCCACCACAGCCCTCCCAGCAAGTTTTCATGTACTCACATACGTACAAAACATCTCTTAACTTGACATTAACACTAGATCAGAATTTCAGTGCAAGATCAGTATTTCAAAACCACTTTGAAATCTGTTCTCAGGACAGAGTATCAAACAGATGGGTTTGGGATTAGTGGAACATTTCAGCTATAAATCTGCTATCTACCAACACGTGATTCCTTCACATCATTCTCAGCTCATGTTTTAAGTTTTCCAATTCTTGCATGGCTCTTATTGCTTCCAAGAAAGGAAGAGGCAAGACTTCACAGATGCAAACACGGTAATATTTGCAGCATGTAGGCTAATAAATATTGGTTACATTAATAGTGATTACACATCACAAATCTGAACGAAGGGCAGCCAGCCACAGCAGGGACACCTGCAGCCAGCTTGCATCAGCACTGCCCTGCTGCAGATTTAGAGCATCTTCTAGATTGCTGTGCTAGACCTTTTCCATGAGGTGGATCACTGCAGAAGAGAAAGGTTGAGATAAGCAAGGCTACACACATTTTGTAAAAAAGCAGACAGGTTATTGTTCATAATTGTATACCCTGAAGCAGCTGCAACTGCTGGATACCATCAATTAGAAAAGATGCTAACTGTCAGTTAAGATCTCACAAGGTACATCTGTACAGCCCGTGGGCAGTCTACCCTGAAAGCCACTGAGGCACATTAGCTAATTAGCCACACGTAGACGTACTTGTAAAAATAAGCTAGGTCTCAGATCCATCACCCTTCCAGCAAGCAGCCCACACTGGCTTATGAATCAGCCATCACAGACCAGATTTCTAGGTGTAACATCACCTAGACCATCTGTGGCCCTTATGTAAGTGTGTAGAACATTCTGGACTATGCTTCTGGCTTCTCCACCACTTGCTGAATCATAAGCAGGAGTGGGGGGACTCACAGGGCTACCTGGTTTCTGGTGTAGGACATTTGTCACCACATCGCTTGATCTGGCTTCACCCTCTTTTCAGAAGGAGATGCTCACAGCTGCCTCCTCCTCCGTTACTCACCCTCAGTCCAGTTTGAGATTTAGGATGGAGATACAGATGGAGCCTCTGCTCTACCTCAGGAGTCCTGCTCTTGTTTTTCTGCTATACGTAACAACACCTCTCTGTGCCTCAACACAAACTATTTCTGCAGGCAGCTTGCAGGACAAGGCACTCCAGGGGTGGAGAGCTGAGACCTATCTGATGAGCAACAGTTGAAGATGGGTTTAGATTCAAGAATATTTGTACTTTCCCATCCTACAGACATCTACATTGTTTTTCACCTCTCTCATTACTCTTTGCCTCCCTCACTGACATTTCAGTCTGAATTTCTCATTTATTCCTCAGACTTTCCACCTGTTTATACTCCTCGAGGCCTACCAGAGGCTCACACTCCTGCAGAGGTCTCTTTTGAAAATTAGAAGAAAAAAAAAAAGATGGGGCAAGATACTCTGAAGAGGGAGGTAGGGGCTTGCTAAAGAGCCAAAGAGCATTTAGGAAGGATAATAGAGGTCACAGAGGAAGCAAGAAACAGTAAATGCATGTTGTAATTAGCCCACCCAGGTCATTAACTGTTGCTTTCTCCATGACACTCTCCCTTCTTCAGGTCAAAAGGGTTATCTGGTGATCTTCAAACGCTTTGGGAACACTAGCTGAACTACACGATGTGCATTTCCCTGAGCAAAATGAGGTAACGAGATTTTGTTCCCACTACAGATAAGCGGCTGTCTTCTAGCTGTGGGATCATTGTTAAAATGAGTTGCATCCGAACCTGGAATTCAGTAGCAGCAAGTGATTTGCATTAATGCCACGTGTTATGCTTTCATTGACAGATGATAGCTCTTGCCTATACTTGACTCATTTTACAGATGTGTCTGCTTCCAGAACTACATATACGCATTAAACCTCTCATGAAGGGACACGCTCAGTGGCAGCAAGAAGCCTGGAGCAGCCCCACCACAAACACACGTACGCAGAGCTCTGCCACCCACCCCCCCGCCAGCCCGGCCCGCTGAGCTGCGAGGCAGGCACCCGACCAGCACCGCAGGTAGCCCAAAACTGGTTCGCCAAAATACTCTGAACATATTCAAAACCGCAGAATGAGCTTCCACCAAACGATCCCTCTGCAGAATGTGGCTGCAGGACTTTGGCCCATGCAAAGAATCTGCTACAAGGCCTCAGCCCCCTCACAAACAGCAAGGTCTCCCTGCCGCTGTAACCACACACACTCTTCAGTACCTAGCAATGGAAAGGCACATAAAGAAATCTTAATAGCAAGCACCAGGGGGCTCATCCACGTATGTCCTTGTTTCCATTTAACAGGCTTTGGATCTGCCTTGGTAAAAGTAAAAAGTATTTATCATAAAAAATGATCGTAAGTGCAGCCTCAGCTGTGACCATCACACCTTTTCACAAGTGAACTGAAGCTCTGAATCTAATTCTGGATGTTTTAATGCAATGGCTTTTACTACCAAGCGTGGCCTGGCCATTCTGCCGTGGTGACCTGTGCTTGAAACATGATGGATCCGATCACAGTTTGCAACCGTGTTAAACTCCCACTTCATACCAAGAAACTGCAGATTTCAGGTGTGAGACAGAACATGAAGACGAAATAATGTAAGGAGAAAAGGAAATATGAAGAAAGTGAAATGGGTGAGCTAAAAAGTTGAAAATCCATTTTAGAAAGCCAAGACCAAACTACTCTAAACTAAATAACTCAAACATTTTATTTACATTTTATGTAATATTTATTAAAATGAGTCAGATGCCAAACATTATTCAGAAGCAGTTATATGCCTTCTGCTTTAGATGAAGTGATACTTTTTTTTTGTAAAATCATATTATTTTACTTAGACTATGTTCAGCTGCCTTGACTTACACTGAACATTTCAGGAAAAAAAATCATAGCATTTAATCATATTATATGATTCTATGATAATCAACACATATCATGGAAAAATCCACATACATTTTTACTGCTAATTGAAGAAATCTTGAAAATTTTTGTCAATATTAAGCCAATACATAAAAATAATTCTAATTAGCACAAGCCAACGTGTATGCTTAAAAGCAGATTGCAAACACCCAGGGAAATGCTTTCTTTGGTTTGTTCATTTCCAATACAATTTAAACACAGAGATTTCTTACATTTGGTAAATTTCATCAAAATTACAAACTCCCCACATTATCAAGTAGATTTTTCAAATCTAGCAGGTTCCCCATAGCTTACTTCTGTTCTTCCACAGCCTCACCTCTGGGCGTTCACCACCTAAAGGCACTGAAGCTCAAAGTACAGCACAACCACCAGTAACAATCACAAGCATCATACTGGGAGACCAGAAACTGCCATCCCGTAGTGGGAGCAAGAGAAAACTAACTCTAAAGTATCCACATCCTGCTTCACCAGTCAAACTGATGTATTTTGTATGCTGCCTTCACCAGCAACAGCAAGGATCTCAGTCCAAGGCAGCCCAAGGCCTGGTAGCACTGCAGTCACCCCTACCACATTGAATTTCCTCGTGGAAGCAAAGCGAGGGATATAAAAGCTACTGTGTTTTGGAGACTCAAAATACAGCAGTACAGTTACACAAACAGCACTGTGTCAGAGGCAATATGACCTGCTTGTACTGGTGTAGCATTCAAAAGCTCTAAATTGGGTCAGCATTGTGCTTGCTGTTGTGCAAACGCGCACACGGCCAGAGGAAACACAGCTTGCCTGAGTGACCCAGGCATCCCAAAGCCATGTCTGCACTAGCAGCCAAGTCACGTTTGCTTTAGTGAGACTCTGGCTCCCCAGTTCCTATGTCACTTTCAGAGATGGAATGTAAATTACTCTGGCGATTTGGAAACAAAGTTTAACCACAGAGCCTGGCCAAAATTTTCATCTCTGAAGGCCTCAAAAAGAGAATTGAAGAAAAATGAGAGCGCAATGTAAAATAAAAGGAAGTCATTTAAGGGAAGTAAGCACTGGTTGCCCGAGTTCTTCATGCATTTAGAACTGACTGGACTGACCAAAAAGAAATCACTATGCTATGTATAATATTCAACAAATATAATAATTATATATATATATATATATATATATTGCACTGGTGTTGAATGTATTAAGTGACCTAATAGGTTTCTTCCTTCTCTATTTTCTAATATTTAGATCCTGCTTCTTATTATCATTTTTGCTTTAACTAGATTGCAAGTGATCATGCCAGCATCTTATTTCATTGATCTCAACAGGATACTCTTTAAAAGATGCATTTATTCACTTGGGAACACGCTAGCGTAATTAGCCTTGACATTTCAACAGTCTGATCATAAACACAGAGTGTTCTATGTGCTTTTAAGGCAAAAAGATCTCTGAACTGCCAAGGCAAAACATCTGAGATGCAAATTTTGCAGGAAACTCATGGATATTTTGTTAAAACTCAGTCTTGACCATTACAAGCATGAGTGCCAAAAACACACAAAGTCAAAAGACTGATGTATTGTTAATGGCATTTCTAATTTTAGCCAAAGGGTGGTGGTTGCTTGTTGTTTTTTATTTTATTTAATTTCCCTCCTTTTGCCTTACAATATTTTTCATGGTATCTGCCTCTTCCCCATCATAATCCCCACCCCAAAGTCCATGTGTCCAAAACCATGTCCTATTGTCCTGGAAGCAGGAGTCCTTCTGGATGCACCAGGGGACCCATCTGGGGGATATCAGAAGCAGTTGAGCTGCCTTCTGATGGGGAGAGGCTAAAGGCCTAGAGGCTAACTCTACTGCTGTTGGCAGGGATGGGAATCATCATGCTGCATTAGCAATGTGATGGAAACCTGAGTTCTTTTAAAACAAACAAATAAAAGACAAATAACATCCTCCCCCTCCAAAAACCATCACCCCCCCCAAAAAAGACAAACCACTAGGCTGTGCCAAAGGGAATGACTTGCAACCTTCTCCCAGTGTGATCCAAAATACTCAACTCTCACACGTTTCTCTGAAAGGCTGACTCAGTCCTGCACAACTACTACTAAACACTGCAGCTGAGTAGTTCTGCAGAATATTGACGAATAAGCGCATTGAACTGTGTATTTATAAATTAAAGCGCCACTAATTTGAGCCCTCAGGCAGCAGAGACCAGAAAAATAGAATCAAAATCACATCCTTTCTTCTCCTTTATATTTATAAACGTCTTCTTGGGCCTCCATGTGTTTGTAGTTGAATAATTTACCCATATGAATTCCTCCTTTACCCCAGGAAAAAAAATACGCAATTACAGGGTTATCTACTACAAGAATGCACACAGCATTTTCTTTCTGTATCCTATACATGATGCAAGAAGGACAGGCTGAAAAAAGAGACACGATAAATTTTCCATAAACCACATTAGGAATAACTGTAAAGACCTATTGAGAGGTCTTAAATGCTTCTGAATCTGTCCCACATTCCTTTATCCCATCTCCCCATAGGACCATGCAGCTGAAGTACAAGCTCAAACCATTTCAGAAGAGCTGAGTGCAAAAAGACTTTTTTTTTTTTGGCAGAGGTCCTCTGTCTCCCATGATTTCCCAGTGAATGCTTTTCACTGTTTGCCCCTGAGAAGAGATTTTTCAAGCTAAGAGATCGAAGAGATTGGACTTCAGAGCTCTCACATCTTGCTAGTAGCTTAAAAGTCATCATTGCTTCTCTCACCTTTGCCCCCCTCTGTCGTCTTCTCCAAAACCCTTCTCTTCCCTCCCTTGTGCCAGAGTGAAACAAAGAAAACAATATGCAAGCACAGCACTAAAGAAAATATTTTTACAGTTTTTCTTCCAGCTACTCAGGACTTTGAGCTCATGGGACTTCTATTTTCTGAGGCTGTGATAAGCTTTTTACAAAAGCTAACACACTTACTATGAGCTTGATATGTGACTATTCAACCCCATCATAGTAGCCAGTCAGATACACTCTTCTGTTAAACCATATTTTTCTTTTTGAAAGTTTTCAATCAAAACAATTTAAACCTGGGATTTGGCCTAGAAAAGCCTTTCCAGGCAGGATGTATTCATGTTTCAGAATTCTTCCCCACTTTCCCCTGCTTTTTCAGCATTATTCATGGACTAAAAGAGTCCAAACTAATTTCCCCCGTGGCCTTTTGGGGTTAAGCAGGACTGCCGCACGCCCTGCTCAGGGCAGGGGCCAGGAGGCAGCGGAGGTGCTGGAGGGGCAGCAGATGCAGCTGCAACCAGCCCAGGCCAGGAGCCGGCACGGCAGGACCTGCTGCCCCACGCTGTGCCAAGCAGCAGGGCGCACGTCCCCACGCAGCCCAACACGCGGCTCTCATTTCTGTTAAGGCAGGAGGCCTGCCTTCAACACGCAGCCCAAAAAAATGGGTCTGACCAGCCGGTCCTTGTCAGCCGAGTCAGGCTGCTGGCCCTTCACTTGCCACGCAGCAAGCCTGAAGGCTCAGCGGGCTGCCCAGAGCACCAACACCGAGCACCACCTCCCTCCCTGCCGCCAGCTAGCGAGGAGGTGCTGGGCACGCACGGTGCACCCCAGGCTGCTCTTAAACCAGGCTTAGAACAGAAAGATGATGTGAAACACTTCTCACCGCCAGGCTGAGGCAGGCTCCAAACTGCTGCCAGAGCTCGCCCAGTTCATTTAGGTCTAAAAATAAGCCTGATGCAGGAATCAGAAGGTGGCCAGAGAAGATGCTACCCACTTCAGTCCCTATGCACCGTTTGTTAAAAGAAACCATAGCTGCATTTCTCTGAAGCTCAGAAAGAGCCCTTGATCTGTATCTACAGAAAATTTCACTTCTGAATTAGCCTCCAGATTAATTCAGTAAAAGTATGCCAGAGACACTAAGGGCCTGCACTCTGAATTAATGGTTTTAAAGAGCTTTTTTATTTAACTGGACCAGTAAAGCACTGCACATTTGTGATTGTAACTCACAATATGTGAAGTTTTAACTTCGTGTTAAAGAGCATCACCTTTTTTTTTTTTCTTAAAAAAAAAAAAAAAAAAAAAAGGGTTATTCTAGACCATGGGGACTTAAGTTTTGGAATTGCCTCTGATAAATGCACAACACCAAAGAACTTTTCCCTTCCTGCTGCATCTAATGTGCAGAACAGAGCTGAGTGCCTCTGGAATAGGCAGGGGAGGAGGTTGCCCCGTCTCCACATGACATCCAGGCTCAGACACAAGGGAGAGACTCACAGTGTCCTTGAGCACAAAGGCACGGCAGGAGAAATCACAGGGAGCATTTTAACGCTTTATTACACTCAGTGCTGAAGTACTTGCGATAATTATAGTACTTGTGATTCTTGCAACGTGGAGTTTGTTTCAACATTTCTTCCCCCAAAAGCCTTTCCTGTCCCCACAATTTAAGTACACAAATAACATTCACAGTATAAAGTCTGTTTTCAGTTGCTTGTAGCTTTCAAAAAATTCCCCTTAGGGGCTGAAATGTTCTAAATTTGATCTCAGCCCAGAGGTGGTTTTCCCCACCCCCCTCCAACCAACCAGCTCAGAAACATGCATTTGGTTACCCTTCAACAGTGGGAAATGAGAAAATAGATGGTTAGGAGGTTTAAGACTCTTCCTTTCGTGGGTGTTCAGAGATCGCCTTGGGGAATCAAAGGAAAGGGGAAGCACGGGACTGACGGGGTAGAGAAAGGAAGAGTTGGAGGGACTGAGAGAATAGCCCATTGGTCCAGTTGTAATCAGTTAAATATTAATTAAATAGCTTCCCAGGCAATGCAATCTGCAAGATCAGTCCTTACAGCCAAGCCCATTAGAAAATCTCAAGAGAAGAAAAGAATTTTCTGGGTTTACCCGGACTCAGGCTGCAAAGAGCCAGCTCTTGTACATAATGCTTGATCTGGAAGCAGTCAAAGAGATCTTTGTGTATATGACCATATAAAATTTGATATCTCTGATCTCTGTCATACTGTTACCAAAACAGAAGTGTGACTAAGAAAGCTTGAATGCTACATCAGGATGGCTATCCAGCCCTCTCAGGCTCAAGTCTCTTAAGGTTATTTCTTTGCACAGGTCGTCTTTTATTTCATGCCCATCATAGGTGGCTATTTTAAGGGGCTGTAGAGAGGTGTTGAATGCTGATAAGGAAAATCCTGTATTCCTTAATCCACTGCTAAAGCACTCTGCCAGCCTCCAAGGGTACCAGACAGATGGAGTGCACTAGGAAGCTACCCACAGGCTGGCTACTTCAGCCCCGGCTCATCTTTAATCCAGAAAGGTTTTGTTCTGGTATTTTAATCATTGATTGACTGGGAACTTTCCTCCATGCTGGGTGAGGTAAAATATCCATATGTCAGAGGTACTGGGGAATTCGTGTGGCTGTAGATCATAGCAGTGGTGTGAGACAAGATGCGTCTCAAGGGAACCAAGGAAGCCATAAGGAATGTAAAAAGTCACAGGGTTAAAGCCACATTAAGACAGCTGTTATGTTAATGAGAGTTCTGCTTTTCTTCTAGCTGTGGGTCATTGATTTAGAAAAACATGAACAGGGTCTTTTTCATTTTATCGTATCTTTCCACTGAGGCTAACATAGCCTAAAACGTCATATCCTAGATCCTGTTCGTTTGGTAACGGTACGTGTGTAGGAAGTTATCTATATTATGTTAGTGCATGAAGGATTCCCAGGGCTTGATTTGGTCTTACCTGGCCCAAGTCTATATACGAAGCTGTTTTGCAAGCATTTTACTTAGTAAACAAGTTAAGAAGAGAGTCATGCACCACTGAGTTTGCCCTCCAGAGAAATTCATCCATACATCTGATTTTCTTGCACAGTCATAACAAACACTTGCAAGAAATTTGGTCTGAAGTCTTCTGTAAAAACATTTATCAGGTAAAAGTGACAGAGGCAGGATCTTTTGAGATGGTAGTCAGTAAACACAGGCAGGCTGCAATAGGCATCCTTGTCTTAAAAGGTCAGAGGGATATTTTGAAGCCTATTTCGGTTTCCAGAGTCTGAATGCCTCAGGCTGAGCTTCAAAGGGTCAAAGCACAACAACAGTGTCACCAAAGCAGTCAAACCCACCTGGATGCTTGGTTAGATCACAAGCTACCACTCATTTTGCTTGTCACCCAACCGCACCTTTGCTTACAAACACGTGCACCTCAGACTGATTTAAGCTGGGCACACTTTTTCAAATGACTCTCGCATGTCAATTAGTGAAAGAGCACCAGAGCAGTGGAGGATTCCGCCTGTGGCATTAAACATCTCACAGGACACGCTTCTGTGCTGTGAAACAGAGCAAGCCTTAGTGTGAACCTGAACTCCTGGCTGCAGTTTATTCCAGAATTATTTAGCTACTATTTGAGCATTTTGGACATCTGAAAACCCAGGTTCGTGCTTTTTTTTTTTTTTTTTTTTAATTTAATCTAAATCAACTCCATGATTTACTCCTCCAGCACTTTAGCTTGTTTTAGACAATCCAGATCTACATGAAGTTGTGAAGACCTAACAGTTATTTGAGGGTTTATTTTGTTTTGAATTAAACTGACAGTGGGGATAAAAGAGATATTACAAGGTTTGAATCAACTTCAAAAGCTAACCTAAATGTAAACTATAGATACTGCACTAGTTATTCTGCTCACTTGCACGGCTCTATAAACACATTGTCCTTTTTAAAATGTTTTTCTCTCCTCTGTTAATGCCTGAAAGACCCAAACAACAACAGATGAAATCAGTTAAATAACTATAAACTGGCACAACAGCTGAACTGATTATATGCAGAGTGCTGTCAAATGCATAAAATAAACAAACTGGGATAATAGACCTTCTTCTCTAAAGACTCAGTATTGTATTTATGGTAGGTATGGAACAATTACTGGGGAAAACACACACAAAAAAATGTTTTTCAAAGCAGTTGTTTTAAAAAGTTGGAAAATCACTGTCCATGTACAGATGTAGAAACCCCTAAGGTTGTAAACAACGTGGCTTCAGGTTTTCCTTCTAATTTAGAACAGGATCGTGTGAAAATATAAAAGGACTGCCATGCTAATAGGAAAGGAAATTCCCCTTGTTAGGCAGCTTTTAAATACATACCTGAACTCGAGCCTCCGTGAGTTTGGCTCTTTGCGCAAGTTCTTCCCGAGTATAAATGTCAGGGTAGTGTGTCCTCTCAAAAGCTCTTTCCAGCTCTTCCAGTTGCTCTGCTGTGAAGGTTGTCCTGCTACGACGCTGCTTTCTTTTTAAAGGTAAGTCTGGTTCAGAATCGATGTCAGAGCCTTCATCAGACTGGGGTGCTGATGCTCAAAAGAAATTAAAAAAAATAATAATAAATTATCTTTAGTTGAGGAAAAAAAAAAAAAATCAAAAGATTTTATGAAATCTTCTTATATGGAAAAGCTGTTTTTTCTTCCCATGACTCAGAACTGAGTGGCAAACTTCAAAACCGCACAAAGTGAGAAACAAATCAGAGTTAAATGTTCCACTGTGCAAACATGCTCAAACAAAAAGAATTATCAGAAGTTCAGATATGAGTTTATCACATTTTTCTGACCCAAGATTCTTTAAGGACCTCTAGAAATCTCTCTGAACGAAAGGACAAATTATTCAATTTGCTTTAACTCTTCCAATGGTTTCCAAGTGCTTAAAACCATAAGCAGTTCTGCTTAGATCCAAATGATACAGCCTCCTTCTTTTCCCTTAACTGCTAAAAAAATGCAAATATCTGTCACACCGGTGTGTGTGCTGGAACTTAAACGGTCTGACGCTGTGGATGCACGTGCGTGTGACTTTTCCTATAGATCCAGCAGTGAAACCTTACTGCTGAAATGGTTATGGAAGTGATTACAACATCACACTTTGAAGAAGTGTTGAATATCATATTCTACTACATAATATTCAAATTTAGGAGAATTGGTTTCTTCAATTATATTCACTTTATGGCTTGTGTAGTATTTATCCTATATTCTGAATTCCATGTTTAATGGATACTTAAATGTTCCTTCTCTCACAACTTACTTGCCTGTCTTAGGACCAACTAACAACCTCTGAACAGTCCAGAAAAGCATTAATTAAAAAAAAAAAAAAAAGACATGGTGTACAGAGAATTCCTGTAAAAATAGCTCAGAGGAATAATAGTCACTAATACAAGGAGATACTAGCGTATCACGTATGACAACCAGAACTGAAATACAGAACAGGCTGCATCGCTTCCTTCCCCTAACATTTCATGATTTGTCCTCCTAGCCTAGGGAGGCTTTCCAGAATAGACCGTGGCTACAGATGGATGCAGGTGGGTGCTGATGGCTCACGGGATGTGCGTGCAGACCAGCCTCCCAGTGTTGGACCACAGGTCCCTCGCACCGTGCCCCAAGCAGGTGCTTAAGGAAAGCCATAAAGAAACATCCCTTGGGATATGCTTCTGGTTCCCAGGACCTCTGCCGCAGCCCATGCTGTGAGCTGGAGGACAAGTCTCCAGCCTTACAGGAGAAGTCGTGGAGTGATCTCAGTGCCCACGAGAGCTTCAGGCTGTGCTCCCTGGTAATTGAATGCACTCCAGCTACAGCCCGGCTGGGCTAAACCCATAGCTACAGCTGTGAAGGCAGCAAAGACTCTTACAGTACCCAACCACATTTTCTTTCCCCAGCAAGCCATAATGAACCAAAAAAAAAAAAAAAAAAAAAACAAACAGATTTTCAAAGCCAGTCTTCACTTGCATCTGCTGCTGTCCCAGGCAACAAGCGTTCCCCTTCTTCCCCAAGACTTCAAGGGAAACCACCTAAAGAGGGCAGACACTCCCCAGCGATGCTGAAACTGCTTGTTCTGTTGAAATGCAATCATTGCTTCTACTGCTTCAATAATTCCAAATAAATTATTGATACAGACATTGATTTAAAATAATCTTCTTAACATGATTTATTTGAAAGTAGCTGAGAACACAAAGCCAGAACAGAAATCACTCTTCCTCAAGCTGCAGCTAAAACCCCCCACCTTCTTCAGTACTAGCTATCTTACATTTCCAATTTCACTCAAGCTGTTTGAACTAATAAATACACCTAATCTGTTTATTTAGTTCTACAGCATGAGAAAGACAAAGTTCTTTTATAAGCAGCTCAGCTGAAGAGTTTATGGATTTCTGCGTAAAAAGAAAAAAAAAAAAAGTGTAATTACTCTAGCCAAGAGGCTCTTATGTGAAAGATATCTTCATTGTCCAGACACCATAAATATTTTGGACCCAACATACGCAGGACATCAGGAGAAACTCCCACAGAGCTCAACATAAATGCACTGTGAGAACATCTATCTCTCAGACTCTTCTGCTTGTGAAAAGTTTTGCCCCAAGTAAGACTGGATTTAACTGTTCTGGAGAATATTGTCCCTGATGACAAAGGGGAATCAGTACAAGCATCCTGTCCCAAGTAGTTCAAGTTCATGCCTTACAAAACAAGCAATCCTAGGGTATCCCAAAATAAAGATAACACAAGAAGTTGATGACAAATCCCAAATCTCAGTTGGAGCCCCAACCCAAGTGAATCAGTGGCACCTGCTTTCCTCCAACTGCCAAGCTACATGATAGCTTCATAATGGTGTTCAAAAATACAATTAAACATAAAAAAATACAGGACTTTTTAATTTTTTTCAATCATTTCCCCATGTTAGCCTCAGAAACCTATGGCACCCACATGCAGCTGCATCACTCTCTTCTACCCTTACCACCCGGGTCAAGCAAGGGCTCCTCTGGGTTTTGTTCTGCTCCTGCTTGTTTTTTGAAAAGCAGACTTGAGGCAAGCCGGAGCAGCGGGGCACTGTACTTCTGAAAGTTCTCTGCAGAGCAGATTGCCTGAAGGCAGGCACAACCACGACCGCAGAGCAAAGATGCAAAGACGTGGCGCTGAGCACCCCGACCCAGAGCAGCGCTCACCCCGCAGGGGTTTTTATGAGGGACGGGGAAGCACCACAGCTTGCAGCGTGGGCCTCACACAGCCCCCCCAGTCCAGGGTGAGATGCTGCTCGGTCACAGCAGGGTGCATGGGGGGACTTTGTCAGGCACCTACGTACGTGCCTGTAAAGAGCCAGCTTAAACTGTGCAGCTTAGAGTGGATATTTATTGCCACGTTTCTGGCCTGAATGCCCTCGCTGACTGGGTGGGGGTGTCAGGAGGCCTATAATGATCTTTCTAAAAATGTTTTATGAAGACATAGCAAAATCTTGTGATGTTTCCCTGCACCCTGTATTCCTGCAGCAATGAGAACAAAACACTGACTTGATTTCATTTTAGCTTTACATTTCATTAAGCAGTATATGAAACGGACAAAGATAAACCAGTCAGAAAACACTGAGCAAAGTATCCAAGAGCCAGACAATGTGTCTTACACAGATGCTAACATTTAGAGATAAAGTAATAAAAACTAAAGTAGGGAGAAAATGCATATCAAATTAAATGGCTTTCATATCCCTCTGATTTCATCAGTATTACCCTTTACCAGACCTGGCTACCACGAGCAGCTTTATTGAAAACACTGAGTTCCTTTGTCTTGTCTGATCCATGATATTAAAAATCAGACAAATGTAATCTCAAATGATAGTTACATGTCTGTGTGACAGACTACACTATTTTCATTTGCTATGACGTGTTTTTAACAAGGATTAGTTCCAGGGACGTTTTTATCCTCATCTTTTCTTACTATTATTAAACTTTTATATAGGTGAGAAGCCTATCAGAGTATTGGCTGAGCACACAAATTGGACACACCTCAGCCTGTAAAACAGCAGTAATTATTTTACATCTGTTCTGTAGCCAGGGTGTGCGTCTCTTTTGCTAAGCAGCATCTGTCTAATAGATGCACCGACTTCCATGGTCTAATAAGATACCGTTCAGCATAGGAAAAGGTGGTCAGATTTTAGCTGGGTTATTTCCTTCTCCACCACCTCCACAGACCCACATCACACATATCACTAGCCCTTTACATTTGTCCTAATGATCCCAGTACTCCAGCCCTGCAGGCTATAAACGGGAAACAAGGAGACTCACCGTGCACAGGGCTCGCAGCTTCCCTCCTCACTACACCAAGCAAAATGGGAGCGGCAGCCAAAAGCACCGCCAGTAGCTGAGCCATGAAGTTTAATTAAAGAAGGAATTACAGCATTAAAGAGCAATTATTTGTCCCTTGGCCCCTCGTGACCTGTCTGGTGGCCTGAGGAGAGGCTGCATCCCAGTTAGCACTACAACACGAAGAAGTCCCTGCTCAGCTTCACAGGCGTTTGGTCACGTGGAATTCTGCAATTATCGGTTTTCCAAACACTGTAAATAGACGTGTCGGGGCAAAAACTGAGCAACAAAATAACGCACAAGAGGTCATTCCCTGGATTGTTTTACCTCTCAGCAAGACATTTCATTTGAATAATTAAATAACAAAAACATGACAACCATTTAAAAGCCATACATATGGATGCAGCACACCGCACACCACAAACCCAACCTTCCTGCGACCTGTGAAGGCACAGCTTCTCTGGCAGCCGTTTGGGCACCTTAAAAGTGTTTAATTTTTATTATTTTTTTTTTTTCCACAGCCTTTTCTTCTAAAGCAGGGCAGCCGCTAGATGAATTCTGACTAGCCACAGGTCTTGCTAGATCAAGACCGGATAATGAGTCACGAGAGCAGGGTGGCTGCTGGCCACTTTGCTGGCCTTCCTCCGTTGACACAGCGCTCCCTCGCCCCGCAGGCCGCCCTCCCGGCGCCTCGTCCCGTGCCGGTGGCAGGGCTCATGGCAGGGCTCGTGGGGACCCGTGGCTGCCGTGCGGGTGGGAGGGAGGGGACGCGGGTGACCTCCGTCGTGTCGGCTCGGGTGCAGGCGAGGAGGAACGCGGCGGGGCCGCCGCCCCCACAGGGACCCGCGGCAAATGACAAATGACACTTTCTCTTTGTGATCTTTGGGATTTTTGTTGACTTATTTGGAGGCTTTTGTTGGGTCCTAAGAAATGGCCTGTGGCTGAGGCCCATTCTGCCGATTTCCACGCTCCATCTGTGGTATCCATCAGCAGGGCCCTAGCCCGCATTCAGGGCTCTGACACCTGCCTGGCAGGATGCGGGCGGCACAAAGGAGGCGGCCGGGGGCGGGCGGGGGGCCGGGCAGGGCGGCCGGGGGAAGGGGACGCACAGCAGGGGTTAATCCACACTCCCCAGCCCCAAAACGGCACCTGGAGGCGGCCCCGCGAGACCCCTGCCCGCATCGGGGCCTGGACACAGCACGAGTGGTGTGGCTGAGGAACTGGAGGGGAAAGGGATGGAGAAGGGGGAAGCCATCGGGAGGTCAGGCTGACAGGCTCACCCCGGTGCTCCCCACAGAAGCGCCCAGTGCTCAGACCCTCGCTTGAGCTGGGGAAGGATTTCAGCATCGGGCACTCCAGCAGCTGCTGGACCAGGAACACACCTTTCTTTCCTCAGAGTAAAGTCCACAAGAGAATAAAACTGCATCTTTACTTCCTACCAGCATCCTCCTTACCCCCCTCCCCACCATCCCTCCCTCCCAGTTTAGGGGCAGGTTTGCATTTGCATACAAAATAAAATTAAGGCTCCGGAGTCGAGCAACCGCCTCTCTGCCAGCACGGCGGCCCTCTGCTTTCCGCAGAAAGGCAACGCCAGGCTCCCTCTGCCTCCTCCCCGCCACAGCGAGGGGCCACCAGGCAGAGCAGAGCCTGCCAGCCCCACGCTGATCAAACCCGGACAAATAAAGCCTGACACGCAACAACTCCCCGGGTGCCCGCTGCCCCGGGTGGAGGCTGCAGGCCTGCTGCGAACACGGCCGGCAGCGGGGACGGGTGTCGGAGGCCTGCGGTCACCGTCCGGACACCTGCGAGCTGTTTTGGACCCTCAGCTGCCGAACCCCTTATCCAAGATCAAGCATGTTCCTATGCCTAAAAAAGCACCCCGAAACTGAGGGTTGTGGTGGTCCCCCCTAAGCACTTTTGGCAAGTTTTCCAGGATCCCGAGATGCAATTTTATCCAGTTCACTGGGAGATTCAGCACCCCAAATTTCACCCTAATAGGTCATAGCCCAGAATTTGTTAGCAGTCGGAATTTGCTAGCAGTTAGACTTAACTGCTCTGCTTTGACTGAAAAGCAAATTTTAAAAAACAATGAACAAAACAAGAAGACACAAAAGACTTCAGTGTGGTTAAGATAAAATATGCTAATGCTACTACAAGTTCCCTGTTAAAAAAGTGAAAATTTAGAATCAGAAAGTGTGTGAGAAACAATTCTCAATCTTGCTAGAAAGCGACAGAATACTTGATAAGATGTGAAACTCTAATAAGTAGTGAAATTTCTTTTAACCTGTTTTACTGGCATTTTGACTATGATATATTTAAAAACAAGAAACGAAACCCAAAAGCAGCCCTCTGCTCTAGACACGAATTTCACTCATCTAACAAGGATTAAGTCACACTTCAATTCCCCCTTTGAAAACCGCTGCTATTTGCAAAGGGCATGCTTACAAAAACATTGTAAATGGCTTTTTTAAACTCCACAAGCACTTTACAAAAGTCTTCACTGAGAGAATGAGAGAAATGGGAAGAAAATATGTTGCTGTTTAAGTAAACTGATTAATAAGAGTAATTAATCGGTTAACAGAATTGGCAAAGAGAGACTGCATCTCCTGTGAGCTGCAAGCTGGAAAGTCAGCAAAGAAAGGCAAAAACAGCCATAGCAGCGATATAAGTGAGGTTGTGGAGAGGAGTGGATGGTATTTTTATTTTGGTTGGTCTGATTCACATTGAGAAATGTGCTTTGTACAGCGAAGTGAAAAGGAAAACAGTAGCTGCAGTAAAAGGAAATGGCCAACAGTGACTTTTATTTACAATTACCAAGAGACAGGCTATTATTGACCATATGTGCCACAATCGCCCTCCTTATCATGGGTTGGCCATCATGTCCATTGGGAGCTGTTAATGAACTGGGTAATTGAGCTGCTGACATGTGTTACCAAAACAAAACAATAGGAAGAAGAGACAAATGAACATTTTATTTGCCAATCAGAGTAGGTTCCGCTTTTCAGAGAGCAGTGCCTAAGTAAGTGGCTGAATACATAAAACAGTGCATTGAAGGCAAGCAGATGCATGCACAATAATGGTTAACTGACAGCCTATGGCCCATCTGTGCTTAACATTTTGTTAAAGAAATTACTTGACTTGCTAAAGAGACAAATCATACAGCTGCCCCGAGTGCTGCATTATAAGAGATAAATCATTAGCTAAACTGTTTTCATGCTTAAAATGACAATGCATATTAACAGTTATGCAGGGACATTTTGTCAGCACAGCTTGATGCAGTTATAACTTACAAAAAATGTGACAGCTCATAGCTATTCAATGATTTCAGCTTAGAAAAGAATGACAACACTGTGAAAACAATTTTACCACACAAACAATAGTTAATTTACAGTCCCTAAAAAAAAAAATAATAATAATTTTTTTTTTTGAATGATGAAATAATATGGAAAGGAAAAAAAATGGCCAGTATATAACTGTTCTGCACCATTAATCTGCTAGCATGTACTTCATTCAAAACCACAGAGCATCAAAAAGGAACACATTCCATTTTAAATATCAAAGACTGCATTGCCAGCACTAAGAATAAATGGCTAATTCTCAACTGTGCATGAAAGGATAAGGAATTTCTAGAGTGAAAGGAAGGGAAGAGGAAACAGCAAATACAACAGCTACAAAAATCTCTTCTTATTCCCCCATCTCCTCTTCTAAAAGAGATTTGTTTTGTTGATACAAGTAACATTAAAGTACTTGGCATCTTTGCACGTGGGCCCTATCCTGCTCTGAAGTTTCACTGCTGTAAATGTGCACGGGAAATTATTACTATTTTATTATGCTGCACACTAAGCATAAAGGAACTGCCACTAGCACTCGGGGGCTGTTATTGTACAGGCAGCACGCACACACGTGAGCTCCCTGTCTAATGCTAGTGAGTTCCTAGCCCACGGCACCTGCTAAGGGAGGGCACAAAATCCAGTCCTCCCCTCCTGACTGAGGCCAAGGCAAGCCAGACCCTCAGCCAGCTCTACACACACTACCCAAAACAAAAAATAATACAGTTTGGGATAAAACTGGTGCAGCCTGTGGGGCCTTTCCCTGTGGTTTTGGAGGCTGGTGCCCACACCAGGGTGAGCTCAAGATTCACAACGAAATAAGTATTCAGCTGCTCCAACAGCCCCCCCAAAAAACAGACTGCCTTGCTGGCTGAGCACAGTTCCTATCCACCAGCCTTAAAGGACTACTTTGGTGTTTCCACTGGTGGAAGAGCAAAGTTGGATCCAGGCAAGATTTGGCCCTTGCTCAATCTCATGTGCATCTTCGCAGATCCCGGGGAAGAAGTTCACCCAGAGAGCAGGCACTGTGAGGGCCCCGGGTGTTATGAAGTGCCCTGGGACAGACTGATGTTCTCACTGTCACTGGGCTCTGAGTCACTCCAGACCACCTCTGAATACATCCTATTGACTGTGGGAGGAGGGACTTCTGCAAGCATGAAGAGGCATCACAAACACAACCCACTGACTTTTGCCAGGAGCTCACGAGTGCCTACATCTGGGGGCTTTTCCAATCCTTCCCATGGGGAGCATCCATGGTAACACTGAGAACATCAACCTTGTGTTTAAGTATTGCAACATCTTGTCTTCTCTCGAAAACCACAGTGAGATTTCAAGGAAAATTTTCCACAGGGCTCAACATGAAAGAACAATTTTGCCTCCTAAATTTACAAAATTTATGAGAAGGTGAAGGGAACTAAAACTCAAATCCAAATGAGGGTCAATCTCAACAAGCTCTGAGAAAACTGGAATTTTAGGCAATACTTTAAAACACAGGAAGACTTGAGAGGAAAGATAAATCTCCCTTGCACAATTCAGAGATCATACTAAGAAGGGACTGGCAACAAGTCTTCAAGCTGGTATCAGCTGATGGAAGAGCTGATTGGTAACCAATTAAGACTGAAAACATTGAGTACCCTGGGAGATGGAATTTGTCAGCTGAGAAATGAAATAAAAGAAATGAAGGAGTCTCTAGATAAATAACGAGACTCTATTAGAGAGTTAAAGCAAGGCAAATAATTAAGCTGTCAGAAATTTCTCACTACATAGGCAGCATGGATTCTTAGAAAGAAAAAAAAATCTATAAGCTATATTTGATTCAATTTCTTGGGAAAAAAAAAAAAAAAAGAAAGAAAGAAAACAACACACATAACCAAAATCCCTTAAGTTATCAAACTTACTGGGCACATCAAGACAAAAAAGGTTTATGAGCTTTTTTCAAAAATAGCTCTGCATTGCTTCACTGAGCTTTACCCAACTTTAACACAACTGAAACATTTTGAAAGAAAATACTGAAAATATTAATATTTACAGTAAAAAAAAAAAAAAAAGAAAGAGAATGTTTCAATACATTTAATACATTTTCTGTACCTTTTAACTAGCTCTGACACCTGTATTAAAACCATCCTTGATCTGAAACAGCACTGACAGAGCAAGCTGTAGGTAGTTTCAGCTCCTTGTCAACACCACAGTCCTCTCAAGTCTCTATGGGAAAGCTATGATCTCTTCTTAAACCCACAGCTGCAGCCACTCACACCTTAAGACTTTTACCTACTGCAGAACTGGACTGAATTATACATGTACGATCAGGTCTATCGCTCTCAGGGCTTGGGATGGCCAATTTTTTTTTTAAACAATTTTGGATTTTGTCGTTGAGTACTCAGTTTCCTCAAGAAATTGCTTTACTTTGCAAAAAGTTTGCTATATTTTGTGGCAGCAATCCAAAACTGCTAATATTTTTGTTGTTGTTTTCTAGACTTTAGTAGATAGAGAAAAAATTACTCCTTTCGCTAGATCTATTCCTGTAATTCATTTTCCAATGTACCGCCTACTACTGCCAAATGCCTCTTTTCCAGCCAAATCTGTCTGTAACAGCTACGTAAAAATTGAGGTGCTGAATGCAAAATCCAACATCATCCCTTGTGGACCTGGGTACTGAACCCTCCTGTCTCACTGGCCAAAGACACTTATGGTTGTTCCAGTATTTGGGATGAAAGGACCCTTTTCACTGTTACAATAGGATAGCAGTAGGGTGCTCAGCATCCCCTTGTGCTACTTCCTGACCTTTTCATTCCCTGCTCCTACCTTGGCTGCCAGCATGGAGGTGAGGGACTCAGTGGTGCAGCAGACTCCCTGGATCAGTCTCGTTGCATTCATTACACACCCTATGATGCTGCTACAGTAATTAAGTTGGGGCCATGCAAAAGTCAGACACCTGCAGATTCTCCTGTTCTCTTGCCCCATGGAGCACGTGTGCCAGTGAGTGTCATCCTTCAATTACCCTTCCCACTGACTGTCACCTGGGAGCTCACCAGGCAACACCTACACACAACCAAGACCGTTGGGTGTGCAAGCAAACAAACCCCACAGCAGCCATCACAGCTTGCAGATGATGCCCCCTGACCTTACTGTTGCCATCATACAGACACTGAATGGACAAGACAAATCAAAGCAAGACATCTTCTAAGGCAGGCATTGAGACAACTGAAATCTAGGTGATTAAAAAAAAATATTTGCAAATGCACGGTGCTATAAAAGATTAGCACTTCAATTTGTTGGTAATGAAGGAAGGTATATAGCTTGTTATTTGTTCAAAAGAAATACGGAGAGCTTAATTTCCAAGACAAACCCCTCGCTTTTTCTAACCCCACACTTTTTCAAACAAACCAAAATACAGAGCAAAGCCCAATATCAGCCAACCTCAGCACGGTCAGTGGACGGGACCGATACACCGTGCTGGAAGAGTTGTCCAGCTGGGAGTCACTCATGATCCATTCTCTGCCACAGACATATTTAATTGCCATACATTTGGCCTCATTTACTACTTGTTGACAGATGCTGATAAACGCTCTTGAAAACCTCCAAGAACGATGGTCACTGGTGAATGCCTAATGGCAGAGATGTCAAGAATTATTTGACTAAACATATTCACACTTACATCATCTGCTTTGAAACCCCTACAGATATAAACAATAAATTTATAACTGTCTCTCTGAATTATTAGCAGCCCCAGAAACTGAAAAAATAACTGCACCAAGCCTGCGAGATAAACACACTGGCTTTTCTTAAAGATTCCTCCGTTGGCGTAAAACAAAGACTGAAGCAGCAGGATGCCTGCTGGTGTGTGCTGCAGGCTTTGCACAGACACTAAAATTATGATCTCTCATTTCTTTCTTCTTCTTCCCCCAATATAACTTACTTTGAAGGAATATTTGTTCAGGAATCAAAATGAGATAAAGCTTTAATTGACATCAAGCCCCCTTTTATGACTCTGACATTAACAGAGATTTAAAACAATTAGACACGAAACGTGTCTGTTGATAGGCATGCAATCCACAGCATGCGCAGAGCACAACTTAAAACTTGCATTACTAAGCCCATATAAATAGTCCAACTATTGCCTTCAGTATATAATTATAGCAGACTTCACCATGGCACTTAGTATTTTCTTAGCTGTGTAAATAGAACTATGATTTTAAGCAGGTCTGGAGAAAAATTGACTGCAAAACATTTCCCAGAAAGGTGTAAATTAAACAAATTAAGTCAAACTGAGCAAATTAAACAACAAATAAGGCCTCCCCCATCTTGGGGACTGGGAATTGCCTTCTGTGTATTACAAAATACAGCTCCCCCAGGCGCTGCCTCACCTGCTGCCGCACTGCCCAGGCAGCCGAGGCAGGGTCAGCCCCAGCTACTACGTGGCTTTTGGCAAAGGGCTACGACAAGAGTTTTCTAGGTTGCTTTTTTGTTTTGTTCTTATTTTAAGTAATTGAAATTACAGAGCTTAAGTTGCTATAAGCACGTTGTCTATTTCTCAGCTTTCTCTGCACTTCCAAATAGTGGAATACAAGAAGATCCAGTGATTTTCCTCAGAAGTGTTAGATAAGCCTTTAAATAAATAGGAATACTGAAAAGCCTGAGCAGAGGGATAAAATATTAGACTGGGGCTTAGACAGTGGTTCAGTTTCTAACAGTCTCATGAATTTGAGGCTGCTTTGGGCCGTTTATCTGATCTATCCTGTATTTATCAGCAAGCACAAAGCCGTATAGATACAGTAAGTACTACACCTCTGCTACACCTCAGGCTGGCAGAACTCCTGCATCCCCACCTGCAATTACAACCGCCCAAGTCCAACACCCAAGATGTGCAACCCAAGGTGCCAGATCCCCAGTCCTCATTAACTTCTCCTCCTGATTGTGTTCCATGGTTCTGTTCTCACACCACCTCAGTTAGTTTCCAGAGACCAGTATCACAAAACATGCTACACATATCCTCGACATATTGATAGCCAGAACATACAACTGGAACACCTTACATACAGAGTATGAACATGCAACACAGCACACAACAGTACATAATCTGCAAACAAACGTACAAAGACAACATACACCTTCTGTTAAGGCCAATGGTAGCAATCACCTAGTACGAAAACTAGGAGAGAAAAAAAGGCAGTTTTAATTTCACAAAGGCAGACGTGTGCTGTAGGATCATTTATAACCCAAGGACACAGCCCAAGGCAGCGTTGATCTGCACACATTGCATGCAGTATCCCTGCAGCATAGGCACCCAGAGTTTGAACAACAAATTAACTCGATCACCTAAATGGAGAGCATGTACCTTCAACATGACTTACATATCCTTGCTAGCCCTTCATCGCCCTCACGTATCAGGAGTTTCCATGCACACAAGACACAAGGTATATGTCCTTTAATTCTGTTTTATTTATTTTTTCCTCCAGCTGGGAATCCAATGAAACAACCTGTGTTGTTTTCTGGACCATGAGGAGGAGCTCACTGGTAGATGATCTTCTACACACTGACAAATCAATGGCCTAATTACAGCTGATGGTTTTAACCTCCAGAAAAAGCATAAATCCTATGATATAAAAGTGAAAATGGCCCCAAACAGATTTGCTATACTTAAAACTAAAAAAAAAAAAAAAAAAAAAAAAAAAGTTGCCAAGATGTAAATGCATGAATTCAGAAAAGTTGTTAAAATGCCTAGTTTCATAGCTACAATCTTTGATCTCTGTAAAATCAGCTATCTTCAATTGCTAGGCTGTAGGGTTAATTGATAGCATCTATTTTAAGGTTCTCTCAGTTTCCCACAGGTCCTCAACATACAGGGGGAGGGGAAGAGATGAAAAAAGATCTGGGAAAAGCTTTATATCAACTATCTAGCTATAAAAGTTCTGTCTCCTGCTTCATCTTGCCTTCCAGTGCTATGGCACTACTGAACTGAAATCCCTATTTGTTCCACTCGTACATGACTGCAAGCACCGCAGCTTGCAGAACTCATACATGTGATGCTGGATGCCCCCTAACACCAAAAGTAAAAGCCTTAATAGCTCCATAATAAAATATGTGATGAGAGAGCTTTCCTAGGTGGACATAAACAGGTCCTCCAGTGGGAGCCTGGGTTGGGCTACGTGAGAGGCACATCTAGTCGTGAAGTCAAACCTGAAACAGAAAGTCCCCCGGGATGAGTACCGCAAGGAGCGCAACCAGTAGCATAGGCTGCTCCCTCCTACCTATGTGTACCCAGCAGTATGTATTTTGGTGGGATTTTCTAAGAAGCTTAAAAAAAGACAAGTATTCAACACCCACTGAATTTCAGCAAAACTCAAGCCCTGTTTAAGTTTATTTGACCGCAAGCTGAAAATGTTAGTTTTTCCCCCAATTCACACCCTCAGGATTGCGAGATGCAATTCTCTGCCTGCTTTGGTCAAGCCCTGCTGAGAGCCACATCAAAGCGTTAAATGCAGATTAGGAAGTCAAACCTTGGCCTGCAATATGGCCAGACAGAGCCCGGCGATGGGGGCTGACAGATGCCACCAATGTGCAGGGGGAGCCTGCCAGAGCAAACTCTGCACAGTGGGGAAGAGACAGAACAGAACAAGCCAGCCTCCTGCGTCTGCAAAGGAAACCAGACCAACTACAGCATGAGCTTTTTGCAGCTTTTCTAAGTGGCTTCCTTTTTATTATTAGATAAGCAGGGGAACAAGATGCAGGGCCCCAGGTTTAATGCTGCCGACAGGGAGCACAAACCACAAGTGCAGGAGCGCTATCCTGCGAGGTCTGCATATGAAGACATTTTGCATTCACCCACTGTTGGCCAGGGGATCAGTGTTTCTGCCCCTGGTAGCATATAATGCATCTTTGGGCTCACAGCAGAGGCCAAAAGCGCTCACCGTCAGGACAGACATTTAATTTGATAGGATCAAACGGAGCCTTTGTTGCTGCCACAGCTTAGAAACGTCTGTGCTGCAGCACGGGTACCAGCAGGCTGAGCCCGCTCCGATCAGAGCTCAGGAGCCTCCACCCCTGCTTTGAAGTCTAAGCACTTGTGGAGCACCGTGTGCCTACACCAGCAGGGCCTTTCCGCCTTGTTCAGCTCCCAGCACAGCAGCAGGCCGTGAGTAGGGCTCCTGCTTACCACAGCAATAAAAACGACAATAAATGGCCCAGCAACAGATGCCCTGGAAATGTTTCTGAGGTTTTCAGTGACAAGTGCTTTATTCGCGTTAGATTTTCCAAATCCTGGTCTAAAGGCAGTTACCAAATAGTACCCTTCAAACAAACTTTGACCCAGCCTATGCTCTGGTCGATGTTCACTTGAGTCTAACTTACATCATCGTATACAGACAGGTTAGCCAATATGTGGAGTGAATAACTTCACAGCAAGAGCTCAGGTCGTGATCTCCAAAGAAAAGCTTCCATCTGCCATTAGAGTTGCTAACCATCGCGTTATTCTGCTGAAGCAGCAAATTTACATTGCTAAAATCTTCATGCTATTATTGCACCATTGGAAATTTTGATCAGAATCTAAAACAAGAAAAATAACTTGAGTCAGGGCCTGTGTGAGGAAGAGTCTGGACCATCTTCTGAGATAACTTGCAGTGAGTGGGCACCATTGACCGTCTCAGAGCAGTCACATTTACCGTGACAAAAAGAAGCATCTTTCCCTCCAGGAACTCTATTACGTTTAAGACTTGAATTTTCATTACAACCTGGGACCATCAAGGTTCAGCAGAAGGCTTGTGATCTTTTTAAGCAAGCCTGGACTTTGTTTTGAATAAAAAATGGGCCTATTTATGGTTTTGCATCAAAGTCATGTGAAATGTGTGGTTTTGTATGGCTTCAATTAGAGATGAGCCTGAGGCACAAAAAGTTCAGATTCTGATCTGGATCCAGACCCACCCAAAGCTGAGGGATGTTTGGACTAAGGCACTTCGTTCTTGTCCACCTCCAATTCCAGCATGAAAACCAGGTGGGACCAGCAACCCCCTGCTCCTCCCCAAATTTTTGCAGCTTTTCCAACTTGACATGGTGGCAGCAGCAGCAGGAGGGTCCCCATGACTTGTGGAGGGCTCTGAAACCCATAAGACACTGTTTGAGCCTGTGCAAACCAAAACCATGGCATCTTCCCAGCTCTTACAATTAAGCTTGCAGCCATAAGGAAAAAAGAAAACCCAAATTAACAGCCATATTGACAGTTTTATAGACCCCTGAGGGCTCTGCCTACATCCAAAGAAGACAGTGGGGCTTTTTTAAATTAAAGTGAATTAGCAATCAAGTTCCTAAGAAGGATTCATTTAATAAGTTAAAGGGCAGAATTCAAAACAATTTCAAAAGTAATCCTTTGGCCATAAATTATTCTCTGTACAGTGGAAAAATGGAACACTGTCATTCTGATGCTTGTCTTAATTGGCATTCAGTTGTTTTCCTCTTTTAAAGTAATTGTTTATTACATTAGTGGGCATCATCTTGCAGTAAACTAATGTTGCCATTGGCTTCATTAGGAGCAAGATAAGGTCCTAGCTCTTTTCTGATAAATCCCAGGGCTTAGTTTGTTATTGCAACACGTAGGGAGAGAGAATTAGAAGCACATTTGATCCTTCTGAGTGCCTGAAGGAACCAAGTTTCCCACCCTCCTCCTCCTCAGCCTTCGAGTCCACCAACACGCTGAACACCCTCCCACCCCAAACTGGCCTCTTGAATGCTGCGCCCCACCTGCAGCTTTTTTTTTTTTTTTTTTTTTCCAAAAGTTGGGCTGAGCTCTCCACCACCAGCAATCAGCAGAGCTCCGTCAGGACCCAGCTCTAGTGCAAACTATTTTACAAGGCTTAAACTCAGTTTAGCAGCATGGCTATTCTCACAAACAAAGTTAAAGACAATCCTGCAAGTTCTTTTGAGTGTTTATATCAAACTCAGTGCAGCTACCATTAAAAGTGAAGACTTACAGACTCCTAAAATGCCATTCCCTTTAATATGATTTCCTATGGTAACACACAACTCATTGGAAGGCCTTTGCACCTATTTAGGAACAGACAGACTTTCAAATTAACTTCAGTGGAGCCATGACAGATTATACCAGCAAAGGTTCGGCTGCTCTGTCATTTGGGTATGTTTCTAATTCATGTCATTTCATGCTTTCAGACCATGGTTGCAGCTTGGTGAGGACAGGAATATTTCCCCTTCTCCTCGTTTCACATTTCTCCTTCCAAGCTTTCTCCCCCCTTCCTCCCCCATCCCATGCTAGCGGAAAAATAAAATCTTGTTAAAGCCTTTCACGAAAAATGGAAAGAGGGAAGCATCTCTCTGCGGAGGGACAGGCACGTGGCCGTGGCAGCCATTCAGGATGGCTTGGAGCAGAGACCGACTGTGCGCTGGATGGTCTGAGAGCGGGGATGAGCACTTGCCTGCCCCGCAGTAGCTCCTTCTCCATTCCCACTCTCAGAAAGATCCAACGGGTGCTTAGAAACAAACGGAACAAAACCCAACCCAGCTCCCCACTACCACCAAAAAACAAACAAGCAAACAGTCTACATTCCTCTCCCCCAAACCCAAGCATCTGAGCTTGACTCCCCCACACTGCAGGCGAACGCCCCGATGCCCAACAGATGGCAGCCACACAGCCAAGGCAGAGGAACTCGAGAGGACCCAGGGATGTCCAGTTACAGCTTTTCCCTGGGGCCATGGGAGCACTCCTGAAGGCAGGGAGCTGCCCTATTTATGTCAGAGAGGACAGGCACATTCTCCCTCTACTTCTAACCAGGAATTCCAGTCGGAGTCAGGAAACCTCTCCTAGCAGACATCATGTGCTCCCAAGAAAAGTCTGCTTTGTCCAACTGCCAGGGCGCGACAGGAAACATACTTCATCTAAAAAAAAAAATAAAATAAAATTTGAAGCTTGTCTGTTATGGCTCAAGCTTTTTTCTTGTGACTTTCCTCCTATACTTTACTGACACAAAATCCAAAAAGCAAGAAGTACCAAAAGGCTTCATTAAGAGCCTGGAACCATTCTGGTGCTACCGCTCTGAAGAGCAGCAAACACGTTGCTGTTTTCACAAGCACGTCAGGGCTTTCCACTGGGCTAATCAATGTCTTTGGAGCTCAGGACTTTTCCGTGCACAACGTTACATACTAAATGCACAATCCAGGGCTACAACACTCACGCTATATAAGTAAAAAAATCACATTTCTATTGCTTCTTGTCACATTGGCTCTCAGAAACACCCGGTTACCATTGCACATTGTATTTTAATCGCTATTCACTGCAAACATAATGCGGTTTAACAAACAATCATATTTATTCCTACAGCTATGCTCTTCTCTTCCCCCTTAGAGCATAACCAGAGTCACAACATTCAAACTGATCTCTTCAGCAAGCCAGGCAAATTGCCTGCTAAAGGCACCAGAATAACAGTATTTAAAAGAAGCGTATTCCACATTTTTTCCCCCCACTTGGTTCAATGGGGGAGCATCTTAGCGTGGAACTAAACTGAGTCTACACCACGAAGCACAAAAGATCGCCAGGATTTTCTGCAGCATGGGCTTGTCAAAGCGAGCAGGCAGCCTTTGTGTGCGCCGGCACAGCGGGAGCATTCCTCCGGGCTGCGTCGCGCTGCGCCCCTGGCCGCGGCTGCCCTGGGCGCCGGGGTTCCCACACCCAAGGCGGTGGGAAGAGGAGAAAGCAGAGCGGCAGCGGTGGCGTTGTAAATGGGATGAACTGGTCAACACGCTTCTTAGGAAATGCATGGCTTCCAGGAAGAATCACGTGGAAAGATTTACAATACCTCCACATCAAAGGGGCTGACATTGGCTGCACGGGTTCTTTCAAAAGAAAGCCACGTCTTTCCCCGAGAGTACCGGCTCTGACTCAGGATAGACTGCAAAGACATTGCAGAGAATCCTGTACTTCCAAACAAAAGTCTGGTTTAGTTTACGATTAAAAATGGTAGAAACAAAACAAACAAAAATATTTTAAAATTCACTCTCCGTTTTCCTTTTCTCCATTAAGGATCCCTCAATGTAAGTCTCAATCTTGCAAAGCCTTCTGAGAAATTACCTGGTTTCTGCAGTTTAATCTTAATAATCTTAAGATATTTCTATTTTCCCTCAACACCTTGCACTGAGGCAGCTTTACGGATAAGGCCTGCATTTGGCAAGTGAATGGGTGACCCTCCAGTACACACTGACCCAAAGATAAACTTTGACCTGATGTTTGCTAATAACACTTCTTCTTAAGATGCCTTGTTTCTTTTATGAACTACTGCTTGACTCCAGGATCTAGAAGCTGACATGCATTAATATACATCTCTGGGTGCCCTTTGACTTGGCCATCAAGACCCTTTGACCCCAGACTTGATTCCTAAGCCCCGTCAATTGTTTGCAAGTGGAAAATACTTATTTTCTAGTAATAATTAATTTTGGTCATGTTTTATTAAGCCTTTCTCTTGTCTTTTTAACTTGTTCTCATTTGAATTTGGTTATAACAGATGCTTATTTCATTTAGTGGTTTTCTAACCTACAGAAAATAGCTAAAGATACTCCTTCAGAGTTTAATCCTTTGTTTTCAAGCTTTGTAAGACTGCCAGTAGTGCCCAAGTGCCTCAACACTTCAAAAAAAGCGCCCCAAGAACAATAATATATTCTAAAAAGCTTCCTTTTGTGCACTGCTTTTCAGATTTATCTGTGAATTTCTGCAGCCTCACAACTCTTTTTGGGTAACTTCACAACACTCTCCAGCTGCAATCCAGGAGCCACGAAAGTTGGTGGCAAAACAGCTCCCACAGCAGCAGGATCTGGCCCCTCGGCTCAGGCAGGCAGTGCCAGCTTCGAGCCAAGGCTTCAGATTTTTGGACTCTCTTCTTGAAAGGAGAAATTTAATTTTTGTGTAGACGCAAAGAAGCACATATTTATTTTTGCAATTATACATATGCGCACGTTCATGCCTGCCGTACCCTCGCTGTTAGCAGATACACACACGCTTGGTGTGCTAAAAGAGGGCTGGAGCCTGCCGCCAGCCCATCCCCGCTGCCGCTTCCTGGTACATTCCGAGATGGAAATTTCTAATTCCTGGAATCATGTTACATTATGGCAGGAATTGCTGCACTTCTGCCTGGTTTACATCAGGACTGAGAGATCGCACAAAGAGAACGAACGCTTTCCAGCGCTTAGATGATGTATCAAGTGTACGTCGCACACATAGCATTATAGCAATCAGCGTCTGGTAAGGAACACCATCAAATAAAAGGCCTCCAGTCTCAAGGAGCACTGGGACACAGCAAATGAGGGGTTTTAGCAAAACGAAGCAACTAGCCTTTATTTTTGTTCATAAAATGCAGTACAGCCTCAGCAATTACGATGTTATATTCTTAGAGCTGCTCTGTTTTCTTGGTAAGCAACAATATTTCCCGAAAGCACCAAGAAAATGCAGTTAAAAAATAAGGTCTGCTTAAAAAAAAAAACATCTACACGTATGACCAACTAGTAACTCTTCACTGGAGAAAGCTCAGGGCAGGGATACACCAGGGAAAGGAACGAGTCCATCTGGAGGGGACACACTCGGGTTCCGCTCCTTGCTCCAGCAGGTGGAGGAAACCCCATTTGGGGGCAAAAGGTGGTGGAAAAGCCAGGTGAGAAATTCAGAGTAAGACTGAAGTGTTAGTCAGTTAGAGGATAGTTAAACGACAAGTTTGTTTTTGTATGTTCAAACAAGAGAACGCACACCACAGGATTTTACAGTAATGGTTTCTGCTTGCCACAGGGCTCTTTCACAGGAACTGATCTCCCGGCCCCAGCAGGGGAAAGAAAAAGAAAAGGGGAGATATTCCTCATGCTCCTGCCACTGCACAAGTCAGGAAAGAGCAAAAGCTCCCTGGTGGAGATCCCTGGAGAAGATAAGCAGAAATGGACCCTTTGCTCCCCTTTTCCTCCAATGCTTCAGCTCTTGTTCATCTCATGACATGGAAAAGATAGAAAAATGGACCAAAACTGCCTTAGAAAGCTCTCCCTTCAGATTCCTCATGGAATTACCTGGGCTTTGGTCAAACCCACAGCTCTGAGAAATGAAGTAACATTCCCTCTCAGTTGAGAGCAGGCCATCTCAGCTCGGTGACTGACCCCAGCCACACCAGCACACAGCTGGCCCAGAGATCAGCAGGCTTTGTGCTGGGCATGGACCTGGCACAACTGCACGCAGGGGTGTGATGGCACCTCCCTAAAATAGCTTTTACACTTTGGATAATGAGACAATTCCCTTACAGCCCAGCTCAGCTGATTCCATCCAGCCTTCTTTTCTTCACTCCTTTCACAATGTGAAAACTATTGCTTCCTTTTTCAGTCCTTCGCTCCAAATTTGAAATCAGCAGAGCCTATTAAGCTGGTATGCTACCAAACAACATAATGAACAGCCCCTCTGGGACGTGCACGAACCCTCCTTGCAAACACAGCTCCTATTAGGGAGTTGGAACTGAGCATTTTCCCCTTACAGCAGAAAGTAATTTAGATAGTATTTAGAAACAGCTTGAAATCAAAAATGAGAGTGAAGCTGGAGCAGGTGGCAATCTACATGGAACAGGATTGCCATGGCACTCATTTGGTCCAAGCCTTGCTGGATTTAGGAGTCAAGGCAGCTTGCATCAGCTGAGCTTTTTTGCCCTTTCTAGAAATCCTCTCTATTCTCAGCTGGTTTAGCAATATTTAATCACTCCTGATATAAACATCAGTCCTCATAAAGCCTTATCCTCATCAGGCTTTAATACTAGCAACATTCCCCTCTAAGGGGTCTGGGTACAAACTCTTTCAAAACCAAACAAAATCAATTAATAGGTTTAACTTCAATAGACTGTAGATAAAACCCTATAGACACCAGGAGGGAGCCATACAAAATATGAAAGAGGTCAATGGTTCTGTACAGTTATTCCAGCTGGAATTCTTAGACAGTGAAGTGTTCATATAATGCCATTTTTTTCTATTAATATGTAGCTTTGAAACTGTGCTATGGCTGACATGCACAGGAATTCCTCTTTTCTCCTCCTTTAATAAAAATACAGTGGACACCATAAAAGAAGAGTTGACATTTCTTCTTGTACGATGGCAGAACCCTTCATACAAGCACAACCGCACTGAATACTCTTCTAGATTATTTGTTAGACTGAAGTTCAAAGGAGGGTGCAACGTAGCCAGGAAAAAGTCCCTCTGGTTAAAATTTAGCATGCAAGATCTCAACAAAAGTGATTTTTAATTGACTATGCCAATGCTTTTGTTTTCTCAACAACAGCGACAAAAAACAATTTCTTCCTTCTCCCCCACAGTAAACCATTCCCAGCTGTTGATGAAGTATTTTTTTAACATGCGTTAAGTCATATTGTATATTGTCCATTTCATGTGTGCAGAGCTTTTTTTTTGCAACGAATTCCTTACCCTGTTATACCAATGAATCCGCGAGTACCACCCAACCTTGTAACGCAGCCGAGGGCTTATTAACGGGAGCTGGGTTTCACAGAAGGACACTGTGCTGGTGGCTGAAGTTACTTTTATGCAAAGGTGATCACAGCAGGAAGCTCACGCCTGACGCAAAGTCTTTCCGCAGATTTTGCCCGTACAAATCAATGGGCCGCTCTTTCCAAGTAAAACCCATTATGCATTAAAAAAAAAGATACAAGTAGTTAAGTAATGTTGTAAAACTGTATGTATTTCAAGATGGTTCTCACCACACACTTCTTCCCATGTGTCTGTTATTACACAGTTCTCTGCATCAGCTGGATCAAGACTAGACCGCTTCTCTCACATTGCAAATTCAGTATTATTTCCTTGTTTCAATAATGACGACAATTTAATGCAACTATGAAGATAAACTCAGGAATCTTCTCTTATGCCAGGACCTTAAAATATGCCTGTTTATGGGCACAACCATTTGTGCAAATAAAATAGTGTATTTGTTTTGTATGCGTAAATTCAGGCCAGTGGAAAATTAAGCCCCATGGGGATAATTTAACCAACAATACAAAGAAAATTGTAAGGAAAATCTGAAACTTTGTCCTTAATTTACCCTGTTAGGGCAAAATAAGGCAGGAATCTCATACCATGTGTGCTACGGCGCTTAGGTACGAGAGCATATGTTAAGTAAGGAGAGTTGCAGTCTCAGCTCTTAATCTCATTGTTTATTGTGGTTTAAAGTCTGACCCTTAACATTATATGTGGTTTAAAACTATATTTGGGGGAAAGAGAAAACTATTCTCCTAGGTTTGTAAATGTGTTTGTCTTTAAGGTTTGTTCCAGAGGAAACCATGCATGCCTTCGTTTGCTACATATGCAAACCCTTACACGATTTTTAAACATGCTAATGCACACATTCTGCACCCCAGGTTAATCGCGAAGGGTTTTTTGTTGGTTTTCGACGAGCAGCTTGCCTACAATCCACCAACCCACCACTCTTTATGTATATACGCTGAATAATTATGAAGCAGTGAGTATTTATCACCTTTTCTGAGCAGTAAGCAGAAAGAAATACAATACCATTACTTCCAGCTACTGGCTTTCCCAAGATAATTAGATAACACAGTGGACTGAAGCCTTGGTTAGCCCAATGCTGTTCAAGTTAAGTGATTGACATGCCTCTGTCTGGCTGCTCTATTAACTGTTTCATTTTGTTGCTATTTGCAGTTTGCTTGGCTAATACTTCGAACAAATACAGACTGTTTCTTTAGCCCCTTTTTTCTCTTTGACCTTCTCCTGCCCATTTTCTTTGAGTCACTTCAAACTGCCTTGAAAAGGCCCGTTGAATGCGCACAGTCCATCAGAGTCCCAGGTTCATCCCATTCCTTGCCCTGAATGCTTTACTTCAAAGATGGGCCGCATTCTTTAATTGCCCTTTGAATTAATATCAAAGGGTCACAATGCGAGTGCCAAAAGAGAAAGAGGCTTTAATGAAGCAAAGAGCTGCCATTCATTTGCAGATAAGCACGTTTTTATGCCTGACTGGTCACCACGGCTAAATGCTCCGCGAAGGAGGCAGGGCAGGCAGGGAGACTTTTGCTTAAGTGGCGATTAGTTCAAACAAACAAGAGTAAACAAATAAAAACAACATCCCGGCGACAGAAAATAAGTTAATATGGCTGAACGTGTTAAAAACCAGCCAGCACCCTATTGTGGTAATAAGGCCATCAGCAGAGCCGCGGCTCCCTTCTCTTTCACAGAAGAAAAACTTTTTTTTTTTTCACTTAAACTTTCACTCTTAGACTCAGCCCAAAGACACATTGTTTCAATGCAGTTGTTTCCAGAGGTAATGAGGAAAAAAAAAAAAAAAAGACATTAAAAAAATAAAAAAGGAAAGAATCTATCTGCCTTTGCAATAGGAAAAAGGAATCGGGAAGTTAACTCTGCCCCATGTTTTTCTGCTGTTTGCATTTTAGTGCCTGGGGAATAAAACTTTATATTTAAATTATCTACTCATTTACATTTTGCTAATGCATTCGGTGTTGTGTTAAAATGTTCAGCTTTATTAATTGCCTAAAGGTTTCTGATATTTTGTTTGAAAACTTCAGCACTTGGGGATTTTATTTGCTTGACTGGCTGGTTTTGCTTATTTGAAACCCATGAAGCTGCACTAAGGAAACGTTCTCGGCTTCTTAATCCTACCTATGGAGTCTTCTATTTTCTCTTTAAAATACCAAGAATATAAAATTAAAATGAGCAGCATTAACGTACATTGTAATGCAATTACAGTCACAATGCAAGTATACAGCAACAAGAAGTTCACAGGTGTCCTCTTTATAAATTCTGACTTATTATTTATAGACCCAGGCTTCTCTTTGCACAGAAATAATAACTTACTTAACAAATACAAGGTCGTTTTATTGCAGTAGAGTTATCCCCCCATGAAAGAGGATTAGCCATACTCGTAACAGTGTAAAAGTGCCTTATAAGTGCATTCACGCCAGGAATTGTGCCGCCATCTCCCATAACTAAGAAGGTTGCAGGGGTACAGGCACCCAGAGAAACGGTCCACGTTTTTAGCCCCGGCCCTTCAAAAAAAGGATTTCCTCATTAATATTGCATACACTTAAGCCTAACCCTGCGTGCAACCTGTCACGAGGCTTCGCCTTGCTGATGCTCCCCGGGATTTCTCACCCCTCTGCTGCTGCCCGCTCCTGCCTTGCTCAGCCAGCCGCCCCTGCTGCCGGCTCTGGCTCTCCACTACCCACCAAACATGAAGGAGTTTGACCCTCAACATCCAGCTGGAAGCTCAGGTAACAGAAAAGCACCTTTCACTGGTGAAGCAGAGGAAGAAGCACAGCCATGGAAAGCAGGTGCCAGAAGCACAGGAAGGTGCCAGCTGCAGAAGAGGCAGAAGCGGCAGAACACGCCGTGTGGGCAGCTGCCTTGCCAGCACCAGCAAAGGCAAATGGCTCCTTTTATCAGAACAGCCCGTGTGTGGAGCAACCTGCCAGCAAACTGCTAAAAAACTGCTACAACCCTAAATTAATGGTGTTACTGAAAAATTCATCTGTGATTTTTTGAACTAGCCCAGTTGGGATCCTACTTTATCAGTAGTTGTGGTGATCCTAGAAATCTGCATTAACTCTGACATTTATTTCAGCAGGTGCAAAATAATGCCAAGTTTGTGCCATTCTGACTCCCCGTGCTCTTCTGTTTCAGAAGCATTATGTTTTCTAAAACTTTTCAAATATTTGCCAATTTATTCTCATTATATTTCTTGTATTTCAAATTATTAATTTCATTGTCCTTTGTATGTTCACAGACATTTCTGTTTGTTGGGCTAGATTACACTATAACTGCTAATGAAAGACATACTGCACTGTTTGAATTCCTCGTCTAGAAACCACAAAACATCTGACTCCTCTGCAATGCCAGCCCTGGCATCACATTGGAAGCAAAGCTTCACCACATGATGCTCAGAAATACATGAGAGGAGGTGGTGTATAAAGAGGAAGAATATTTCCCAGGTGTGCGCACACAGTGCATTGAAGAGCAAGGCTGCAGGGACAGCACATCACGCTGTGGATTGACGTGAAAGTTCAGGGCTTGAAAAAGCAAAGCAGTGCTTCAGGGCACGGAGCAGAGGGTGTGGACGAGCACCCCCAGCTGGGGCTCAGATACAGACACCAGGGCCCTGAGCCTGGCACAGCCCAGCTCCAGCTCCAGCAGGGACCCCACGGCCACTCGGAGCCGTGAGGTGGACACCGCTCAGTCACCGCAGGAGCTGAGATCCTACTTTTTGGCACACATCAAGTCAAAACTAATGCAAGCCAAACATCTACCCACGCACCAATGCCACAATTATTACGTTCTTTAAATAACCACCATACGCAGGGACTATCCTCTCTCGACCAGGGGTACAATGGCGTTCAGTTTGTAGAGAACTACTTCAATACAAATTACTCTTATTACTTCGCACACAGTCTAGAAATGCAGTAAAATATCTAAATTTTAATCCCTGACTGTAAAGTATTATGCAAATGAGATGCAAAGCTAGACCAGGAGTTACTGCACATGTCACCAAAGACAGCTAGACTTCACCATTGGAATATGCTAAGAATCAACCTAATAAAATAAACAAAATAGTTTAGAGGATTTTCATCATTTAGGTAACACTGTTTTACCCTGATGCATGAAAAAAATACTATTAAATTAACTCCTCATTTTGTCTGATCTGTCACTTCAGCTCCTATCAGTACATAGGACATTCAGTGTTACAGCAACAGCTGTTCTAGAATAACCTAACTGGCAAGTAAAACAGAAAAATATTAGTAAAGCCATCTTACATATTCGTTACCGTACAAATAGCTAAGTCACTACATTTCATGAACCATAAGAACTCTTTATTGTCATTATTGAATTATCAGGAACCACCATTAAATTTAAAACATAAGCAAATGGATTTTTTTTATGTTACATAAATTCCTCATGATATAAAGCAAACCAGCACCATTCATGGATATGAGCCAGTTCACACCCGCCAAGGACATAAATGTGGCCATCCCTACACCCCTTTAATTAGTTAGCTCTCCATCCAGTACTGCCCGGGGCACATGCTCTTGACAATATTCTCCTGGAAGTTTTTGTGACAAATAATATCATTTTGTGATAACTGGATTCAACTATTCTCTAATTTTTGTCATCCTTTCAATATTATTTCTGGTTTTGGTTGTCATCTAAATAGCATAGTCATCAGGCTTCAAATTCCCATTATCCAGCTTCTTCTATTATCTGCAGCTTCAGTAGTTAATGCTGTACAAACAAATTCAATACTGCCAGTGGTTTTGTGCAATTATTACCACTAAACAAAATAAGGAGGAGAAAAAAAAATACATATGAGGAGCAAATGAATCAAAATAGAGACTTTAGTCCTTAATAGCCACCTTCTAATCTTATATTCCAGAATTGGAGTGAAAGCATCCCACAAAAACCTGGAAGAAGAGTGTTCCCTGCCATCTGGGGACCACCTGCAGAAATAGAGTCCCAAACCTGATAAACCCGATCTTTGCTACACCAACAGTGATCTCCTAGCCATCTTGGTGACTAACCCCAAAGCCCAGAGGTTGGACTGTATCGACACCTTCCTTATACCACACTCAGTGCAGAGTTTCCAAAGCAAACAGTATTGCTGTTTGGCCAGCTTCATGAGCATATCACATCCGAGAAAGCTATTTAATTTCTAGACATTCCAAAGTTGTCAAGAAGTGATTTAATGAGAGTTTTTTAAAAAAAAAATCCTCTTTTTTTTTTTCCCCCAAAAAAAGTTTCACGGTAGATCTGCTTAATCTTAAATCCAAATTAAGGAAAGAATTCAAGAGGTTTTGGTCTATAGATGTTCAGTGACAAACTTATCAAAAAAACAAACTCCCCAAACAGTTTCAGAAAAGGGACTTCTAGTTGTCACATGTACAACACAACCATCTTCAAGGAAAGTTAGGAGCAATACAAGAGAATGAAAATGGGACCATATGTTAATTCTTTAAGAGAGCTTTGCTCTGACCCCAAAGCGCACACTGTTTTGTAATCTACCCTACACACACAGCCTAGAGGGCCCAATTCTGCTGCTCTGCAAGCATCTCCCAGCCCAGGGCAACAGCATTTACTTGATCTTAACTAAAACATAGGTTCCAAATTGCCAAAAATTCATCGCTGGCTGATGGGTGATCAAATGAAACTTCACCATCTTGTCAAAAGCTAGTGGAGAAGCAGGAGGGACCCACCTGCAACACTGTTCTACACTTTTCTATCCCAGAACCCCTTAAAGGGCAGGCATTTGACTTGAGTCCCACATTTTTTTTTTTAAAAAAAAAAAAAAACCTTCCTTCAGTCCCCAGAAGATGTCAAAGCCTCAACATCACTTTTTCTGAAACACCGTAAAGAACAAGCAGTGATTACTGTGCAAACTGACAGAATTTTAAAGAGGAAAATAAATAGGATGCTAACAAAGTTTCCAAACAACAACCCTGCCGAAGGTCTCAATAGAAAACATTTGTTATGAAGTAATAAGAATTTGCATAATTTTGGGGAATACTTTGTTTTCAAAGTAATTCTCTTTTTCACCTGCTTAGGACTTGACCATGTATGGCTTCAGTTAAGTTTTGTTGATGGCGGCTCATGTTTAACCAACTGTTTTTAATTTACAAATTAAACTTGTCAGAAGTAGAAATCCTTCCCTTGGAACCCTTCCAATATGTCAAGAATTAATTCTAATGAAAACGGCATTGCCTAAATGCAGGATGGCCAGTTACTTACTTTATTTACACAAAGTCCTTCTCAGTTTCTTTGATAAAAGCAGCTAAATCTTTTTCCTCTTTCATGTTTTGTCAGCACTTGATTCCTTTTGTCCCCTGGCTATTTGCCTAGCTGTGGACAATAAGGCAGGAAGAATAGAAGCAGATTGTTGGAATGGCCCTCAATAAACCTAATTATGACATGTTGACTGCACTCACCATGACATATTCAGGAGATCCAGGCTTATTCAATTACCCTTGCCAGGTTTCTCTTTCAGACCTAAAGTTATCCTTTGACTGTTTGTATTTCTGAACAGTATTCATGTTCATTGTGAAAGAAAATCCCCTGGACTTTGAGGGGTTTCTAAGTTGGTGCTGTTATTGTAGCTAATTTTTATTAACTGAATGATAACATGATAAAGAAATAGACTTTTGTTATGTAATAAGAACAAATCAGTGTGTGCTTAAAGTTACACCTTCCTTTCCGTCCCACCCGCCCCCCGCCGGAGACTGACAGCACCCATCACTGGAGTTAATAAACAGAGCCATTTTCTCGACGTGTGCTTAAACTTCGGTGACACCGTGCATAACCTCACGGCAGAGCCCGTGGTGGAGCAGGATCCACACCGTCACACCGCTCTGCCCCCAAAGCCTCCTCCTCCCCAACACCCAACGCCGCCAGCCCCGCAGCTTCCCACCCACACCTCTCCTGCCTGCAACCATTTCTTCCTCCGTTTGAAACAGCGCAGGGAAAATTTGCAATTAAAAATCGGGTTATAGGTTGGGTGGGAGCTGTTCAGTCAGCAGAAGGACGTGCCAACTGCCCCTGCAAAGAAGCTGCATGCCAAGCGGACAAAAGCAGGGAAAAACGAAGGGATGCCTAACGGAGAGGGAAAGAAACAGCCCCTGATCAAACTCAGTTCATACGTCAAGCAGCTCCAGAAGAATTAATATGCATGCCTTCATCCCAAACCATTGCTCGGTTGCAATCAGCTGCTTTGTGCCGTGCTGTCTGCTAGCTCCGAACAGCTCCTAGGACTCCAAGTTAACGGAGAGGCTGCGGAGCAGACTGGGAAAGCCCTAAAGATGTAGCTTGAAAAGGCAAGTGATCCAATGCGAAGTGACAGAGTACATTTATCCACTACTAACGCTTCACAGGTGGGGAAAATACACTGCTGCAGCAAAAAATGAGCACTTTTATTGTTTGCCGTAGCAAGCTTTACGTCCAGGGCCTGACCCAGCGGGGGACGCCAGCCAGCGCCGCAGCCCTGTGAGCAGCCGCGGAGCTTTCGGGCGCTGCATGCACAAGGCACGCAGACAGCAGCAACAGGAATTGCTTCTTCACTTCATTCTAGGAGAAGCAGCCAACTTCCCTGCTGGACTGACTGGTCTGCAAGCCAGTCTGAAAGAAGAAAATGAAAATACCGTTTTTGACATTTTCTTCACAGTCAGTCCTCTGCAGGACGTTTTTTGGAGTGAGAAATTCAGGTCCCCAAAGAAGTCAGGTATCTCTACATTTGTTTTCCTTCTGGTTCAGAACAGGGATCCGAATATGCCTCAGTAACAGAAAACCTCTAGGGGAAAATTCTTTCTGAATACTTTCACTTTGTCTCAAAAGCAGCAGCAAAAGAGGAAAAGAAATCATGCTTTAATCTTTGCTTGCTAGGTGTAAGAGTCAAAAAATTACAAAGTTAACGAATAAAAATATTTAGCTCCGTAAAAAAAGTTGAAATAAGTGATTTTATGTAGACTGAACTCTTCCTTTCATTTTCTCCTGAACAAAACGTTGCCATAATTACTGTGATCTGACAGTTTCATTCTCAATGAATCTGCATCTTCCGAACAGAAAACTGAGCTGAGATTTCCTGATCAGCACAATCTCCAAATAGTATTTAGGAAGACAATAGCACAAAATATTTCAAAGGCTATTAACAGTGTTTGCATGGAGTGGAGCCAGAAAAGTGTCTTAGAGGATATAGCCTAGTTTACTAAATTATCCATCATGCAGAGCATATGCATAGGGTTGGGTTTTGTTTGAAACTTGGTTCTTTTTCCTCTGTAATTTGGAGACCTTAATGGGTGTTGACAGCAAGTCCTCTGAGCAGCAAAAGGAACTTTTCTTAAAATATACATGAAATCCTCCATTTGCATCCTTTTGCTAACTAATAGAAGCAGCTACAGCTTTGCTGAAGAGGTTACGAACGCACCCCTCAGAACAAGGACATGTTTTTTCCTCTGGCTGCACCAGCACGGTGCCTGGTCAGACTCAGCTCTGCCCTAGCTCCAGCCTCCGTGTCCGTACTTCTGTACACGTGTGTATGACATGTGTGACACCCAGGGAGCAGAAGGTACCGAGCATCACTCCACGGTCTGTAGGATTTGTTACCAGCGCATTCAAGGGACTGACGAACAGATCAACACATTCATCAGGCTAAAGTGTGCTTTGCTGCCTTACAACAAAAATGTATTGAAAGTGTCCAGAAATCTTTCAGAGTTTGCCTGAAACACATGTATTCTAAATTCCATACCTTTATTCTATTTCATTATATATATTGTTTTAAAGATCTTCCATAAACATCAACCAATATTCACAGAGGGAAAAAAAAAAATGTAGAAAAAAAAAATATCTAAAGCTTAAGACAGACTCCTATTCCTGGCAGTAGAGCCAGAAAGAGCCCTCAGTTATTCACGCTGGACAGAACTGTCTGCATGGCCAGATTGGGATCTCAGCTACACCACTGGAAATCAAGGGGTTTCAGTAAAGGAACAGCTCTGATTTGATGCCAGCAGCATTAACACCTGAATCTGGTTTTAAAACATACTCCGTATTATGGCATTTGCTCCTGCCAGTTAACCTGAACATCTGTGTGGAAGCAGATATGTGCAATGCCTCAGTCCATTATTATTTCACAAGATCAGTAAGGTTCAGTCAGTATCTCAAATTATCCTGCTTTCCTCTTTGTAACCTGTCAGAACCTATGAGGGTAAATTAAAGCAGTTCTCTTATTAAAATCAAAATTGGTAATGTACAGAAACAGACAGGAAAAAGGAGGTGGCAGGGGCTGAATCTAAGTACACTGACCCTGCTGCTGAGCTCCTCACACAGCTCTCTCTCCAGTTAAACCAAAACAGAGACAGATAAAGTCCTGGGTACTTGGACAACATGAATTTGTCTGACATTTTCAGGGTTTTTATTCCATTTTGATAGGTGCAAAGGTGCATCCCACAGGCGCTTGTGGCACCTACTCCACGAGCAATGAGCATCTGATGAGCAGCAGCAACATAAGAATCTCTCCTGGTCCTGAACTTTTCGCTACCTCATTTTCTGGCAAGCTGCCAGTGATTTACATTCGGAAGAAAAATGTGGGTGTTTTCATCCTATTCAATTAGTATTTTCCTACCAGGGATGTCAAAGGCCATTTTATAAAAATAAGTACTTTGGATACATACATAATAGAGGCACGATCGTGTTCAGAAATGTTATATTCAAATAGCAAGAGCTGGAAAAATAACTTGGGTCCTACTTACATGGAACATTTTTGAAGTCTACAGTTCTAAGCTCTGTACAGCTGATGCAAAACCCAGCAAATAAAAGCCACTATCACCCAATCCCCACTACAAAGGCTGCCAGCCCAGAACAGAACCAGAATCCAAGATACTCTTCTTTCCTTTACTTCTGAAAAACTAAAATCCCATTGACAATGCTGTACCAAATCCAAGCCTGCTGCCCCATTTTTTAGCTCTAATCCCTATTTATTCTTTCACTCTTTTTCCAAAATGGAAGATAAAATTAACTGTAATTGATTGTTCACAGACGTGATTTTCAGAGATTTAGATGCCATTATATTATCCTTTCAATACAACAAAAAATAAAAAAGAATAGCACCATGCTTTTAACATTTATTACAAAATCACTCCCATTCAGATGGTTATTTTCCACAACTGCATCTACCTTTGTTCTGTGCTCCTTGCTGAATACAAATACCCTCGTTTGCTTTGCTGACTTAGAGCCTCACAGCAATGAAGCTGAACTTACCTAAAACCATCAACGCAGTGGTTACCCATCTTCTCTTACAGAGGTTTTTCTTGAGAATTTTAATTGAAAAGTAGCAAATTTAAGCAAATCAACAACACGCCAGCTTTTCTCAACTACCTTCTGCCGACAGCTTCAAAGCAGCCCACAAATCCATCCACAAGAAGCACACTGCACACACAGCAAACATCGCTGCAGCTGCAAGCCGCTCGCTTTCAACCTAAACCTGAGAAAACCCAGTTTCCTTCAAATATCCTGAGTGATACCGAGGATGCCCAAGCATGTTTGACAGGCTTGAGCTAAGTGAAAGCACGCAAAAGGTATCTCCCACACCATCTAGAAGTTTTGTTTTCCATTTCTGAAGCCCTCAGCACAAACATCATACGAAGCTTTGTGAAGCACAGCGCTGGCAGCTCGTTCCTAACGCCCGGCTCCTCTCCCGTGCTGAGCACAGAGCTGAGCGCAGGAGGACTCCGTGGAAGGGCAGGGAGGCTGCACCTGGCTCAGCAGGACTGTCAGGACAGGAGCTCAGAGCCTGTGCACCTACCACCACCAAAGCACCAATGCGTGCTAGCAGACATGCTTAACGAGGACAGCACACTGCAACCTCGTTTGATGCTAAAATAAAATACTACTCGCTCTGTGAGGGGCCCTCCCGTCCTTTGGGTTTGCTCCATCGTGGTACATGCCACACTCAGGGGCGGGGCAGTATTTGCCAAGTATTAGAGCTAAGATGCTGCAATGTTTTTTTTTCTTTTTTCACCAGAAGGTGACTGTCCCTCCCCACTGCCCAGAAGGTGGGCAGGCTCCCGCCCAGCAGCAGTCAGCCCGTGGTGTCCAGCTGGCTGTTAAGTGCTTGCTGGGACAGCTCCTCTACTTCAGTCCTGGGAAACCACAGTATCTGCCTCCTGGTAGGCATCCTCTTGTTTCTCTTCTGTGCCAAGGACATGCCAGGCACTGCTACGAAGTGGCAGTATATTTGTTTTGCACGCCTCCAAACCACACCCCTGCAGGTAACGCTAAATTGCTGCCAAGACCTATTTGTAACCTGGGTAAGTGACCCTAGACTGCTGCACTTAACATCATGGAAATAAATTCTCAGGTAAAAAAAAAAAAAAAAAAGCTTTCAAAATTCTCCAAACCAAACGATGGTGTAAGGTCATGCTGAAGACCTTTCTCTGGATGTTTAAATTTAGAGTTTCTTCTTCCCATCACACAAGCAACCCCGCTAGAAACCCTGAGGCTTTGCAACACACAGCCACAAAGTTCAGTGGCTATTTTAATGTACAGCAGTCAGAATCTCGGACTAATTACATTAAAATGCATTGGGGTAATTCTCCCAGCTGAAAGGCACTTTACAGCATATGAAATGAGCACTTTATGGAGCAGAGATTTGGATCACCCTCCACGGGAGTACATCTAGCAAACAGCTTCCCCACACACCCAGCCCCATATCTTCCCAGCAAGGCAGAGGTGGAATTTCTGAGTCTCTTCATGAATAAGCAATGAAAGCCTTGAGACAGGACAGTGTAGCAGCTTCCAAAAAGGTGCATCGACTCTGCTGGGGACAGAGGTGGTTCAGCCTGGGCGCATCAGTTTGCGCATTATCCACTGCCTCCTCTGCAGGGAGAGCTGGCTCCTGGCATGAACAGCTCTCCCCATCTTACCTCAAGAAAGACCTGTCAGGAAAGAAAGAGCCTAGAGAGTTTTTCCTTTGGCCTTTGAAGTTCTTCCTTGGCTGACTGATGCTCGCCCATACATAACTGGAAGAAAAGACTGCCATTGTGCTGCTCTTTACACCAAGTGCATTATTCTCCAGACAAAAGCTTGCGAGTCCAACTTTTAAACACACCTCTCTTTAGGCTATACTGTTTCTAAACCATAAAATCTTTTTGTTCATTAAAAAATAGACAGCCTTTTTCCCCCTCAGGCAATCTACTCTGCTAGTTAGCTTTTTGCACTACTCTTTGCAAACGGATACCGCAGACGCACAGCAGCTCGCAGCAGAACAGCCAGTTCCCATCCTCAGAAATACTGCATTTTTCCCCAGTATAGTCTCCAGTCACTTACCCAGCCCAGCTTTAAACATGAAATACAACCACTGTAGGAGCTCGCTGGCTTTGGACGAGACCTGGCAAGCAATCAGTCTCACCGAAAACATCTCCAGCATCTGGCAGCTCACTGCTGTTCGCAGGGTCTGTGCACTGGGTCAGGGCTGGGGGTTAAGCGAGGAACATGCTCAGCACCTGCCTGCTTTGCCTGGCTCTAATCAGTATTCCCCTCCCATGCCCAGGAATGCCAGAATTCCCCAGTTTCCTCAAAAAAATAACACACACACCCTCAAGGAAGACAGAGGGGGAAAAAAAATAAAGAAAACTCAAATAGTTTAACAAAATTTGGATCTTACCCTAAGGATAATGCATGTCTTGCTATTGACTTCAGTATCTCTTTGGATGTTTATGTGAAATCTCATATTGACACTATTAAATAGAAGAATTCTGTGGTGTTAGAAAACAAACCCCACAACTTTATTGTTAAAAAAGATAAAAATAAAAATTGACTGCAGCAATGCCACTTTGCTTGAAACTCTAGCAACTAGTAACAACGGTTTTTGTATTAGTAGTTCCCAAAGTCAGGTCTCGCCTTAGTGTGAAAGTTGTACTGCAGTTGCACATCTGAAAACTTTTCTTTTTTAAGACCTGTTGACAAGTTCAAGCCAGTCTATCAACTGGAACCAGCTCCTCAGTTTTTGGCTCTGAGCTCCCTATCTTAGTCACTAGGCTATTGCTCTCTGTCAGGAAGAATTGTTATAAAAAATAGTACAGATTTCATTAAAAAAGAAAAAAGAGAGATGAAAATCAAACGAAAACAGTCCATCTTTAACCAGTCTGTGTAACACAAAAAGCCACTACTGAGAAGTATATTTCTTCTCCAGGAAGATTTTGAAAGTTTATAGTTCTAAACTATAAACAATAAATTACAAACAATAAATACAAACAATATACATGTTTTAAACATACTTTTGTTGATTTTGTCTCCTTTTCTGCACAATCTATATTTCTATATTAAAAAAGGCACTAGTAAAACATCCATTTAAAAAAAATAAAATGTTTTAAGCAGCCATCTAGCAGTTACATGCTTCTAGCGACTGCAATAGCAACACCCAGTTCTAGCAAAGAAAACAGCCCGAGATTGCTGTGCCAGTCATAACCACATAAATTTAAAGCATTGAATATTTGCTCGGACCAAAGGCTATTTGCATATATTATTCAATAGATTTTCCACACCACATTAAAAAAAATTGCAGGCTATTCATACGCAGCCCAGCAAAAAGTACGTACCACCAGTGGGTGTACGTGTAAACCCGGCGTGGCTCAGGGCAGACTGAGGCAGCACCTCTCAATTTGTTAACTTAACCCCAGACCGTAGCACTTATGGACCTGCTTTTGCTGTAAATAATAGTAATAAAAACACTAAAAGTAAGGAGCTGAGTCTTGGTCCATTTCATTAACGAGCACTCACCTGCTGCTGTGACCCAGGAGCCGCGGCACGGCTCTGTCCTGGTACTGGGTGCCCCCCAGCATGGGCTGTGGGTGCTCACTGCTCCTGCTGCGGGCAGCCCAACATCCCCTAGCCCTGCCACCCCCAGCCAGCAGCTTCCCAGGACAGGTTACAATCCTTTCTAGCCACAATACATTTCTTTTAAAACATCATTTCATCTGGGCATGCAGATCTGACAGATGAACTGCGGCAGCTGGTGCTATACAACATTTTTGATTTCTGCATCCCAGACATTTGGAAATACCATTCAGTGCAAAACCCACCATTGTTCCCATTTCACAGGAAGGAATGCACGAAGAGGTAAGGATGCCTGAACTGGAGCAGCTGACACAAGCAGATATCCTACACGCCAGCCCCACCTCCACTGCACAGGCTGCCAGGATGCACAGCGATAGGAGAAAAATAAAAACAGCACAGAAAGCACAGCAATAAGAGAAAAAAAAATAAGAAAAGAGCACAGAAAGCAGGAGGCAGCTGCCTCTTCCTGCACCAGGCAGAGGCATGGCCCCCTCCCAGCCGGCTGCAGGCAGAGGCAACGCAGGGCACGGCTCTCAGGAAGGCAGAGCAGATTGTACCAACTCAAACCAGTTCTCATCCAAACCAAACCCAACTCTTCTAGCTCTAATTTTCCTGTGACCACTTTTTTCTTGTTTGTTTGTATTTAGGGGTATCACTTACTTATAAACACATTAGTCACCAAGATCACTCTTTCCTACTCAAGACGGGTATAAAAAAGCTCCCTTGTCCCACCCCAAAGATGAAGAACCACACTCACCACAGCCCAGTCAAAAGACTGTTGAAGCCTATGGAAAGATGCCTTTGGCAGCCCCTTTCCCACAGCTGTGGGAACTTCAGCAGCAAACTAGCACCAGCTGTGCAAGTGGGGGGAGCCATTTAGCCCGGCATACTGGGACCTAAGGCAGCCACTCAAAGAGCTGAATGTCCCCAAGTGCAAATACCACCTTCAAAGCACCACTGTGACCGCAATGTCTCCATCTAGAGAACACAGCAGTCCTGTGAAAGCTTCAAACTTTGCGTTAAGAAAATGAGCATCGCTTATAAGCATCCCAGAAAAGGGCAGAGGAGGCAGAGCAAGGAGCAGCCTGGGCTGGCAGTCCGGGTAGCACAGCCAGCCCTGAGCTATTCCTAGCTCACCTCTCACACATTAAAGCTGGAGGCACTCAGAGAACAACAACGGGTCTCATAACCAAAGGTCCCAGCTCTGCAGGACGTGTCTAAGGGGCTCCCAGGGCACACCACTCCTCAACCCCCCTGTGGCTGACGCTGGAAGAGCAGCGTGGAAGGAAAGCCAAGGGCACCCAAAAGAGAGCCACCATCTGGGTCATGCCCTCCCCATGCCTGCCACGTAGCCTGTTCCTACAGTCGTGACTTTTCTGCATGCTAACACCTGCTACTGGGAACAGGTGAGTCGCTTCTCCGTGCTCTGATCACCTGGAGGATCTCTTTTTTTTCCCCTTACAAATCTTTTCTAGGGTATTTTTAAATTTACGTTTAACTACCATTATCTGGATTCAGATACTAGATGTATTTAGGGCTCGTTCAATACGTGCTCTGAATCTTTTTGCCTCAGATATACTCTCCCAGAGCTGACAAGTCTGTTCCTGATGTCAGATTAAGAGAAATATTTATGCCGTCAATCATCGCTGCATCTTTAGCACTGCCAGCACAGGAGAAGTACGGCAACTTTGAGTCCTGGCTTGTTTTAAGTCCTCCCTTGGCCAAGGAACTTCTAAGAGTCGGGAGAAAAATCCTCTTTGTGCCTGTCATAGCCCTGGGTTTGACAACCATTCAAATCGGAGCTCCTGATTCCTTTCCCAAAATCTCATTTGCTGCGTTGATTAGGATCAAAGGTTGAGGGGAGGAATGCAGTTTAGGAAGAAAGAGAGTGCCTCCCTCCCCTTGCGATAGCCTTCAGCCAGTGAGGAGCCAGAAATCAAGCCAAGCAAGGCGCGCTCTCCCTGCCATCCTGCCGGCGCTGATGGAGCAGATTGCTTACAGAGCTGCTCCAGCACGGGGCCAGGTTTTGGTTTTGTTTTTTTTTTTTGTTTTCCTAAATCATGTGTTAGAAAACTTTTAAGTGCAGTTCGCTAAAACAGCTCTTTTTAATTTGCTCTGCTTGTAATGCTTTATTTTAACTAGGCCTACTAGCCATGTCACATCTCTTATTTAGCAGCTGAGGCAAACACTTCGTGCTGTGATGTCTTGCTAAGCCAAAGGGAGCGAGGTCCCTCAAATCCGAAACGCAGTGGGATCTTCCTATCAGGGCCAACTTCCACCCTGAGTACCCAGCACAGCCCCGCTGAGAGCAGGGGGCTGTTCAGATGGAAATGATGGTACAGTTTGGCCCCCAGACCCTTTTTTAACGTACACTGAGAAGGCAATAAGATGAACAAAATGTCTGCTATACGCAGCCATTTTGCAACTTTTGCCAGAAGCGATGCTCCCGAGCGCCTGTGGGGCCGCGACTGCCCAGCACAGACACACAGCACACACCTCCTGCCAGTCCCTCCGCGGGGCAGGAGAGGTGGACAAGTCACTCTTTCTGTGGGGTTTTCAGAAGGTCACGCTGAAGTACCCAGCACACAGGTCCGACGGCTCCGAATTTGTTAGAAAACAAACCGTGGATGCTAAAGCAACAGGCTTTTGTGTGGCTTTCCACATAGTTGCCAAATATTTGAGCATTTTCCCTGATCCCATCAAACTGAAAGGGAGCAGGTCCAATCAGCTGTGCTACACCAGGGACGAACCCACGGGGCTTTTTCCCAACTGCAACATCTATTGTGCGATTTTTTTAATAGATAACTAGATCGCCCCGATTCCTAACTGCTCGCTTGCTGCTAGTACTCTCCTGCTCCGCAGATGTTGGCAGAGCACAGCTGAGCCCTGTACCATGTGCGTAATTGCCACCGTAAGCACCAAGAGGCTGGAGCGTGCCGTGCCTTGCTCTGCACCACACGTGTTACGGAAATGCTTGTAGACCTCCCTCCCTCCAAAACAGAGCGCCAAAAAGGTTCGGTGCCTACTCCCTGCAAACATCACTGCTCCTTGTGTAAATAGTCCTGGGTTGGTAACTGCTCCAGATTTGGTGAAGCTGTTTAAAGCACTTGTGCGAGGCGACCCTGCAGGATGGTAGTTACCCAACGTGGTCCCTGCTGCTCCGGGGATGCTCATGGACCCTCTTGGTGTCACTCACACCCCAGCTGCAGAGCCATGATTTACACCTTTGATAAATGGAATTCCTGCAGTTTGGGGGATTTGGGCAAAACAGACACTTGACAGGATTACATTGTGAGAATAATTAAATTCTGCACTTCACTTTCTATTTCCCCATTCCTTTAGCTAAACATACACCCCCCCCCACCTCCATTTGTTGTGTGTGTTTGATTTTTTTTCCCCCAAACCTCTCCTTTCCAAAACCAAAGCATTTTGCTGCCCAAGGGCGCAGAGAAGCCTGACTTCTACCTGGCTCTGCCCAGGAGCTCTCTCGCCGCTCAGCCTGAGTGGAGGGGCTGGGTGAGCATCGGGGTCCCCCCTGCCCCTCTGCTCGTGCTCCAGCCCTGCAGCACTTCAGACGAAGGAATTGCTCCTTCAGGGAATGGGACATGCTCCGGCACTGCTCCCTGCCTCCTGCAAAACCTGCCCCTGGCTATGTGCACCTTGCTAAAACATGGAGCAACGCAGAGGGGCTCTAAGTCCAGGCCAGTTACACCGAGCATGCTGGTGCTACTGCCCCACGGAGCTCCATGGACTGCACGTCGGAAAAGCAGAGTAATTCGGCCAGGAGACTGTCAAGGTTTTTGCTTTTCAGTGTACGGAGCAGATCCTGACTGTATTGGCATGAACAGTGCTGCTCATTTAAACCAGGTGGATGAGGTTTGACGGGGGCTGAACACACTGACTGCTTGCAGAAATGCCAGCTGCAGACAGTTCGTCCCTCACACAGCTCAAACCACAGTGATCTCCGTGACGGTACATCTGATAAAGAAATTGCTACGTAGTCATTTTGGGATCAGGCATCCAACACGAGGCGTGCCATAAAGACAAAACCCCTTAAGACGGGTCCATATAAGGACTTGTGCGTGACAGAAACTTGGGACATGCTTGGCAGAAAGGTTACGTCCAGGCAGAATCCCATAAAAACAAAACACCAAGAGGTGGAACACACATCACTGTCCTCACTGCAGCTCTCCACTGCGATGAACATATTGAGTCTCTGCACTTCAAGGAAATTTGTGCCTAACCCGATTTCAAAGAATTTTAACCATTATTCTAGGGCAAGATGTCTTCTAAAGTAGCTAGGCACCTGCGAAGTATGCGCTAGTATTTTATTCAGACAAAACAAAAAACACTGTATTTAAGAAAGGGAATGAGAAACCGGTGACTTTAAAAAAAATAATAAATAAATAATTTTAAAAATCCTTGTCAGCTTTTTACTCTGCTGCTTTCACTACAGCATGAGGCTCATCCACGTAAAACAACTGTGAGACCAGGAGAGGCTCTGCAGTTTTACCAGGCTTCTTACCACCGCTGGCGAAACTTAACGCCTCTGTTCAGAGGTGCCCGTGGAAGCAGCGGGACCTGGACCTGATGCTCACAGCCCCCCAGTGCAGCTGGAATTCCACGGCACAATTACAAGGCAACGTAACACATCCCCGCCGCGCTGCCTCTTGTGCTGAGGATGCGGAGGAGCAGAGTTTGCTGTCTCTGAAGTAAGCAGAGCTCTCCGTACGGCAACAAGGAAGCGATTATTCTCGAGCACTCTCGTTGCCTGTCAGCACAGCCTGGCCGATCTGACTTTCCCCCCCCCTTTTTTGGGGGAGGGACAGCACAACTCTCCTGCCTGATGTGAGTGGGGACTGTAAAATCAAAACTGGGGAAAATGCACAAAGAAATGCTGCCAGCTCGTTTGTATCCCCCCCGCACCGAGAGCCCAGCCCTGAGAACTGGCAGGCTTCTCCAGCTCCCTTTCTTTCAGTGGCAGCCCCGGACCATTTATCTTTCTGATTTGGTGTAGAAAAAGAAACTTTCTGTATACTACGCCCAAAAAAAAAAAAAAAAAAAAAAAGAAAAAAAAAAAAAAAAGAGAGAGAGAGAGACTAAATCAGTTTCATTAAAATTCCATGAAATGTACAATTTTTCTCCTGTTGTTTTAGTAAAATTTCTGCACCCTTTGTACTAAAACCAGTGATTCACACAACTACAAACCCAATAACGCCAAACAAAAACCCTCCACAAAACTGCAGGAGCGTACAGTGCGTACAGGCACCAGCCTGGGCAAAATAAGGAGCCCGCTCAAATTTCACATCTCATTAAAGACAATTTGGCCATTAATCCATACGGTTTTAGGAGCAAAGAAGGATTTTCCAGGACAGATAAACTGAAATGATCCTCCTTTGATCTCCGAGGTTAAGAATCAGTTACAATGGAAGATGAACAACACGGGGCAGGACTACTGGCCTTTTTATCTGCAACAATGGCATCAGCAAACAACTACTTAATCAATATTTGGCCAGGGCCACTGAAAACTTCCTTTTCAAATTTTAATTCCTAGTTGTAAAACAACTGTAGGGCAACCAGCAAGATAAGACATTAAACTGACTGCTTAATTGCCTTTTACTGTCCTGCTAGTTATATATGCACATCCTTAATCGCCCTTGAATCTTTATTTACCGGGATGAATAAATGACCTGTCGACAATCACATCAAACTCCACTAACCACGTAATCTCAGCGCGCGACACACTAACTCTAATGTGCCCACAGTGAGTTTTAATTTCATTACGTTTCACTTTTTTTCTAGGGAGAGTGATTTAAAGTGAATTAGTTTAACAGCATGGGGCAGGAGTACTCCAGGGCAAGTGAAGTAAAACGAGGCGCCCGCACTACGCCGAGCACGGTTTGTGGTGAGCTGTGTTACTGTACATCATTTTTATTAGCCAGCAAGCTCAGCGTTTGGGGAACACTTGGAAGTATCCCACATTTTTATTTATATATTTTGTTCTCTCTGCAGCCACATATGTTTGTTACATAGGATTTAAAGTGACATTTACATGGAGAAATCCGCATTGACTGGGTTGCTCTGATTTATTGCTTTGCGTTTCACTCAATTTCTTCTTAAATTAACCAGAGAGCACTTTGTAGTTCTGCTTCATTTCCCAATGCCGTTTTATTACACAGCCCTGGGGACTCGTGATAATTCATCACTATCAACTTTATTGGCTCCCCTCATCTAAACCCCGTTCCAGCCCTTATCAATAAGTAAACCCAATACAAAACTAAACCTTCCCCAAGTGTTAGATAAAAGTGGCGTCTTGGACAGATACAACAGAAAATTACCAGTTGAAATTGGACCCCGAAAATAATCTCTTCTGCGGATTTGATCAGCGTCAACTTTTACTTTCAGCATTAATTTCTAATTAATTTTTTATCTAATTAAAATCGCTGCCTGGCTGCCTGCTGATACCATCGCTACCTTTGTGCGAGCACGGCTACAAAAATCCTCAGCTCGAGGAGAGTTTTGCCGGTTTCGGTGGGGACTGCAGCCACGCTCGCAGTCAGCCAGCAGTTTCTCGTAAGAGAAGAGGACGAATTTAGGCCCCGCTGCTGCCTGCCCCAGCCACGTGAGCAGCTTTACACACATGAATGGGCCCTTTCAATGGCACTCCTCGCTGTCCCTCGCATCTGATGCTTTCCAACCAACTTTTTTTCTTTTTTTAAGAGTTGGTTGGAAACAGAAGTGCTGGGGCCACCTCCTGTCATCAGAGTGGTTCCAAAGAGCATTTGTCAGTATGGTGATAGGTACTTATATATAAATACATAAATAAATATATAGGGGTCTGATATGCAAGCCTATAAACCCAACTCACATCCCAATCCTGAACACTTCCCTGGGAGCTGCAGTTGCTCAGCACATTAGAAATCTGCTTACAAGACAAGGCTGAGCTTTACCATGCTAAATTCCTACTGTTGTCAAGGATTTGGCAATCGCAGCAGAATCCAGAAAGCCAAGGATACAAATCATGGTTTGGGAGCAAATCCATTCATTTCCTGCCCCAGTCTTTCCAGAACGACACTGTCTAGGTTTAATCAATTATCAGTTAAGATTTTCAGAACAACCCAATCGGATGCAAACTTGGGTACAAACTCCAACCAGCGTGTGTGAAACTATCCTGGTATTTGCTGAAATAATATTTGTCTTTGTTCAGGGTACAAAAGTTTAGAAAAAAGGGACAGGATGTCCCCGGTGGTACTGCTTGAACAGCTAAGGAAAGTGCTCCCAAGATGGCAAACCATGCAAAACCAGCAGAGAAATCAGGATGTCAGGAGGGGCTGCGGGATGCGGGGAGCCTGCGCCTTCCCGCAGCCCCTGCTCACCCCGCTGGTAGCACCTGGTCCGAAACACCACAGCCCCTGGCCAGGCAGGAGCAGCAAACCCAGGGCCACAGTCCAGCGACGAGCCCTGTGGTGATTTACTTTGTGCAGCACCCGGCTTTTCTGCCCGCCTCGAGCCAAACCCTGGAGTCATTGGGGAGTTTTTTGTAATTACACACGATTTCCCCAGCTCTGAGACCCCGAGAGGCAGAATTCTGCTCAAATCGGACAAGCAGGTTTCTTCGAGCTGCTGGTGACCAAACATTTAACATAAAACACTGAATGCCAGGCTCAGGAAGGTGCCTGCCTGCAGTCGCCATCCCCATGAGGCGACCCTTCAGCAGGGGACGTAGCGGGGACAACACGCGGTGCTCTTCAGACCTAAAACCCACCGGTACTTGACACGGCGAGGACACCCTGGGAGGGGATGCTGGAGCAACACCGCAGTGAGCCCAGCATCAAACCCCCAACCAAAGCGCCAGGCAGCCCCCGCCCTGCCCCACGCCCTGCCCCACGCCTCGCCATACAGCGGGGAGCGGGACGGCTCCAACCGATATCTGGCGCCTGCGTGTCAACCCCCTCCCTTCACAAGCTGCCTTTATTAGTTTAGCAACCTAAAAATAACCGGCTGCATGGTACTGACCAAACCTAAACAAAACATCTGCAGGCCCGGCTAGCCCCCGCTACCCTCCGGACCATGTGCCACCACTTCAAAGGCCGCGCATCAAGTCAGTAATTGTAACATTGCATCCAAATATTTAAGCTAGGGGCTGGTAGTCGCGTGCCCCATTTACAGCCAGCATCTGTCCTCTAATTCCATTACAGTACAAAGCAAAAATGTTTCCCAAAACTCGCAAACAGGAAAAGCATCGCTCTGCTCGAGAGGCAGCGGCAGCTTGAACTTTGGAGCTGCTGAGCGGGGCTTTTGTGCTGAGGTCCTTCTCTTCTCCCCCCCTCCGAGCTCCCCGCATACACGCACAGAAATAGGGGTGGTGCCGAAATTGTATTAATGTGAGCCTCGGGCACACAGAAAAAAAAAAAAAAAAGAGAGAGAGAGAGAAAAGAGGAAGGGGAGGGCGAGGGGGGAAGGGTTTGGTCCGAGATGAAAGTCAGAAGGAAATAAAGGAGGCAATTTAGTCGGCTGTAGCCTGAATTGCTCTCAGTGCAGCCCAGGGTAGAGGCTGGGGATGAGTAGGGCCCTTTCTGGATGGGCGCGCATGACTGGGGGAGGATCAGCCGGGACAGGGCCCGGGGGCCAATTCCGCCGGGCCGGGAACAGAGCCCCCTTTGAGGCCGGGGGACCCCAGCGCCAGCCCCGTCCCGTCCAGCGCCGCCCGCTCGCAGCGGCCCCGAGCAGCTCCCGGCCCCGTCCTGCCAGCGCTGGAGGCCGCCGGTTTGTGCCAGAACATGGCAGCAGGAGGCACGGGCAGCTCCCCGTCCGAAAATGCAGCCTGATAGCGCAGGAGCTTCTCTTTTGTGATCGTTATTCACGGCTTAAGTGGTTCAGAAAAATATATCAGGCACGCAGAAACGCAGATGTGCTGTTATAGGGAGATAACCTCACCGATCCGCACTACGACAGCCAGGCTTGGCTTTAAACACACACCCGAAACCAGGGGAGAGGACGAGACGGGCAGAAATGCAGAAACGCAGCCGTGCAGCGTCTGCCAAGGCGTGAGAGGACAAAAATTTAGGTGTGTGTGAATAGGGGCTGAAACAGAAACACAGCAGGGCAGATGGAAGTTCACCTACGCTCACGTCTGTGAAGATCAGGGGGAGAAAGCCCAAGCCAGGTGACGGACTGCTTCTGTCGCACATTTACAATGTATATATATCACATCGCTCTCCTCCCTGAACCCGCTCTGCTGCAGGAGCTCCCCAGCTCCCGCACGGTTACAGCTCACCCACGAGGAGGGGACACCAGCCACCCCCAGCCACCCCGCGGCTGTCCCCTTCCCTCCAGTGGCCAGGGCCCCCCAGCCCTGCCACCACAGCCACAGAAAAGGCTCGGGCACTCCAAAACCCCGCGCTTTGCTTTTCTCTCTCGGACGGGTGCAGTGCTCCTGCCACGGGCGCTCAGTACTGAGCTGCCCTGCAGGGTTGTACCACGCGTTTCAGCAGTGACCCCAGGGACCCAGGGGTGCCAGCCCGCCTCTCGCGTGCCTGCTGGGGCTCCAGGCCCTGCACACCGGCAGCCAGGACCCTGCAGCACCCACATCCCCGGCAGCACCGCCAGAGATCTCAGTAAGAGGGTCGGGCCGTCTGTGCAAACGGCAGGGCCCAACCTAGGATTTCATAGACAAGAGTGAAATCCTAGCTCCTCCGCTGGTCACAAGAGTTGAAGCAGAACTTTTGTTTTTTGTTTTTTGTTTTTTTTTTTGCCAGATACAGCCAGAGAGGTGGACTCATTTTATGTTTTTTTCTTGCAAAGAGCTTTCCGGCATGGTGTCCCCACAGCACCACGCTATGCGTACGGTAACAAATCCGTCCTGCAGCAGCTCTCTCACTGCAGCACCCCGGCCACCCCAGTAACAAGCTTAAGGAACAGGCTGACACCCAGGCAGGGGAGCAGGAGACAGCAGGAGCCTCACTCCCATTGCCAAAACCTCCCCAAAACTCAGGGAGCCGACTGGATTTGAAGCCGCTGTTTGCACAGAACTGCCTGGCCCCCTTCACCCAACAGAAACCTGGATGCACAGAATGGGACAGGGCTGTGCTGGCCTATCTACTCCGGGGCAATTTGGCCTCTGACTGAAGGCAGAAGAAGCAAAATACGCTCATTATGGCAGCAGAAGGCAAAGGAGAGGTACATGGAGGGCTGAGGGCAGCCTCGGCACGGCAGCGCCCGCGCTCCCAAAGCCAGCTGGTGGCAGGTCAGGATCCCTGCCTTACAGAGCAGAGTCAGAGACTGCGAAGATTTCTCTGAAGTAGAGGGGTGGGTAATATTGATGATAATATTTTGTCTCTTGCTGTCTCTCCTAATTACTCTGCTCCATAAAGCTGGGGTGTTATCAAGGTTCCCTACCTCCTGGTTTTAATCTCTGCAGAGCAATTCAGGAAGGCAGCACAGCTGCGGGCACCGCGCTCAGCCCGTGTTCCCTGGGTGCACATCCCTCGGAACAATTCCCCGTTGCAGGAGGGACTGGGGGAAGCTGTGACACGCCATACAGGGGCAGACAAACCGTGCCTCCTGGCCTTAAAGTCTGTGCCTCCGTCAGCATCTCGTGTGTGTGTGTGTTACACACACCCCCAGACACAGAAGGCAAAGTTTCCCCGAGAGCTTCAACAACTGCCTCGGAAAGTAACTCTGGGAAATGCTTTCGGGTCCGTTCCTACGCTACAAGGGGACACCCTTCTTTTAAAGAAAGGGTTTCAGTTGTCCTCTCGAGCGGCGCTCGGCATCTCCAGATGTCTAAAAACGCTACAAACATTTTGTAGGTAAAACCAGTTACTTTTTCCACGGTGGAGAGTCCATAAAACTGCGTGGAGCATCAGCTATTAGGGGCTCATTGAATAATTCATCCCTCATTGCAAGCCCATAATGTCTTTTCTCGGCCTTTTGTGGGGCTGTTTTCTCTTCTTTTCTCCTTGAATTATAAAAAGGTTGCCTTCTTTTGTTCACATCAAGCTGCTGCTAGCTGAAGCTTTGTCTGCGCAAAGCCAAAGTGTGAGTTTCAATGGACTCCCCCCTCTTTGTTTTCCAAGTTCATCTCCAAGTGTAGATTGTGTATAGAAGGCCTTCTTTGTAAAAGCTGGAAAAGTTGTACAAATGTTTGACCAGCTCATTTGCTACTTTTGTCTCGCCTTCTCCAGCGCCTGTGCCTGTGCCGGGCAGCCCCAGCCCTGCCGCCCGGCCCGGCCCCAGCGCCGCGCTCCGCCGGGGTGGGCACCGCCGCCGCGGGCAGCCCCCTGCCCGCCCCCGGCCCCCCCCAGCCCCCTCCCCGAGCCGTCCGCAGCCTTCCCAGCGCAGCCGGGACGGGGGGCGAGGCTCCGGGCCCTGCCCGCGGCTGCAGCCCCCGAGCAGCTGCAGCCTGGCGCTGGGCTGGGGCTGGCAGCGCGACCCCCGCCGCCCCCCGCCGGGCCGGCTCCAGGCTCCCCCCCCCGCTGCCGCCGGTCCCTTCGGGGGCTCTGCCCCCACCGGCGGAGCGGGGCCGGCTCGGCACGGCTCGGGTGCCCCGTCGGGGCCCGCTCCTCGCCCCGCACGCCCCCCGGGTGTACCTCTCTCGCTGAGGATGCCGTCGATGCTGTGCTTCGCCTTCTTGTCGCCTTCCTCCGCCTCCTTCCTCTCCAGCTCGGCCTCCTCCTCCTCGCCTTTCCCGAACTTGCTCCGCAGGATGCGGCTGATGGAGCTCACTTCGGGGGGAGCGGAGAGCTGGCACCGGGCCGCCCCCAGCCCCGAGGAGCCGAGCCCCGCTGCTGCCGGGGGGCCGCCCGCTGCCCTCCCGCGGCCGTTCCCACCGGGCACCGCTGCCGGGCCGCCCCCTCCAGTGGGTTTGTCCCCGGGGCGCGGACAACCAAAAAACCCCTCCAGCACCCGGCTCCCTCCTTCCAGCCCCGGTTCGGCGAGCCCCCAGCCGGCCCCAGCCCGGGGGAGCATACAGGGGGCCCCGGTCGCTTTTTTAATTACCCCCTCCCCATTATCCCGGGGTCCCCCCGCCGCCGTGTGCCCTCCCCGCACCGCCCCGGGGCTGCCCGTACCCGAGGGCACGGTGTTGCGGTCGCACACGCCGTCCTTCAGCAGCTTGTCGCGGATCTCCCAGCTGAACATGCCGGCGTTTTCCCGCTTGTATTCCTCGATTTTCTTCTCCACGTCCGGCGTCGTCACCTGCTTCAGTAAAGACAAGGCGAGCGGGCAGGGGTTGTGCGGCCGGGGGCGGCGGGGGACCCCCGAGGGTCCCGCTCCCTTTACCGGGCACGGCCCCGAGCGAGCCCCGCTTGTGGGGCGGGCGGCTGGAAAAAGGGGGGAGCATTACGGGTAACAGCGGGCCCGTTTAGGGCAGCCCCCCAGGAACCCAAAACTCACCCCGAAAACCACCGGGGTGAGACGCGGTGGAGGGCGGCAGGGGAGGCGGCCGCGCTGCACGGGCTCCTCGGCCAGACCCATCCCGGGGAGCCGAGCGGGCAGCAGCGGAGAAAAAGTCGCACAATAAATAAATAAAGAGGTCTGAGCACCGGGACCGACATGGAGAGCTTTCTCCGATCGCCTCGGGATTTTTAAAACGAAACCGAGCTCAAACGAACCCGAGATGTCCCGGCTGGGAACAGCCTCTCGGCCGGATAACGCGCTTGGAAAAAATCACTGCCGATTGAAAGCCAGAACAGAAAGTTCGGGGTTTGCTACTTTGGAAGCAACAAAGGGGGAAAAAATCTACGGGGCGACTTTCAACCAAAAAAAAAATAAAAATAAAAATAAAGAAAAAATGAAAAGGAAAAAAAAAAAGAAAGAAAATAAAAGAAAGAAAGAAAAAAGAAAGCTTTGTTTTGGAGGAAACGAAAAGACAAAACGACGGAAGAGGCAAACCCTGAGACAAGTTTCCCTGTTTGTGCTACCGTGAGCACGAACTTTTAGCCGTGTCACTATAAATACACGCAGCTTGGGAGCAAACAGAAAAAATAAAAGGGGCAGGAGAAAGCACCGCAGCCGGACAGATAACCGGACAGACAGCCGGACAGACAGGACACCGCTGCGATTTGCAGCGCCCCGAGCCGTGCCCGACCCCCCCGAGCCCCGGCAGCCCCCCGAGGCTCCCCGGCCACCGCGCGACTCCAGGGCGAGCACAGCGCTCACTGAACTCCCCCCTTCGCCCTCGTTTCGTTTCCTTTTTTTTTTTTTTAATATAAATATCTTTAAGCATTTCCTTAAATAAAACAACGGCCAAAGCCCAGCAACAATCCCCGTAAAGGCCGGGAGGCAGCAACAGGCAGGGCCGGGCGCACCCCGCTCCCCCCGGCCCCGCTCCCGGCGCATCCCAGCTCGGCCCCGTCCCACTCGGGCCGTGCCAGGGGGCAGCGGGGCCGAGCCGGGCCGTGCCCAGGTTTTGCCCGGCTCCGGAGGGGCTCACCTTGGGCTTGCTGCCGCCGATGGCCCCCGGCCGGATGGAGCCCGTCTCCTGGTACCTGCAGAGAATTTTGGAGACGCAGCCGTGGGACACTCGCAGCTGGCGAGAGATGACACAGGGCCTTATGCCATGGTGGGCCATCTCCACTATCTTGTGTCGGATATGGTTGGGTAAAGGCCTGCCATTGATAAACACTCCTCCGAGCTGATTGACTCTGCCCTGGCCTAGAGGAGTAGAGACTAGAAAAGGAGGGGAGGGGAGGCAGGGGGGGGAAACGGCGTTAACGTCTCCTTCGGATCCCGCTGGCTCTCTTTTTGCCGTCGCTTTCTGGAAGGCAACTCGCCGCCCCCCCCCCCCCCCGCCGAGCCGCCCCGCAGCGCACCCGGAGCCCCGCCGAGCCGGGCCGGGGGCTGCCGGCCGCAGGACGGGGCGCGCACCGCTGCAGTGCCGGAGCCCCTTTCTGCTCCGCCAGCCGATTTGCGTTTTCCAACTTTTTCCCCCGCTCCCTCTCGCCCCATCGCCGCTTCCCGCAAGGGCGGCGGGGCTCCGGGACCCCCCCGCGCCACCCTCCCCGGTTCCCCCCCTGCCGCCGACCGTCGGGGCAGCCCCGTCCCGTCCCGTGGCGGTGCCGGTGCCGTCCTTACCTTCCAGCGGGAAGCCGCTGCGGGGGTAGTTCTGCCCGGCCCCGGGCCGCATCATCCTGGGGACGGCTCCGGCCAGAGTTGTCATCGCGGCGGGCGGCCGGGGTTATATCCAGCGGGCGGCCGGGCCGGGCCGGGGGAGAGCCGCGCTGTCGGGGGGTCCCCGCCGGCAGGGGGTGGGCGCTGCCGCCGGGGGGCGGGGAGGGGAGGGGGCAGCTCCCCGCTGCCCCTCGGGCACTGCCCCGCACCGGGAGCGCTGCGGGGGCCGGGCGGGGGCGGCGTCGCTGTGCCCGGTGCGGCGGGGAGCGGCAGAGCGGGGCCGGGAGCATTTATCGGCTCCGGCCCCGGCGCGGCTCCGCGGCGGCACCGCGGCGATTGGCCGCCTCCGCCCGGCCCGGCCGCGCCGCCCCAGCTGATTGGGCGACGGCCGCGGCTCTCCCGCATCGCCGGCAGCGTGACCGGCACGGCACGGCCCGGCCCGGCACGGCTCCGGCACGGCTCGGCTCGGTGCAGCCCGGTGCAGCCCGCTACAGCCCGCTACAGCCCGCTACAGCCCGCTGCGGCACGGCACGGCTCGGCACGGTGTGGCACGGCTCGGCACGGCCCGGCTCGGCCCCGCACTGGGCTCCCGT